>NC_090656.1:250808542-251108542 GCF_040937935.1 Hyperolius riggenbachi
CTGGGGCCCCTGGACTTCCTCCACATGCCCCCTTAGCATTGGTTAGTCTTCCAGTAACAGCCTTACCTACTACTCCCGGGCCCTGGACTTCCTCCACGTGCCCCTTAGCATTGGTTATCTTCCAGTAGCGGCCTTACCTACTACTCCTGGGCCTTGGACCTCCTCCACGTGCCCCTTAGCATTGGTTATCTTCCAGTAGCGGCCTTACCTACTACTCCCGGGCCCTGGACTTCCTCCACATGCCCCTTAGCATTGGTTATCTTCCAGTAACAGCCTTACCTACTACTCCTGGGCCTTGGACCTCCTCCACATGCCCCTTAGCATTGGTTATCTTCCAGTAACAGCCTTACCTACTACTCCGGGCCCTGGACTTCCTCCACATGCCCCTTAGCATTGGTTATCTTCCAGTAACAGCCTTACCTACTACTCCCGGGCCCTGGACTTCCTCCACATGCCCCTTAGCATTGGTTATCTTCCAGTAGCGGCCTTACCTAATACTCCTGGGCCTTGGACCTCCTCCACATGCCCCTTAGCATTGGTTATCTTCCAGTAACAGCCTTACCTACTACTCCCGGGCCCTGGACTTCCTCCACGTGCCCCTTAGCATTGGTTATCTTCCAGTAGCGGCCTTACCTAATACTCCTGGGCCCTGGACCTCCTCCACGTGCCCCTTAGCATTGGTTATCTTCCAGTAACAGCCTTACCCTACTACTCCCGGGCCCTGGACTTCCTCCACATGCCCCTTAGCATTGGTTATCTTCCAGTAGCGGCCTTACCTACTACTCCCGGGCCCTGGACTTCCTCCACATGCCCCTTAGCATTGGTTATCTTCCAGTAGCGGCCTTACCTACTACTCCCGGGCCCTGGACTTCCTCCACGTGCCCCTTAAGCATTGGTTATCTTCCAGTAACAGCCTTACCTACTACTCCCGGGCCCTGGACCTCCTCCACGTGCCCCTTAGCATTGGTTATCTTCCCAGTAGCGGCTATCCAACTGGCAAGCCTTCTCGGGGTAAAGCATTTTTAGCCATGTGCATCCTGGTGCCAAGAGAAATAAAGACTTATTAACAGGATCACAGATTTATCTGATCACAGTGGCATTAAAAGTGGAGTTGAACTCTTGCACAGGACACAAGGAAAACATAACAGAAATGCACCCTGTATGTATTTAAAGAGTTTAGTATGTGTAATTCCCCCTTATTTGTCGTCTAATCACAAGTTGTAATTTGATTCCCCCCCCCCCCCCCCCCCCCCCCGCGTAACATGAATGCCTATGGCAGATAAGCCCATTTGAAAGCACAGGCTGCAAACAATATGTCTGCTTCCATGAATCAGGTAGTAGAAACTGTGCAGATTTATTTTAGGATTGTATCAGCCATAACAAAGAAATGTTTTTTTTGTTTAACCACTTCCCTACCCCGGGACGAGTAACTACATCCCCTGCAAAATGCCACAACTCTGTGCAAGGACGTAGCTACTACGTCCCTCCCCAACGCGCGTTCCCGCTCGACCCATCCCCCCCGGGCTCGTTACTGCCGATCGTTAGCAGCTAGATCAATAAATGGGAACACAGTTCCCATTCACTGATCTAAGTCCCCGTGTGAATGACCGCCGCGCGTCTATGAAATGGCTCTGCCATTCACTAAGACCGTCCATGCATCACTTCTTTGATGCGTACTAATACTATGCATGAGAAAGTGAGCAGCGAGGAAATCTTCTGGCCAAAAAGTAAAATTACATCTACATTTTTTTTTTTCAAATAAAAGGACATATTTTGACCATATGTTTACATTTAAAATTAACCCCTGACCTCCCACACTCCCCATTAGCTACCAAAATCTTTTTTTTTTTTTGGAAAAAAAAAAAAAAAGTTACAAAAAAAGATACATAAAAAGTACCTTAGGGACTGAACTTTTTTTTTTTATATGTATGTAGAGGGTATATTACTGTTACTTTATAAAATTATGGGATTGTAATTAGGCATGGACGCATAACTGAAAAAACGCACCTTTATTTCCAAATAAAATATTGGCGCCATACACTGTACTAGGGAAAAATGTTCAACGTTGTAATAACCGGGACAAATGGGCAAATAAGCATGTATTATTTTAAAGCTGTAATGGCCGAAAAATGAGAAATAATCATTTTTTTCTTATTATTCCCGTTACAACGCAGTTAAAATAATTCTTAGCAAAAAATACCCCCCAGAGAAAGCCTAATTGGTGGCGAAAAAAACAAGGTATAGATTGTTTCATTGTGATAAGTAGTGATAAAGTTACAGAGCGAATGAATAGAAGGAATGTTGACAGGTGAAAATTGCTCTGGTTTTTTAAGGGGAAAAACCTCTCCAGGTGAAGTGGTTAGGTTATTATGCTGTTGTGTATCTTTTAGAGCAGAGAGGAGTTCAGGTCCACTTTAAAAAAAAACTGCAATGGAAAAAAAAAAAAAAAAAAGGTTGGCCACTGCATAGGAATTAACCTGATCGCCGCCGGCCCGCGCCCGATCGCCGCTATCCGTTGCGGCGCGCGGAACCCCCCCCCCCCCCCCCCAGACCCCCGTGCGCTGCCTGGCCAATCAGTGCCAGGCAGCGCCGAGGGGGGGGGGGGGCGGGGGGGGAAATCGGGACTCCCAACGTCGCTGACGTCATCCCGCCCCGTCGCCACGGCGACGGGGGAAGCCCTCCAGGAAATCCCGTTCTTTGAACGGGATTTCCTGATCGAAGCGGGCGGGGGGATGCCGCTGAGCAGCGGCTATCATGATTTAAAAAAAAAAACAAAAAACTGCTGCGCTGCCCCTGGCGGAATTTTTCATACCGCCAGGGGGGTTAATGGTTATAGTAGATCACAGACGATCGGCTACAACTAGTGGTCATTGGGGCGCAGGGTTTCCACGGTTCAGTTTTGGCACTTAGAGGTGAGTTTAGGGCTAGGCATTAGGGTGATCAGGGAGGGGGGGGTGGTTTAAGCTCTTAGATGGTAGATTAGGGTTAGACACTTAGGTAGCCATACACTGGTCGATGTGCCATTAGATCGACCAGCTGACAGATCCCTATCTGATCGAATCTGATCAGAGAGGGATCGTATGGCTGCCTTTACTGCAAACAGATTGTGAATCGATTTCAGCCTGAAAACGATCACAATCTGTGGAGCTGCCGCCTGTCGTCCCCCCCCCCCCCCCCCCCCGTATACATTACCTGACGCTGGTTCCCGGGCATCTTCTCCGCATCTTCTTCACGCTGCACCCGCTCCATCCCGGCGCTTCCTGTGTCACTCCGTGACCAGGAAGTTCAAATAGAGCGCCTTCTATTTGAACTTCCTGGTCACTGCAGTGACAGGAAGCGCCGGGATGGAGCGGGTGCAGCGCGGAGAAGATGCGGAGAAGACGCCCGGGAGCCAGCGTCAGGTAATGTATACCTGATCGGATCGGCCGCCGCTAGCGACGCGCTCCCTACCCGCGGGCGATCGAGGGTAATTTCCCGCACGGTGCGATCGACGGACCGATCCGATTTCGGGAGGAAATCGGATCGGCGGGTGCGTTTAGCGCGAACGATTGGCAGCAGATTCGATCCCAGGAACGAATATGCTGTCGAAACGGGCCCGCGAATCGGGCCAGTGTATGGCCACCTTTACAGGGGGGCTAGGGTTGATATTCAGGTGGGGGTTTTGTTTAGGCAAGGCTTCAAGTGAGGATGGGTACCGGGGTGGTAGCGAATGGTAAAATATTGGTTAACTAAATTGCTGGTATTTTACTACTAGCAGCAAGACCCAACGCCCAACTTAAGCAGCGCCGCTACAATATGTGCTGGATAACCCCTCCCCCTCCAGCACGCACCCACATGGGCACCCCAAGGTCACTTCCTGTCACTATTGAAGCTCAAAATCATATAAATATGGTACTGAAAGACTTGGTGCCCCCGGTTTTCCTTGATTGGATTACTAAGCTATTCTGGTCAGTGATGAGCACATCGTTTGTCTGTCTACCTGCCTCGCTCAATAAGACAGCAACCTGAGGTGGTGCCCGCTTGGGTACCCATATCTTGTGACCAGTCAGTGCGCAGTCTCTGGGCACCATCTTTCTTGCAGGGCTGGTTCTAGCAGCAATGAAGCCCCATGGGCAGAATTAACCTGCCCCCCCCCCCCCCCCCCCCCCCCCCCGACCAAAATGCAGCATTAGGGGCCATTTTTTGCAGCCAAATTCAAACCCCCAAACCAGCTGCTGACTCCCCTCTCCTCCTGATCACCCCTCACCTGTGGTCTCTGGGGTCCCTGCAGACTCTTTGGCAAGGTATCATACCTGTCCAAGCGGTCACGCTTCTCTGCCAGTTTGCGGTTCCATGCGCTTCCCAGCTTCGTCCTTGCAGGAACGTCTCTCCTCTATGACCCCAGCGCAGGTTATTAGGTAATAGCATGCCACGGGTCACAGAGCAGATGCAGCCAGCGGTGGATGAAGACAGGAGTGCACTGAGCCACAGACTAACAGAGGATTCCCGCTAGGAGAGGAGTGAGGTCCCCTACAGGCTCTGGGGCCCTGGGGAAATTTCCCCCTTGCTTCCTGTGGCCCTGCTTCCTTATTAAAGAAAATACTTAAGAAAAAAAATCCTCTGGGCGATACTTACCTCGGGTGGGGGAAGCCTCTGGATCCTATTGAGGCTTCCCCCGTCCTCCTCGATCCCACGGCAGCGGGAGAAAATTCCTCCGGGAGCGGCGGCGATGTAAATATTTACCTTTTGGCTCCAGAGCAGGTGCAGTATCCGCTCTTCCCACAGAGATAGGCGGAAATAGCCGATCTCCGTCGGGCCCGCTCTACTGCGCAGGCGCAAGTCTCCTGAAAGGTCTCCTGCGCCTGCGCTGTAGAGCGGACCCGACGGAGATCGGCTATTTTTGCCTATCTCCATCAGAAGAGCCGCAACAGCGCCCCCGCTGGTGCCCGAAAAGGTAAATAATGCACAGGCTGTGGGATTTGTCGCCTGTGCGTTCCGGGGGCTGCAGCGAGACCGCCGTGGGACACAGGAGGACGGGGGAAGCCTCAGTAGGGTCCAGAGGCTTCCCCCACCCAAGGTGAGTACCCCCCAGGAGAACTTTTTTTTTCAGTACGGGTTTTCCTTAAACACACTAATCTAGACTAGGCCAACGCGAGCTGGCAATGGCGACCACAGGCAACGAAAAGACGTGTTCTATAGTGTCAGCAATGCTCACTTGATTCTGTAGGTGAAGAAGAAGTGTGGCGGATTGATGGAGCTCAGCTCAGGAAGGAAGGAGGTGGAGACTGACACAGTGATGTCATCAGTAGTGGCCACACAGTTCTTGTCATGTTCATACCTAGTGGGAGAAACTTGACATTACAGAGTGTGAATACAGTAGAGCCTGGTACAATTCTGATTGGCCAATCACTAAATGATTTTACCACCTCCATGTAGTATGAGAGTTTACCTACAAATTCAACTCAGTTTTCAAAATCTGTTGGACCATAAACTACATGGAGGTGGTAAAAATGGCCAGTGATTGGCCAGTCAATTGGATGGGTGTACCAACCTTAACTCATGTCAAAAATAATTTAATTAAAAAAAAGTGGAATTGAAGTCTTGATATACAGTAAGTAGCTATGACAGCATAGTTTATTTCTTACACAAATAAGAGTAATGTTTACCTTTAAAAATTACATTTTACCAATTAACTACCTGCGTACCAGCGGTCTCTGGCCCCTTAAGTACCCAAACCGGGCTTACCGACATCTTGCCACACAGAATCGCCGCTGTTGCCGCTCACCCATCGCCAAAGCTCTGCTGTCGCTATGACAGCAGACCTCTGAGCCGGTCAGGAGCGGATTTTATTGGCTTCTGTATCCTATGAGATTGGCTCACATTGATCACAGGGTCAGGAGCCAATAAAATCCGCTCCTGACCGGCTCACGGAGATCTGATGTCATACCGACAGCAGAGTGAGTGAGCTTTGACAACATGAAACCATCGCGATTGGTGGGGAAGCTGAAATCTACGCCCTGGCAGGGATAACACGTCTCAAACAGGGCGTAGATTTCCACTAGCATCATCTGGAAAAGGTTAAGGAAATTTTTTTTTGACATTATGAACTTTGGCTCCTCCCCCTTTCATTTCTCGTGTAGCCGAGGAAGTCAACTCCACTTGTGCGCACTAGCAAGCGCGACAGAGCCTTTGTACTAATACTGAGACAATGCCACTCTTGAAATGCTACTGCTTTGCCTTTAACTGGCATCTGGCTGAGTTTTTTTTGTTCGCTTTAGGGGAGGGAAGACAGAGTGGCAGAGAATATGGCATCATCCATGGCTGCGTCTACCATGAAAATGCAAGGAAATTAACCCTTCCCAATACTATTTTCTTCTACAGGACAAATGTAAACCAAAAGGAAATTTGGCTGCCGCTACATGGCGCGGTTGACCCCCCCCCTTTTTTTTAAAGCGGTATTGTCACCATAAAAATTAGATTTCAACAGCAACTGGTCTGAGTGTATTAAGTGATAAAGATGCTTATCCTGCATTCGAAACTTGCAAAACTTATTCTGCTGTTATGGTTTGTAGTTATCACATACTTCAGGAGCACTGGCCCTAGTGCCAAACAGTTGCATGCTGGGAGTGCTTTTTATCTATAATATATTCCTCCTCTTCCATTTATTTCCCTGCCTAGCTGCTTATCAGAAACACCCTCTGATTACTTATGTTTACAAGTAAGGCTGAGGTGACTCAGCAATTGGATGTGTAAAAAAAAACAAAAACAAAAAATAACAGTGCAGTTGTTAGTATACACCTCAGTGGGAGTGTCTGAAGACTCTGGGAGGAGGGCAGCTAATGAATACACAATGAGCAAGAGAAGGGAGGGGGGGGGGGGGGGAAACAAGAGTCAGGGAGGATATTATGTCAGCATTAGCTTGGCAAGATGGCCACTGCCTAGAATAGGATTTTCTGCTTTTCCTTTATAAAATTCACAGGAATCATTACGTGGATAGCACAATACATCTGTTATGTAAGTAGAAGTAGTATTTATCTACTTATATATGTGTTTTTTATTTCTAGATTAGCTTGGGTGTCGCTTGTTCTTTTAAGTAAATGGCAAAAACTCTTTTCTTCCATACTATGCAGATCATGTCCCCTTGCCCTGTGTACAAGCCTGGGATACAAAAAGTTCATCTGCTAAGCTTTTATACTGCCCTCTGATGTATTTATACACGTTAATTATAACTCCTCCTAAAGCCCACACCTACGGGACAATGTTGGAATGTCAAAATCAGTGAGTAACTGGATCGTTTTTATTTCAGGCCGGTGTGTACAGTCACTGCATGATGCTCACTAAAGACCCGTCATGTCGGATCTTTTCCAACGCCCACCGCCTGAGCACCGCATGGCACTACTGTTCTCACCGCTCCCCCGCCTGCTGGAAACATTTCACATACCTGTCGTCCCTCTGCACCCCCCACCTGTCCACATTACCTGAAGACCTGGTCCCTGATGATGGGGAAGTCCTGGGACACCACACTCTTCACATAACTGGTGAACCACTGTAAGAAAGAGGTGCCTGGAGGGAAGAGAGGACAGACGGCATCAGATGGTCTCATCACTCATACAAAAAGCGTATTGTTTTAAGTATATTGAGGTCTGAGCAGCATGATAGGAGGCGGGCACCTTCAGTCAACAGACCAATCACAGTTAACGAGGGAAACTGCATTTGCATTGATTATACAGACGTAGTCACGCTCCTTCAGCCCCTGACGAGTCCGGAAAGGACGAAACATGTAGGTTGGAGCTATCTATGTCTGACGCCTTACCCGGCACACAACTATAAAATGTTTGGATGGAGAAAGAGAGGAATTGGATACTACAACACTACACTTGGCGGGACGCCGTGGGGGTAAGGTCGGGTAACCTGGTGGTGCCTGTCTGTCAAACGAGCTGCAAGAGGGTGATGTACAATCAGATGTGCTTTTGTGTAAGCGAGATTGGTGCGAGGCACTGGATTTTTGCACTATGCTATGGAGATATCTATCTGCTATTGTTTTTGAGGTTATGGCTGAGAATATTAGGATACAGAATTGCTCTGTGTGGCGTCTCTTTTTATTATTTCATTTGAGATCTAGGTAGAGCCAGGATATTATCAAACGTCCCTCTCCATCGTGGTGTGAAATCGTCTGTGTTGCCAGTTATGCAGGATTTATAGCGGGATTGTCGCCATAAAAACCTAATTTCAACAGGAACTGGTCTGAGTGTAATAAGTGATAAAGATGCTAATCCAGCATTCAAAACTTTTTCTGCTGTTCTGATTTGGAGTTATCACATACTTAAGGAGCACTGGCCCTTTAATAGTCAGTAACAAACAGTTGCATGCTGGGGGCTCTTTTTATCTATTATATAGTCCTCCTCTTCCCATTATTTCCCTGCCTAGCTAAAACACGATCCCCTACTCACTTGTGTTTACAAGCAAGGCTGAGGTGACTCAGCGAATGGAGGAGAAAAGAAAAAAAGTAAAGGGCAGAAATGACATCAGGATTTAGTCTAAACTGTGGGCGAAAGACATGCCCCCCCCAGGAACAGAATTCTCTTCAGTTACTATATACAATTCACTGAAATCAAAACGTGGACAGTACAATACATGTGTTATGTAGTATTTATCTACTTATGTTTTTTTCCCTAGCATAGAACGGCTAATCCTACAAATAAAGGTATGCTGCTTTAAATTGGATGATCTCCTGTGAGGCTTCTCCAGTGGATTATGCTAGTGCACCCCATACACTACACTGGAGGATGCAGGCAGAACAGGAGACATTGTACAGAGGAGTCAATAATGCCTACTTTCAGCAGTCTGCCCCCTAGCCCAGTGATCTGCAAACTTGTCTCTCCAGCTGTTAACGAACTACATGTCCCACAATGCATTGCAGGAGTCTGTAAGCCACAGTCATGATTCATAAAGGCAAATGCATTGTGGGACTTGTAGTTCCTTAACCTCCCTGGCGGTAAGCCCGTGCTGAGCACAGGCTATGCCGCCGGGAGGCACCGCTCAGGCCCCGCTCGGCCGATTTGCATAATTTTTTTTTGCTGCACGCAGCTAGCACTTTGCTAGCTGCGTGCAGTGCCCGATCGCCGCCGCTACCCGCCGATCCGCCGCTATACGCGTCGCCGCAGCCGCCCCCCCCCCCCCCAGACCCTGTGCGCTGCCTGGCCAATCAGTGCCAGGCAGCGCCGTGGGGTGGATCGGAGTCCCCTTTGACGTCACGACGGCGATGACGTCGGTGACGTCATCCCGCCCCGTCGCCATGGTGACGGGGGAAGCCCTCCAGGAGATCCCGTTCTTTGAACGGGATCTCCTGATCTCCGATCGCCGCCGGCGATCGGAGGGGCTGGGGGGATGCCGCTGAGCAGCGGCTATCATGTAGCGCTACATGAAAAAAAAAAATTAAAAAAAAACGTATTTGCTGCCCCCTGGCGGATTTTGCCAAACCGCCAGGAGGGTTAACAGCTGGAGAGCCAAGTTTGCAGATCACTGCCCTAGAGGATGGAGGTTCATCACAATGAGAACCACTTTGTCAGCAGTGAGGGTGATTATATTGCTTGTGGCGCCCCCTGCCAGTTAATGCTGGTAATTCCATCTCTTACCAGTGATGAACATGTCCAGGGCGGCCGGGTGATGCGCCGTCTGGTCCTAAAACAAAGACGGCAAAGATGATTATTTAGGAAACACGGATTCTGAGCCATGTGAAACAAGCTCTCATCGCAAATAGTACATTAGGCCCGGGGGGGTCGGGGGGCGCTAACTAGCAGAGGTAACACACAGACAAGTGAGGGGGAGTTAAATGAAAAAGAGAAGGCAGGCCCATGAACATGTGGGGGGTGGAGCCAGAAGCAGACATCCAGCACATGGGCAGTCAAGGAAGACGGCGGGAGCCGGTACATGGAATGGAAGGGAAGGGGGGGTTAGAAGCATGGGGCAGACATGTAAAGAAGGGGGTGGAGGCCAGAAGCAAGGGGTAGGTCCATGACCAAGTAAGGAAGGGGGTGGGGCCATGAAAGGGGATAGGCACACAAAAGGGGTGGGGCCAGAAGCAGAGGGCAGGCACATGGACAGGTAAGGAAGGGGTGAGGGCCAGTAGCAGGCACACGGACAAGTGTAGGGAGCAGGTGTACAATGGACTCTCCTGACCCTGGATACAACAGTTTTCTGATAAGCAGGGCTGTGGAGTTGGAATCGAGGTTTCATAAACCAAGGAGTTGGAGTATTTTTGTACTGACTCCACAGCCCTGCCGATGAGTTTATCGTTCCTTACCGGGCACTGATAGAAGATCTCATTGCGGCTCCTCCTCTCTGTGTCTGCCAGCGCCAGGTACTGGCTGAGCCCAGTGTGGGTACAGAAGGTGATTGGCAGGCACTGGTTGAGCCCTGTTCTGCGCTGAAAGCCGCCCGCCGCTGTGTCTACATCCAGCAAGGCCTCCGACCGGTAATGGTTGGACAAAGCCATGCTTCCCATCAGCCTACAGGGGTAACAAGGAACAGGGGGTGACAATGACAACCTGACCAGCAGGGATCGGCAATGAGATGCAAAATATTCTGAGCTGATGCAAGTCTCATGCAAATTTCCTCAGCATGGAAATGGAACAACAAAATGCAGCAGAACTTGGAAAACATGTGATTATTCCTATTAAATATGAGACATCCCATTTATAGTGAACCCGAAGTGAGAGGGGTATGGAGGCTGCCATATTTATTTCCTTTTAAACATTACCAGTTGCCTGGGAGTCCTGATTATCGATTTGGCTGAAGAAGTGACACCAGAAACAAGCATGCAGCTAATTTTGCCAGAACAGTGTCAGAAACACCTAATCTCCCGCTTGCTTGTTCAGGGGCTATGGCTAAAAGTATTACAGGCAGAGGATCAGCAGGACTGCCAGGCAACTGGTATTACTTAAAAGGAAATAAATATGACAGCCTTCATATCCATCTCACTTTGGGTTCAATTTAAAGGATACACGACGTGAGAGGTATATGGAGGCTGTCATATTTATTTTCTTTTAAAAAATACCAGTTGCCTGGCAGTCCTCATGAACATTTGTCTCTAATACTTTTAGCCATAGGCCCTGAACAAGCATATGAAGATCAGGTACTCTAACTCAGCTGACTCAGGTTTTACTGGATAAGCTATATGCATGTTCTAGAATTTTGTCTCAGACACTAATTATGCCAGAAGATCAACAGGACTGCCAGGCAACTGGCATTATTTACAAGGAAATAAATATGGCAGCCTCCATATCTCACTCACTTCGGGTTCCCTTTAAAGTGACTCTGTGTCAAACTGATTATGCAGCTAGACTTCGTCCCGCCTCTTCCTCTCTCATTGAGCTTACCGTATTGGTCAGCTGTCATCTTCACTAGTCATGTGATATTAGTGGCAGGATACGTGGGCACCAGTCTAAAGGCAGTGGGAGCAAAGAGTGGGGCTCAAGTTTTTTTTTTTTGTGCTCATAACGCAAACCTGTACTGAAAATAAACTTGGGATAATTAACAGAATTTTTTTTTTCAGTTTGAGGGTTTCATTTTTAACACTGCTTTCTAAACAGCAGCCATGTCAGTCTGATGTAAAATCTGCTTCATTCAGCTGGAAAACAAGCAGAAGTAATGACTCATTTGAACCTTTTAACACTAACACTTTATCAGCAATGTTTCCACACTCAGATGAAAGTTTTGCCTTCTGTTTACTTTTCAGGAAATCCAGGTCAATTGGACAAGCAGTGTAACGTTCATTTGCATAAGATAAAGAACTTGTTTTTTGTTTTTTTTGTTTTTTTTTTTACACTTGCTGTACAGAAAGACAGAATGGGACTTTAGGTAATATTTTGGGTCGGACTGGTACTATATTATTATTATTATTATTATTATTATGTGCCTGTTTGTCTCTTGCCACTTTGCTTTAAAATACCGGTATGCGACGCTCGTTGCTTACAGTAAGAAATGAAAAGGAAAGAGCTTCCCACAATAATATAACCAAGATCGTGATCTACAAAAAGTCACTTGGACCAATTCATAGTACAAATGTAATCTTTATTGAGGGAACAAAATGATAAAAACAAACTCAAAACAAAACATGGCCATCATGCCTCCCCATCGTTGGTATTGGTAAGTAGAAAATGAGACATAATTAATATATAAGGGTAAATTGTCTTAAAATATAACAATATCAAGTCCCTAGATAGTCAGTAAAATTATAACTCATGGACTGACTAAGCTCAGTGTGATCTGACACATTGCCCAAGTAAAATATTGCCCTGGTGTATTAATAAACCCGGTGATGTGTGGCAAGAATGGGCAAGGTAATAGTCAGAAATAGGTGCTCAAGTTCAGAACAGTTAATTAGGTCATACTGTCTGTGTATAGTTTGTACCACTGAAATTGTGGCACACATTAAAGACAGCCATACACTGGTCGATTGCCACCAGATCGACCAGCAGATAGATCCCTCTGTGACCTATTGGCTGCCTACACTGCAAACAGATTTTGAATCGATTTCACTATGAAATCGATTCACAATCTGTGGAGCTGTCGCCGCCCCAACCCCCCCCCCCCCCCCCCGCATACATTACCTGATCCGGCAGGCGCGAGTCCCTCGGTCTCTGCTGTCTTCTTCTCCGCTTTGGGCTCCAGCTTCACTTTACTTCCTGTAGGGGAAGTTTAAACAGTAGAGAGCGCTTTACTGTTTAAACTTCCCCCGACAGGAAGTAAGTGAAGCCAGCCGGAGCCCAGTGCGGAGAAGGGACTGCGGGGACACGCGCCGGTGGAGCAGGTAATGTATTGCCGATGGCGTTGGTCGTCGGACATTGGAACGCCGCTATCGACGTACTCCTGACCCGCCGGCGATCGAGCAAAATTTCTGCACGGACTGATCGGCGGGATTGATCATTTTCGGACGGAAATCAGCGATCGGTCAGCATTTGCGGATCGATTTCGCAGCAGATTCGATCACAGTGATCGAATCTGCTGTTTATCGGCGGGAAATCGAGTAAGTGTATGGGCACCTTAACAGGCAGTGTATATGACCTAATGGGACAACAATGCATTCGAAATATAAGGCACAAAGCTCAAAGATATCCACTAATATCTCACATATATCTTCTGTTCATATATCTCACATCTCACATATCTCCACAGTGGGTTCACCTATTTTATATAGGCTTCATCACTCACCCCGGCACCTCAAGCGTCTGTCCGTTGTGGATCCGCAGGGAGCAGCGGTAATCGTCCGGCAGCTTGCAGCCTATCCTCTCTTCTACGGCGTCGAGCTCCGCCTCCTGGGCGCCATCTGCAGAGGCAGAAGCACCACATTTCAAGACAATACACGGGACGCTTACCATAGGCCAGTCTCACACTAAGGCGAAAAACTGTAAAATTCATAATTCCATAACATGTATGTCTGTCTCAGAGTAGATGCACTATAAATTCTATACTTCCCATGTATCGGTCAGTAGGTACTATATACTGCCGACTCTGAGCCTCACACCGACTAGTTCACCTCCTCATGGGGGATTCTCAAGATCTATTTTCAAAGGCTCTCCTTGATAGCAGCACAGTCCAGCTGCAAGAATAGTGCGGACACATTTGCGTTCCACTACTTCTCGGGTCCTCTGCACAGAAGCAGCGCTGGTATACCGATCCCGGAGGGAGCACCATCAGGAGCATCAGTAACAGAATAAAATTTCAGAGCCGGACCGCAATGTGGTGAATGATTCCTTAATGGTAGGTTCAACGCAACCCTAAAGAGCCTTAAACATCTATAGATTGTTCCCCCAACAATATAAATCCAGCCCCACTGAATAAACAGAGGTCCATGATGAGCCCTCCACATGGACTAAGCCCCAACCATTAACTAGCGTCATGTGATTTGGGGTAGGAGGAGTAAGACCCTGTGCAGTGACTGATCATAACAGTAAGGACTTTACTGCAAAAATATTTCCTAGATCTGGAAATCTCACTCTTATGTAACCACTTAAATAAAATAAAAAAATACTCACCTAAGGAGAGGGAACGCTCTGGGTCCTATAGAGCCTTACGCTCCTCTCACGGTCCCGGCATTCCAGCGTTAGCTCCCCTGTTCCAATCTCCCGCCGCAGGAGGCTTCGGAAGTCTTCAGGCGCACTTGTGCGAGAGAGCATGCTTAAGCATGCACAGTACAGAGTGGCCCGTCGGACCACTCTGGCTCCCATAGATTGCCAAAGCCTCCCGCAGCGGCAGAGAACAGTCTCCAACCTATTGGAGGAGGAGCCAGTGCTGGAACGAGTGGACCGTGAGAATGGCAGCAAGGCTCATTAGGACTCAGAGCCTTCCCTCTCTTTAGGTAAGTATCTGTATTTTTTTTCCTAATTTTTTTATTTCTAATTTTGGCTTCAGACTCTGGGAACCGCATTTAAAAAAAAAAATGAAGCAAATACTTACCTAAGGAGAGGGAAGGCTCTGGGTTGTATAGAGCCTTTCGTCTCCTCTCTCGTGCTCTCTATCCTGTGCTGGGTCTCCCCCCCCCCCCCCCCGTTCAATCCCCCACCGAAAGGGTATTTGAAAGTCTTCGGGAGCCGTGTCCTCCCGAAGACGTGCAGCTCCATACTGCACAGGCGTGAGCGTGCAAGAGAGAGTGCTTGCGCAGGCGCAGTACAGGGCCCCCCTTCTTCAGGAGCACTCGGGCTCCCTGAAGACTCCTGAAGCCTCCTTCGGACGGGTAAGCAGTATTTGACTAATTTAGTCACATACTGCTACCGGGCGAGCCAGCACTGGAACGAGGGGACCAGGAGAGGAGCCGGAAGGCTCTATAGGACCCAGAGCCTTCCCTCTTCTTGGGTAAGTATCTGTCTCATTTTTTTTAAATGCGATTCCCATTCACTTTAAGGTGTCTCCAACCTTGGTGCCTCCATTGCCACCACTTGGTCCAACCCTGAGCAGGAGACCCGATGGAACCACCCTAGATAATCCCACAAGAATAACCGAGGTCAGTGGTCCAAAGTACTGATAGTTTCCCAGAGAGGTCCAAACAAACATTGGAGGACAATTTACGCCAAGACCATGATTAATGGCCGAGGACGATACAATGTAGGCTTGTATGTTTGAAAAGCCGGGAACAGGGTGATCATTATACAGTGTCTAGTACTGCACGAGGATTTCATGGACTGCCAGAAGATCTAACCAGTCAATAGAGAAATAAGGCCACAGTGTTCTCTAGAAGGGCTGGTACTACTATTAAACCTCAAATACTTTGGTCACATATTGAGAAGACTGAATTCTTTGAAGAGATCCTTTATGCTTTGAAAAATTGAGGGCCAAAGATGAAGAGGACAGCAGAGGCTAAGATGGATAGAGGGCATATGTGAGGCTATGAACATGCCTATGCAACAGCTGAAAGAAGCAGCGATTGACAGACACATCAGGCGCGCAGAAGTGCACATGGGCAGAAAGAAAGGGAGTCGACTTAATGAATGAGGAGGAGTACTGCCTGGGCAGCATCTCTCCTGACACCAAATTGCTGAGATCTAAACAAAACAGGAGCGCTCCATAGTGTATTATCAACAACCAGGTCTTTAATCGCAGTTAAAAGTTATACTTACAAAAAGTGCAAGTAAAAAAAAAAAAAAAGGCGCGGTCTCCGATGGCCTGGAGGTTCCGTCTGCCGGGGCAGTAGGCGGGGCCTATGCTCGGCGTGCTGATGGCGTCATTACGCGTTTCGGCGCTCTGCGCCTTTGTCAGATGACGAAGGCCATCGGAGACCGTGCTGCAGGCCACAGCGCGTGTGGATCCACTCATCAGGGCTTGTAGCGGATGTGCCTTACCTCATACATGCGATTTTAACTTGCACCTTTTAACTGTGATTAAAGACCTGGTTGTTGGTAATTCACTATGGAGTGCTCCTGTTTTGTATAGATTTTTGCAGTGATTGAGCTGCGCCAGCATACAGTGTTGACTGTGGGAACAACCGAGGACTTGTGGAAGTGGTCATACAAAAATATATACTAAACCTGGTGCATCCATTGTGAAGGGGCATCTTGTGGATTATGCCCCCTTTGTACCTCATGCCCCCCTGTACCTCTTGTGTCGTCCTCTGTCCCCCTTGTGTCCCCCATGTGTTCGCCTCTGTCCTCTATTCCCCTTGTGTCCTCCCCCATGCTCCTGTGTGTCCCTGTGTCATCCGTTTGTCCCCCTGTGTCCTCCTCTGCACGGGCACAGTACAGGGAGTCCCTGACATTGCGGCGGGTTGGAGGTTGATATTGGCAGGTGTTTACAAGTCAGGAACTCCCTGCATTTGGACTACAAGACACTGTGGCTTTTAGCAGGGCTGTGGAGTCGGTCCAAAAATCCACCGACTCCGACTCCGACTCCTCAGTTTAGGATTCCACCGACTCCGACTCCACGACTCCGACTCCTCTAATTTGCATATTACAATTTTGTTGATTAAAAGTATGTAACATGAAATTCGTCTCTTAACTGCCAACGCTTAGGAATTTTACAAGACAACTGAAGTGAGAAGGATATGTAGACTACTATATTTATTCTCTTTAGACTAAAACTAGTCCTTGGTAAGAGTACATGTAAAAGGTACAAACCGGAACAAAGAACATCTATCAGGCCCTAGGCAATGTAACTGTGGGTACATGTAAGAATGATGTGCAGGTACTCTGCAGGGGAATGAGGAGATTGTAAACAGACAACACCTCTGTGTTCAATGTGCACAGCATTCTCAGTGGATTCCCTGCAGCTCTGTGGGGAGTGCATATGTAGATTATAGTACTACTGTGTAACAAAGTAAACCTGAGACAGATGAAATTAAAGTTTTATACATACCTGGGGCTTCCTCCAGCCGCCTTCAGGATAATCAGTCCCTCGTTGTCCTCCTCCACCACCTGGATCTTCTGCTATGAGTCCAGGTACTTGAGCCAGTCGGGCGTAGTGCGCATGCACACACTCCGCCGCCAGGAGCATACTACACCTGTGCAGCACTATTGCGCAGGTGCAGAATGTTCCTGGCTGTGGGAGCGGCATGCAGTCGGACAGCGCTGACTGGCTGAATTACCAGGACTCATAGCAGAAGATCCGGGTGGTGGAAGACAGTGAGGGACTGATTAGCCTGAAGGGGGCTGGAGGAAGCCCCAGGTATGTATAAAACTTTACTTTTCATCCGTCTCAGTTTCCCTTTAATTTGTAGTCACCAAACCAAATTTTAATAACATATCAAATGATTTGATTTCATCAGCAAAGGGAGTGCATACATTTGCATAAATCAGCATCAGTGCAGAATTATTTCCATCTCGTTGACCATCTCTATTAGTGACACAGCTACACATCAGGCTTTATTCTTACAGCATAGATGTTATTTAGTATATATAAGAGATTCCTGTGTACACATCATATATACAGTCACAATCAGATATGTATATCTGACCTTAAAAATACGGGGACTGCTTTATTGAAGCAGCACAAGTAACTCATTTTGATTGGTTTATTTCATTTTTGTAGACTAAGCACAGCTATTACTGTATATATACTGTATATATACATTATTTTTAATGACTTTTATCTGAGAAATAGAACATTTTATCATATTTTCTATTTTAATTACAGTTACAAATTCATTAGGAGTCGGAGTCGGTGCATTTTTTCCCGACTCCGACTCCAGGCACCCAAAATTGCCCGACTCCACGACTCCGACTCCACGACTCCGACTCCACAGCCCTGGCGTTTAGGGGGAAAAAGTGAGTATTATAGTCCAAAAAATACAATATTTACCTCATAAGCTTGACAATTTACCTCACGAGTCGGTCATTTCAGTTTTCCATACTTTAACGATCTTTGTGATTTGACATTTGACAAACATGTTCTGTAAAATCTGTTGTTTTCTACTTAACCTCATTGCTGTGTGAATAGTGCCCATAGCAACCCCACACCGTTATAACTTGGCCCTGTACTTCACAATTTTCATCAGCGTTGACCATTCTTCTCTGAAGAGGGTACCTTTGAGTCTGTTGATCAGTCTGGGGCAGTTGGCACCCAGATATTCCTTCAGGGAGTCCCATGCCGCCTTCAGCGTGGCGTAGTGATGTATGTATCTCCCCAGATCCACGTAATACTCAATAAACGTGGTCTTCCAGCTTCTGCTCCTCTTCTTGTCACTTCAAATGATAAAAATAAAAACAATGTCATGTTACCGAAACTTGCTAGTCCACGGGGCACAAAAACACGGCAGCTCATCGTGGCAGAGATCTAAGACACCACAGATTCTTGATGCACAAAGAAAAATCACCACAGATCAGCCGCTCTGCTGCGGGGTGGAGAGATCAAATACAATACCGTGTGCTGCCCCACCTGAATATAGGCTGTAGAACTAACCACCAGATGGAATGTGTTACACTCTACAGATGCTCAAATAAAATGCAGTCAAAAAAATAAATATATATATAAAAATATATAAAGAGTCACTTGGCAAGAATCCTGTCAGTGTGCTGTGTTCAATCCAGTCCTTGTAAAACTATACACACAAATCTCCTGCGCGCTCCCAGATAGTCAACCTGTGGAAAACAATTTCACATAGTGTAAAACTGCTTCACTCATGTTTCACCACACAGTGCAGGTGCCACTCCGTGTACAGCAGTGTTCCCACCGCCCCGCAAACAGGGAGGCTCACCGGGTGCAAACCTCCTCTCTGTCAGGTGGAACTCTCGCTTGTCACGTATGTTTCACTAGACCAGTGATGGCTAACCTTGGCACTCCAGCTATGACAAAACTACAAATCCCATCAAGCCTCTGCCTCCCTGAGTTATGCTTAGAACTGTCAGAGTATTGCAATGCCTCATGGGACTTGTAGTTCCACCGCAGCTGGAGTGCCAAGGTTAGCCCTCACTGCACTAGGACATTAGTGATCCATACTCAATAATCAAATGTAAAACGGCCTTTTATTCCTCAAGAAAACAAATAAAATTTAATTGCGCAGTATATCTTCACATTTAAATTCATAACAGCACGTCTTGCGCACACCAGCACATTACAGGTTCCCAATAGCAGTCAGCGAGTCATAGCGATGTGTCTCTTTAGGGCCTGGTTCTATTGCTAACGGTACCGCTGGCAGATTTCCGCACACGTGATCTGCATCAGGCCATGGTACTGTCAGCGATAGCGGTGTGTCTCCTAGGGCCTGGTTCTCTTGCCGATGGCACCATGGCCTGATGCAGATCACGTGTGTGGAAAGCAGAGGGACTTGGACAGCGGGACGCCGCCTATGGTCATCCAAAGAACCAGGCCCTAAGAGACACACCGCTATCACTGACAGTACCATGGCCTGACACAGATCACGTGTGTGGAAAGCAGAGGAACTTACACAGCGTGGGGAGCTGGGAGAGCGGGACGCCGCCTATGGTACCGTCAGCGACAGAACCAGGCCTAAGAGACACACCGCTATGACACGCTGACCGCTACTGGGAGCCTGTAAGTTGCTGGAGTGTGCGAGAGGTGCTGTTGTGATTTTAACTGTAAAGATATACTACGCAATAAGGTTTTATTTCTTTTACTGCGGAATAAAAGGCAGTTTTACATTCCATTATTGGGTATGGATCACTGATGTCCGAGTGAAACAGACGTGACAAGCGAGAGTTCCACCTGACAGACAGGTGGTTTGCACCCGGCGAGCCTCCCTGTTTGCGGGGTGGTGGGAACACTGCTGTACACGGAGTGGCACCTGCACTGTGTGGTGAAGCATGAGTGAAGCAGTTTTACACTATGTGACAATGTCTTCTACAGGATGACTATCTGGGAGCGCGCATGGGATTTGTGTGTATGGTTTTACAATAGGTGAAGAGCTCGACTCGGTGAAATAGTAAGGGTGCTTGGGACCAAGGGTGTTTTTAGGCATTCTGAACTCAGAATATCTCACTGATCATCCCCAATTAGCAGCAGTGGATTGGCAAATAAAACCTCTGACTCCAAACGGAAACTACAACTCTGGCTTCCTTCATGATGAAATAAATTATAAACATATAATCAGTCAGGATCTCTCGTCGATCAATGGGGGGTCACCACACACGGCCAAGAACCATCTAGAGTGTGTACAAGGCTGTAGATAAAGTTCTCATATAAAAATTGGGAAACATAGGCAGGGCTGTGGAGTCGAGGAGGCGGAGCCATTTTGGGCACCTGGAGACGGAGGTTTCATAAACTGAGGAGTCGGAGTCGGGTGATTTTGGAATCGACTTCACAGCCCTGAATATGCAGTATTTTGGTTGGAATTTATTAGGAATCGGAGTCGGGACATTTCTACAGACTAGCTCCACTACCCCAGGAATCGCTTTCGACTCCACATCAGGGCTGTGGAGTCAGAGTTAGAGCAATGTTGGGTAGTTAGAGCAGTTTTTTTTCCATAAACTGAGGGGTCGGAGTCGGAGATGATTTTTGTACCGACACAGCCCTGTTCAGCATGCACAGTCTGAAGTGTTCTCCTCAGAATTTTTTCCAGCTGGGTGGCATGAAAAAGTAGCCGGGTGGGGCACGAGAGGGGAATGCTGGGTTGGCGCAACTCCCCTTACAACATAGTAGAAGGATGAGGAGGTGATCTGATGAAAGCCGGGTGCTCACCAAAATTAGCCGGGTGGAGTACCCGGCTAAAAGAGTCATTGGAGAACACAGAGTCTGGCATTAGATTCTATAAAAAGAAATAAAATGTTTCACACGACCTCCGGCTACTCACTCTGACACGAGCCAGTACTTCCGGCACGGCCGCTTCCACAGGGGGTCATGGCTGGACAGCTGGTTGAGTCTTCGGTTGACAAGACTGCAGCTAAAGGAAATAAAAACAGTACTGAGAGGAGTGCAGAGAAATAGAATTACCAATAACCGCAACATACCTATTAGTAATAACACCATTACAATCTGCCAAGCACTATTATCATTATTTAGTATTTATATAGCACTGACATCTTCTGCAGCACATTACAGAGTACATAGTCATGTCATTGACTGTCCTCAGAGGAGCTCACACTCTAATCCTACCATAGTCATAGTCTAATATCCTACCATATTATTATTATGTATTTATATAGCACTGACATCTCCTGCAGCACATAACAGAGTACATAGTCATGTCACTGACTGTCCTCAGAGGAGCTCACAATCTAATCCCTACCATAGTCTAATGCCCTACCATATTATTATTATTATTATTATTATGTATTTAGCACTGATATCTTCTGGAGAACATACAAACTCTGTGCAGATAGTGCCCTGGCTGGGATTTGCACCAGGGACCCAGCGCTGCAAAGCAAGAGAGCTAACCACTACACCACCGTGCGTTTCTTATCAACAGCAATCAGATCTCCCGTCAACCTGTTATCTAGTGCAGGATTTCCCTTGCAGGCTGGGAACACACTAGGCAGAAACGCTAACGTTGCGGAAAGCAGGGCTGTGTAGTTGGAGTCACGGCCATTTTGGGCACCCGGAGTCGGAGTCGGAGGTTTCATAAACTGAGGAGTCGGAATATTTTTGTACAAAATCCACAGCCCTGGTAAGTATTAGACTAAGGAGTCGAGGAGTCGGAGCAATTTTGGGCACCCGGAGTCGGTGGTTTCATAAACTGAGGAGTCGGAGTTGGAAGATTTTTGTACTGACTCCACAGCCCTGCTGGTAAGTATTAGACTAAGGAGTCGGAGCCATTTTGGGTGGTCGGAGTTGGAGTCGTGGTTTCATAAACTGAGGAGTCGGAGTTGGAGTCTGAAGATTTTTGTACTGACTCCACAGCCCTGCTGGTAAGTATTAGACTAAGGAGTCGGAGCCATTTTGGGTGGCCGGAGTCGGAGTTGGAGTCGTGGTTTCATAAACTGAGGAGTCGGAGTTGGAGTCGGAAGATTTTTGTACCGACTCCACAGCCCTGGCGGATAGCAGCATTTATGCATGTAATGTTAGTCAATAGGCTGCATCAAAAACCGCATGTGTATGTTTTATTGCATATTTTTCAAAAACGCATAAAAAAATTGTGACGGAATGTAATGCGTTCTGCATGCGTTTAAAAAAAAAGAAGTTTTCTGGTGTATTTCCGCTTCCTAGTGATTCGCATAAAAACGACAATAGAAAAACGCATTGAAAACACATACAAAATGCATAGGCGTTTTGTATAGGTGAACCGCAAACGCATTAAAATGCACGCAAAACGCAAATGCATGGAAAACGCAATACAAATGCATAAACATAAAAACGCGACGTTTCCTGCACTGCTAAGTGTGCTCCCAGCCTCAGGGCCCTTTTACCAGGCTTGCTCTCCACGGATTAATCACGGTGGTTACTCGTGATTCAAATTAGCTCTAATTGGCCCAGCTGAGCGGGTAGATGCGGCGGGGGTAATTACCCATAATGCTACTCTCCACCCAGCGTTTCATGTTTTCAAAGAGCTCAAGGAGGAAGTGTTCCCTAGCGAGGCTTGCAACGCGTCCATTAGGACGCTTGTGAGCTCCATGAAAACTTGAAATTCTGGGCGAAGAACGGCATTCTGGGCAATTAACCCTGCAGCATCTAGTCACTCAGCTGGAGCAATTAGAGCTAATTTGAATCACGAGTAACCACCGTGGTTATTCGTGATTATTCCGTGATGAGCTAGCCTGCCTTTTACACTTTTACACTTTCACTACGGCGAAATGAGCCATAAATTACTTTTCTCCTATGTTGCTGTCACTTACGGTAGGCAGTAAAAATCTGACAGAAGCGACAGGTTTTGGACTAGTCCATCTCTTCATAGGGGATTCTCAGCATGGCTTTTATTATTTATAAAGATATTCCCTAAAAAGGATTTAGGCTTCTTGCACACCAAGACGTTGTGTTAGGTGCCACGTTCAGGTCGCATAACGTGCACCTAACACAACGTATGGTGCTGCAAAAGCCGACGGTAGAGTGAGCCGCGTTCGGCGGCTCGATTCCTATAATGTCTCCCAGAGTGGCGCTGATTGGCCAGCGGGACCACGTGATGCGGAGCGAGACACTCCGCATCACGTGGTCCCGCCGGCCAATCAGCTGCCGCCAGTGCAGTGAATATTAAGTAGCCATGTGCGCGGCTACTGTAGCTGGCTCTCCCCGCCTCCTCTCCGCCCCCCACTGCGCATGTGCAAACAGTCTAACGCGGCTATAGCCGCTCCAACGCCGTAGCATGCTGCACTTTGCACCGAACGTGCAGCATTACATGTAACGCAACGTGGGCTGTGTGAACAGCCCACTTGTGTTACATTGCTGTGCGTTGGGGGAGCGTTACAGGCGCACTAACGTGCGCCTGTAACGTCTTGGTGTGTAAGCAGCCTTAAACAATGATGCTGGCCAGCCTCCCTGCTCGCTACACAGTTTTCTGGCAGTTGGACAGAGCAATTGCCATTCACTAACTGCTTTGGAAAATAAATAAAACCCTGAGAATCCCCCCATGAAGAGATGGACTAGTCCAAAACCTGTCGCTTCTGTCAGAGTTCTACTACCTACTGTAAGTGACAGCAACATAGGAGAAAAGTCATTTATGGCTCATTTTACTCTGGAAAAAACGTACTTATTTGTATATGTTTGCACATATTTTAAATTTTATAATTTTTCGCCATAGCGCCCCTTTAATCAGTTGCTTTCAGTTATAAATGAAAGAAAACGGATTTTCAAAGTAATGCCTATTTTTTCTATGGCTCAGTTCCCACTATACGCATTTTAAAGGGAAGGTTCAAGCAAAATAAAAAAATGAGTTTCACTTACCTGGGGCTTCTACCAGCCCCATGCAGCCATCCTGTGCTCTCGTAGTCACTCACTGCTGCTCCGGTCCCCCGCTGGCAGCTTGCCGACCTCAGAGGTCGGCAGGCCGCATTGCGTACATTTTTACGCATTCCCACCAGTGCAGGAACATTAACACATACATTTTTACGTGTTTCTGGTTCAATGCGTAAATTTTTACGCATTGAACCAGTAATGCGTAAAAGTTTATGTGATCCATAATCCCATTCATTGATCGCTGGGTTAACTGCCGGCGGCGGGAGCGCGCGGCCCACGGGAGTGCACGCAGCCCAAGTGGACCAGAATGTTTGTCCAATTGGGCTTAAGTGGTTAAAAAACTCAAAAGAAAAAATGGCTTTTAAACTTGTATAAAACAGGTACAGAGGGCAGAGGTGACACAGAGGGGGACACTAGAGGCACAAGGGACAGAGATAGCACAGCAGTGTTCTCCCCAGAATTTTTTTCCAGCCGGGTGGTATGAAAAAATAGCTGGGTGGAGTGAGATGAGAGAATGCACGGCTGGTGTTTCTCTGATTACAGCATAGGAGGAGGTGAGCAGATAACAGCCGGGTGGTCACCAAAAATAGCCGGGTGGAGCACCCGCCTAAAAGAGCCTGGGGAGAACACTGCACAGTGTTCTGACTTAAGAACAGATTCAGGTTAAGAACGAACTTACAGTCCCTATCTCGTTCGTTAACCAGGGACTAGAGTATTGTATATTTTGTACGTGGAGACAACTGTTTGCATCTCTGAAATTTATGTAACTGGAGTCGTAAGTGAGGGACTGTCTGTATTACAGAAGAATAAAAGTGCTTTTTCTACTTTAAGACTGAAGACTGAGGCCAGACCGGGTGGATAATCCTGTTGTGACGTCAGCGAGATGTTATATAAATCAGCAGCTTTGCGCGTTATGACACGACGCAGCGAAGAGTGCAGCCCCGAGCCAATAATGTTTACCAGAGTCATTTTCTCACGCCATCCAATCGGAGCTGCCGGCACAGGGTCATGGGGCGGCTGGTAAACATTCCACCATGCTGTATTGCGGACAATGACGTGTGACACAGTGGGGGTGGGGGGACCTAAGCAAGGAAAGCATTGCTGACTCTTTCAGTATCTGTTCCTATGAGATAAAGCGATGCTCTGGAGGTGGCTTAAGATAATATCCATGTGACGTATACGGTATATATCTGCCTACAATGCATCTCAAACCCGGCACACAAAGCACCTAATGCAGTACACAGAGTACTAACATACAGACACTGCACCACTACTCCTACTCTACACACACACACACCTGCTGCAGTACACAGAGTACTAACAGGCAGACACTGCACAACTACTCCTACTCTGCACACACACACCTGCTGCAGTACACAGAGTACTAACATACAGACACTGCTCAGATACTCCTACTCTGCACACACACCTGCTGCAGTACACAGAGTACTAACATGCAGACACTGCTCAGATACTCCTACTCTACACACACACACCTGCTGCAGTACACAGAGTACTAACATACAAACACTGCTCAGCTACTCCTACTCTGCACACACACACCTAATGCAGTACACAGAGTACTAACATACAGACACTGCACCACTACTCCTACTCTGCGCACACACACACCTGCTGCAGTACACAGAGTACTAACATACAGACACTGCACCACTACTCCTACTCTACACACACACACACCTGCTGCAGTACACAGAGTACTAACATACAGACACTGCTCAGCTACTCCTACTCTGCACACACACACCTAATGCAGTACACAGAGTACTAACATACAGACACTGCACCACTACTCCTACTCTGCACACACACACCTGCTGCAGTACACAGAGTACTAACATACAGACACTGCACCACTACTCCTACTCTGCACACACACACCTGCTGCAGTACACAGAGTACTAACATACAGACACTGAGCCACTACTCCTACTCTGCACACACACACCTGCTGCAGTACACAGAGTACTAACATACAGACACTGCACCACTACTCCTACTCTGCACACACACACCTGCTGCAGTACACAGAGTACTAACATACAGACACTGCTCAGCTACTCCTACTCTGCACACACACACCTAATGCAGTACACAGAGTACTAACATACAGACACTGCACCACTACTCCTACTCTGCACACACACACCTGCTGCAGTACACAGAGTACTAACATACAGACACTGCACCACTACTCCTACTCTGCACACACACACCTGCTGCAGTACACAGAGTACTAACATACAGACACTGAGCCACTACTCCTACTCTGCACACACACACACCTGCTGCAGTACACAGAGTACTAACATACAGACACTGCACCACTACTCCTACTCTGCACACACACACCTGCTGCAGTACACAGAGTACTAACATACAGACACTGCACCACTACTCCTACTCTACACACACACACACCTGCTGCAGTACACAGAGTACTAACATACAGACACTGCTCAGATACTCCTACTCTGCACACACATACCTACTGCAGTACACAGAGTACTAACATGCAGACACTGCTTATACTCCTACTCTGCACACACATACCTACTGCAGTACACAGAGTACTAACATACAGACACTGCTCAGATACTCCTACTCTGCACACACATACCTACTGCAGTACACAGAGTACTAACATACAGACACTGCTCAGATACTCCTACTCTGCACACACATACCTACTGCAGTACACAGAGTACTAACATACAGACACTGCTCAGATACTTCTACTCTGCACACACATACCTACTGCAGTACACAGAGTACTAACATGCAGACACTGCTCAGATACTCCTACTCTGCACACACATACCTACTGCAGTACACAGAGTACTAACATGCAGACACTGCTCAGATACTCCTACTCTGCACACACATACCTACTGCAGTACACCGAGTACTAACATACAGACACTGCTCAGATACTCCTACTCTGCACACACATACCTACTGCAGTACACAGAGTACTAAAAGACAGACACTGCACAGATACTCCTACTCTGCACACACACCTGCTGCAGTACACAGAGTACTAACATACAGACACTGCTCAGATACTCCTACTCTGCACACACATACCTACTGCAGTACACAGAGTACTAACAGACAGACACTACACAGATACTCCTACTCTGCACACACATACCTACTGCAGTACACAGAGTACTAACAGACAGACACAGCACAGATACTCCTACTCTGCACACACACCTGCTGCAGTACACAGAGTACTAACATACAGACACTGCTCAGATACTCCTACTCTGCACACACATACCTACTGCAGTACACAGAGTACTAACAGACAGACACTGCTCAGATACTCCTACTCTGCACACACATACCTACTGCAGTACACAGAGTACTAACAGACAGACACTGCACAGATACTCCTACTCTGCACACACACACCTGCTGCAGTACACAGAGTACTAACAGACAGACACAGGTCGATTACTAGGGGCTCGATTCACAAAGCGGTGCTAACCCAGTTAGAGACTTTAGGCGTGATAACCATTGCACCACGCTGGTGAAAAGCCAGTTAAGACGTTATAAGTTTAGGTGTGATAAGTTTAGGTGTGATAAGTTTAGGTGTGATAAGTTTAGGTGTGATAAGTTTAGGTGTGATAAGATTAGGTGTGATAAGATTAGGCGTGATAAGTTTAGGCGTGATAAGTTTAGGCATGCTAAGTTTAGATAAGTGTGGATAGCGTGCAAAGTCCCGCACGCAAAGCAGCGCCATTAAACTCTATGCGAAGTGCACCAGACTTTGCTAGCGCAAAACTTTTGATCAGCTGTGCACTGCGGTGCTAAAGCAGTTGGTGCTTAAACTTATCATGCCTAAACTTATCACACCTAAACTTATCATGCCTAAACTTATCACACCTAAACTTATCACGCCTAAACTTATCACGCCTAAACTTATTACGCCTAAACTTATCACACCTAAACATATCATGCCTAAACTGAGTTTAGGCGTGATAAAGGGCTTTTCACCAGCGTGCTGTTAGCACCGCTTTGTGAATCAGGCCCTATATGTGGTTCTGGCTTGATGACTACTAAGCGGTTTCTCTACAGTTACCAGATCCTCGGCTCCCTAATATTCTATGAATAGCTTATCTTTGATCATATTGGTCACATCTTTCCCATACTCTGTGAGTGGTTATAACCATATTCAACTTAACCTATTTTTGGTTTCCTCACAGTGGTTGGCTATGGTGTCCCCAATAACTCCACTATAACCAAATCAGAATGTTCTGGGGCACCTTGATCACCTTATCTTTATACTGGCATTTACCGACATTGACCATATTGGTTGCACCAATATCTACCCTCTGTGAGTGGTTATGACTATATTTGTTTAAGATACCAGGGTCTCCTCACGGGAATTCTATGTTGGTACCACCAAGGTGCAATGAATTATTTGGTCTAAGCTCTAAGGTTATCGCCTATATTTATTGAGCTTTATACAGTTCTTAGCCAGCATGGTTTGTTTTTCAAATCTGTTGAGATTATTATGCCACCGATAGTTGGATGTGACTTGACTTATTAAAATGCTATTCATATGGGATTGTTTGTTCTGTCCTTGACAGTTGCAGCACATAGTATTGTACTTGTCAATACATCTATCTATATGCCAGGTTATCTCCTGACATTTACTACTATATATGTGTGTGCCTTTTTAATTATTTTGAATAAAGTGCAGTCTTCTGAGCAGCATATACTGGTTTTGTCCTCTCTCTGTTTTCATAGTTTCTAGTTACCAGTGCTGGTACCTGCACATAAGGCTACACCTTTCATTAATCTATTTTCAGTGTTTTTTCTATACTAACATACAGACACAGCACAACTACTCCTACTCTGCACACACACCTGCTGCAGTACACAGAGTACTAACATACAGACACTGCTCCACTACTCCTACTCTGCACACACACACCTGCTGCAGTACACAGAGTACTAACAGGCAGACACTGCTCAGCTACTCCTACTCTGCACACACACCTGCTGCAGTACACAGAGTACTAACAGACAGACACTACACAGATACTCCTACTCTGCACACACACACCTGCTGCAGTACACAGAGTACTAACAGACAGACACTACACAGATACTCCTACTCTGCACACACACACACACCTGCTGCAGTACACAGAGTACTAACAGACAGACACTGCTCAGCTACTCCTAGGGCCCGTTTCCACTAGTGCGGTGCGAATCGCTGGGATTCCACCGCTGACAAAATCGCATGCGGATGCGACTCCGCATGCGATTTTTGCCGCGATTTCGCATAGGCAGGCTATCAGCGATTTTAACCATGTCACTGCCTGGCTCAATGTACATTAGTTTTAGTGCGAATTCGCGGCAAAAACCGCATGTGCTATTTCCCCTATTAAATACATTGCCTGCGAATCGCCTGCATTCCACACGCAGGCGAATTCTGCAGGCCCTACCGTGCAGAAAAATCCTGCACAGAAAAACGCACCAAAAAACTGACAAGTGGAAACAGTCTCATCCACTTGTATTGGTTATGCGAATCCGCATGCAGACAACGCATGCGGATTCGCTCTAGTGGAAACGGGCCCTACTCTGCACACAAACACCTGCTGCAGTACACAGAGTACTAACAGACAGACACTGCTCAGCTACTCCTACTCTGTGTACTGCAGCAGGTGTGTGTGCAGAGTAGGAGTATCTGAGCAGTGTCTGTCTGTTAGTACTCTGTGTACTGCAGTAGGTATGTGTGTGCAGAGTAGGAGTATCTGAGCAGTGTCTGTATGTTAGTACTCTGTGTACTGCAGCAGGTGTGTGTGTGTGCAGAGTAGGAGTATCTGTGCTGTGTCTGTCTGTTAGTACTCTGTGTACTGCAGTAGGTATGTGTGTGCAGAGTAGGAGTATCTGTGTAGTGTCTGTCTGTTAGTACTCTGTGTACTGCAGCAGGTATATGTGTGCAGAGTAGGAGTATCTGTGCTGTGTCTGTCTGTTAGTACTCTGTGTACTGCAGTAGGTATGTGTGTGCAGAGTAGGAGTATCTGAGCAGTGTCTGTATGTTAGTACTCTGTGTACTGCAGCAGGTGTGTGTGCAGAGTAGGAGTATCTGTGCAGTGTCTGTCTTTTAGTACTCTGTGTACTGCAGTAGGTATGTGTGTGCAGAGTAGGAGTATCTGAGCAGTGTCTGTATGTTAGTACTCTGTGTACTGCAGTAGGTATGTGTGTGCAGAGTAGGAGTATCTGAGCAGTGTCTGTATGTTAGTACTCGGTGTACTGCAGTAGGTATGTGTGTGCAGAGTAGGAGTATCTGAGCAGTGTCTGCATGTTAGTACTCTGTGTACTGCAGTAGGTATGTGTGTGCAGAGTAGGAGTATCTGAGCAGTGTCTGTATGTTAGTACTCTGTGTACTGCAGTAGGTATGTGTGTGCAGAGTAGGAGTATCTGAGCAGTGTCTGTATGTTAGTACTCTGTGTACTGCAGTAGGTATGTGTGTGCAGAGTAGGAGTATCTGAGCAGTGTCTGTATGTTAGTACTCTGTGTACTGCAGTAGGTATGTGTGTGCAGAGTAGGAGTATCTGAGCAGTGTCTGCATGTTAGTACTCTGTGTACTGCAGTAGGTATGTGTGTGCAGAGTAGGAGTATCTGAGCAGTGTCTGCATGTTAGTACTCTGTGTACTGCAGTAGGTATGTGTGTGCAGAGTAGGAGTATCTGAGCAGTGTCTGTATGTTAGTACTCTGTGTACTGCAGTAGGTATGTGTGTGCAGAGTAGGAGTATGAGCAGTGTCTGCATGTTAGTACTCTGTGTACTGCAGTAGGTATGTGTGTGCAGAGTAGGAGTATCTGAGCAGTGTCTGTATGTTAGTACTCTGTGTACTGCAGCAGGTGTGTGTGTGTGTAGAGTAGGAGTAGTGGTGCAGTGTCTGTATGTTAGTACTCTGTGTACTGCAGCAGGTATGTGTGTGCAGAGTAGGAGTATCTGAGCAGTGTCTGCATGTTAGTACTCTGTGTACTGCATCAGGTATGTGTGTGCAGAGTAGGAGTATCTGAGCAGTGTCTGCATGTTAGTACTCTGTGTACTGCAGCAGGTGTGTGTGTGCAGAGTAGGAGTATCTGTGCAGTGTCTGCATGTTAGTACTCTGTGTACTGCAGCAGGTGTGTAAGTGCAGAGTAGGAGTAGTGGTGCAGTGTCTGTATGTTAGTACTCTGTGTACTGCAGCAGGTATGTGTGTGCAGAGTAGGAGTATCTGAGCAGTGTCTGCATGTTAGTACTCTGTGTACTGCAGCAGGTATGTGTGTGCAGAGTAGGAGTATCTGAGCAGTGTCTGCATGTTAGTACTCTGTGTACTGCAGCAGGTGTGTGAGTGCAGAGTAGGAGTAGTGGTGCAGTGTCTCTATGTTAGTACTCTGTGTACTGCAGCAGGTGTGTGTGTGCAGAGTAGGAGTAGTGGTGCAGTGTCTCTATGTTAGTACTCTGTGTACTGCAGCAGGTATGTGTGTGCAGAGTAGGAGTAGTTGAGCAGTGTCTGTATGTTAGTACTCTGTGTACTGCAGTAGGTATGTGTGTGCAGAGTAGGAGTAGCTGAGCAGTGTCTGTCTGTTAGTACTCTGTGTACTGCAGCAGGTGTGTGTGCAGAGTACTAACAGACAGACACTGCTCAGCTACTCCTACTCTGCACACACATACCTACTGCAGTACACAGAGTACTAACATACAGACACTGCTCAACTACTCCTACTCTGCACACACATACCTGCTGCAGTACACAGAGTACTAACATACAGACACTGCTCAACTACTCCTACTCTGCACACACATACCTGCTGCAGTACACAGAGTACTAACATGCAGACACTGCACAACTACTCCTACTCTGCACACACATACGCCCGCTGCAGTACACAGAGTACTAACATGCAGACACTGCACAACTACTCCTACTCTGCACACAAAAACCTGCTGCAGTACACAGAGTACTAACAGGCAGACACTGCTCAGCTACTCTTACTCTGCACACACACCTGCTGCAGTACACAGAGTACTAACAGACAGACACTGCTCAGCTACTCCTACTCTGCACACACACATACCTGCTGCAGTACACAGAGTACTAACAGACACTACACAACTACTCCTACTCTGCACGCACACACACACCTGCTGCAGTACACAGTGTACTAACATACAGACACTACTCCAACTCTGCACACACACACCTGCTGCATTAGATTTTGCATTATATTTTGAGTACTTATCAAAGCAAGATCTATCGCAAAATTGATCTGAAAAAATGTGGACGTCTACATACGATGCAATTTCTTATTAGATCTATCTAATAGATCCGTCTATCTGATGGAAAACTGTACCGTGTAGATGAGGCTTAAAGAGAACCCGAGGTGTGTTTAAAGAATGTTATCTGCATACAGAGGCTGGATCTGCCTATACAGCCCAGCCTCTGTTGCTATCCCAAACCCCACTAAGGTCCCCCTGCACTCTGCAATCCCTCATAAATCACAGCGGTGCTGTGAGGCTGTGTTTACATCTGTAGTGTCAGTCTCAGCTGCTCCCCCACCTCCTGCATAGCTCCGGTCCCTGCCCCCGTCCCTTCCCTCCAATCAGCAGGGAGGGAAGGGATGCAGGCGGGGACTGGAGTTCTGCAGGAGGCGGGGAGAGCAGCAGACTGACACTATAGAGATAAACACAGCCAGCTCTGACAAGCTGTTTGTCAGCAGCGTGGCTGTGATTTATGAGGGATTGCAGAGTGCAGGGGGACCTTAGGGGGGTTTGGGATAGCAACAGAGGCTGGGCTGTATAGGTAGATCCAGCCTCTGTATGCAGATATTATTCTTCAAACCCACCTCGGGTTCTCTTTAAGATATACTGTAGGTAGTGAGGGGGGCTAGTGTTAGGCATAGGTAGGGGTAATGTGAGATTTAGGTAAGTGAAAGAAAGGGGAGAGCATCAGGAACTTTACTAATCTTGTAATATCAGCATCATTTAGTGCCTTTATAACATGTACGCGGTTTCTAGGCAGAAAGGGTCCAGATTACAGATCCGCAGAAAAGAGCAGTTTCAGGCAATTTTGATAGCTCATAATCAACTGCACACACTGAAACTAAGGGCCCATTCACACTTAAAAAGCGCAAACCGCCGACGATTTTTGCGGGAGTGATTTTTCCGCGATTTCACGAGGGAAAAAAAAAAATCACTGGACAGTGCAGCGATTTCTCGGCGATCGCGTTTAGCGCTTCTATAGCACTGAAACGCGATCGCCGGGAAATCGCCTGAAAATGGTGCAGGCTACGCTTTCGCGGTTTGCGATTTTGGACGATTTGCGGCGATTAGATCAAATTGCCCAAGTAAGAACGGGCTTTATTACACTATGGTTTTAGGGTTTTATTACACTTGCGCTTTTAAAAGCGCTAGCGTTTGAGCGTTTTGCCGAAATCGCCGGTAAATGCTCAAGTGTGAATGGGGCCTGAAAGATAATTTTAAATAGCAGAGAATTATGAGTCTGGTGGGGCACTTATGTTTGCAGTCGGAGTTTCTCTCGGAGTGCTCTCGCTGTATCGGCCCGGCTGACTCAGCTATGGGAGGAGTCAGTTGATAATTACAGACGTCGGTTTATTGCGCGATCGGGCCAGTTCTGGCAGGTGATTGGACTACACAGATCCCTCACGGTTATGTCTTTCGGCTGCTGCTTAATTCCAGCACAATAGAGTGAAGCTGGGTACACACATTAGATACAAATCTTTGCAAACCAAGGAATCTATCTGCTGCATAGGTTTGTCAGAAAGGTCTGAACGGCGGATGCAAAGGATCAGTCCATGCAAAAGACCCGAGAAATGCTTCTGTAGTCAATTTACTTCCTCCTCCTCCATGCATGCGCTGCACACATACAGCTAATCGTTAATTATCGATTTACCACCACCCATAAGTACCTGGCGCTATTTCTCACATCACTTCCAATCATATGCAGTCTAGAGCCTTCTGAGCTGTTTGCTGCACTTTAGAATCTCCCTGCATAAAACGATATTTTAGGGCCGTTTCCACTATACCTAAGCGAATCTGCACAGGAAAAAAAAAAAACCGCCTGCGGATTTGCATGAGTATGCAAATTTGCATGCATTTACAGGCGTTTTTCATGCAAATTCGCATGCGTACTATTATTACGTACTATTATATTTTACAGTTTCCATTCAATACTATTGACTTCCGCATGCGGAAATGCGTATGCGGAAATGCATACGCGTTAACGCGAAACAGCTTAGAACGCATGGAAAATTCTGACAGAGGCGGACGTTTTTTTTCCTCAGCTCTGGTACACTTTAACCTTTTATTTAGTTGCCACATCTTAGAATCACTTCCAGGAGACATTATACATGTCATGCTTAGGCGATTCCCCCACTAGCTCCTCCTCATCTTCATACAAGCTGCGCCCAAAGCTCCTGCGCTGGATTCCTTGTGTTCATATGGAGGCTGCCATATTTATTTCCTTCTAAACAACATTAGTTTCTATGCATCCTGCTGATCTATTTGGCTGCGGTAGTGTCAGAATCACACCAGAAACAAGCATGCAGCTAATCTAGTCAGAAACACCTGATCTGCTGCATGCTTGTTCAGGGTCTATGTCGTTCAAGCAGAGGTTCAGCAGGACAGCCAGGTAACTGGTATTGCTTAAAAAGGAAATAGCAGGAGCAGAACGCTCCTGAGCACGGGAGCGGGTGCACAACCTGGAATACTCAGAAGCGTATGACTGGCCAGATTACTGGGAGGGATATCCAGTGAAGGAGCAGCTTGAGGGGATGGTGAAGGAGCCCATGCACCTCATAAGGCTGGAGGAAGCCCCAAGTAAGTATAAATGCTCCCAATTAGCCTATCTCATGACCATTTTAAAGGATAACTGTAGTGAGAGGTATATGGAGGCTGCCCCTGAACAAGCATGCAGCAGATCAGGTGTTTCTGACATTATTCACATCTGACAAGATTAGTTGCATTCTTGTTTCTAGTGTTTTTCAGACATTACTGCAGCCAAGTAGATCGACAGGGCCGCCAGGTAACTGGTATGAACAGGAAATAAATGTGGCAGCTTTCACATTCCTCTCATTTTAGTTGTTCTTTAAAGGGAAAATGAAGAGAGGTATACCGAGTCTGCCATGTTTATTTCCATTTAATCAATACCAGTTGCCTGGCAGCCCTGCTGGTCTATTTCTCTGCAGTAGTGTCTGAATAACACCAGAAACAAGCATGCAGCTAGTCTTGTCAGATCTGACTTTAAAGTCTGAAACACCTGATCTGCTGCATGCTTGTTCAGGGGCTATGGCTAATAGTATTAGAGGCTGAGGATCAGCAGGTCTGCCAGCCAACTGGTATTGCTTAATAGGAAATAAATATGGCAGCCTCCATATACCTCTCTCTCTCTAGTTGTCCTAAAGAGAAACCGTGACCAAGAATTGAACTTCATCCCAATCAGTAGCTGATACCTCCTTTCACATGAGAAATCTATTCCTTTTCACAAACAGATCATCAGGGGGCGCTGTATGAGTACATTTGAAATCGGTGCCGATAGACTTGGGCGCAGGATACAGCAGTATATGGCTGATCCTGCTTCTGCACAAGTCCGGGCCGATTTAATTACTATTCCCCCTCCAGGCCGACATGGACAGTGGGGGAATGAAATAATTCGGCTTCCAGCGATTGCTGGAGGCCGAATTATTATGTTTTTTAAGCAACCTCGGCTCCGTCTTCTGAAGGAGCCGACGTTACTCACTGAGCGCTTCAATAGGAATGCTTCCTATTGTAGTCTATGGAGGCGCCGGCTGCGCCCAAATCTAGCAGCGCTGAAAAGCACTGCTCCGCTCTGTTTGGCTGATATCGTGAGGACCATGGTCCTGGCAGTTTCCTGCCTGTGAACCTCATTGCATTGTGGGAAATAACAGCTGTTTCCCACTGCCAAATAAGCAAGCAGCATCTGCTTCCACTGACATCACCTGCCAGCAGTGAAAATGTCACCATGTGATAAATGTCAGAATGTAAATCAGGGAGAGGAAAGATTTTACAATGGGCAAACACTGACTAAATCATTTATACATAATTATTGTAAAAATGAAGCACTTTTTTTTATTACCTTATTTTCACTGGAGTTCTACTTCCCTGAAAACATTGCCAATCACAAATACACATGACCAGAATTGCCCATTAACTAAAATAACATTTTTCACAAACCATAAAAACTGTAGTACTTTGAGATACAGTAGATCAGCCTTTCTCAACCTTTTTACCCTGGAGGAACCCTGCAAATACTTTTTGGATCTCAAGGAACCCCAGCAAGTAATTTTGGGATCTCAAGGAACCCCTGGCATGGTCTTTAAAGAGACACTGACGCGAAAAAAAATATGATATAGTGAATTGGTTGTGTACTATGAATAATTACTAGAAGATTAGCAGCAAAAAAAATATTCTCATATTTTTATTTTCAGGTATATCGTGTTTTTTCTAACATTGCATCATTCTCTAATATGTGCAGATTACACAACACTCAGCATTCAAAATGAGTCTTTCAGAGCAGTCTGTGAAGTAATGACCTCTCCTCTAGCAGAGGAAAAGTAAACAGTTCAATTACAGTTGAGATAATAAAAGTCAGATAACAGCCCTCTCCAGGACTAATGGCCCATACTCACGGGCTACAAATATCGCCGCAACACGCGGGCGCGCGTGTTATGGGCCGTTGAACAGGCGCGCACTCCGAACTGTCGCCCGTCGCTGATGTCGCCAGGCGATTGAAATGTTCAATCGCCTGGCGACAGTCGCCGCCACAACTCCGCCGCAGCTGTCGCTAGTCCGCGTGAGTACGCGGACTAGCGACAGCAACCTCCATTGAGGTATGCAGAGCTTCCGGGGGGGGGGGGAGGAATGTCGGCGACAGCTTCCGTCGAGCCGCTGGTCCCTCTTCCGCGTGTGTACGCGGAGGGACCTGGCGAGGAGCTGTCGCCGGCCTGTCGCCCGCACGCTCACGTGTGCTGGCGACAGGCCACTTTTGCTGCCCGTGAGTATGGGCCATTAGACTTAAGGTGCCCATACACTCGTCAGATTGGCAGCAGATAGATAAGAAATGCATCTGATGATCTATCTGATGCGTTTTTAGAACATTTTTTACCAGGATAGAATTCCAATAGATTTCAGTTTGAAATCTATTGAAATTCGATCTGATGGCATTTTTTTGCCATCAGATTTCCATTAAGGCCAATGCAAACTGATAAGCAATCTCATCAGATCGACCTAAATTTTCCACCCTGCAAGTTCGATGGAAATCCATCGAAATCGATCGAAATCGGCCGTCGATCGGTCGATTGGCCAACCGATTTGCAATCGATCGATCGATCGGGATCGATCGGTCGGCCAGAAAATCGGCTGAGTGTATGGGCTGCTTTAGTTGGAGAGTTAATGGCTTGTTTGCATAGAGATAACAACTGGAGTTTCTTAACTCTTCGTGTACTGGAAACAATTAGACTGATGTATCTGATCTTAATGTTTTATTTCTTAGCTGTGCTACACATACAAATCATATCATCATTTTTTTTTCGCTTCAGTGTCTCTTTAAAAGCTGGTGGTGCTGTTTATGCCACTACCCCCTATTACAGTGCCATCACTACAATGTCTCCTTACTCTTGTCCTTTTTATTAATGTGATCGTTATTGTTCTGACCCCCAATTTAGTGCTTCTTTTTACAGTACCCCCATTATAGTGTGCTCTCTATCATACTTCCCTCAACCCCCACGATGGGAAAAAATGCCAGGGAACCCTGGTTGAGAAAGCCTGCAGTAGACAGATATGGTAGAGCCAGCCCAATAATACCCCACTGCCTGAATAAGTAATTATTCAGAATAAGCAGCATTAAAGCTTGATACACACCTTCAATTATGATTGGCCAATAACTGACCAATGTCATCACCTCCATGTCATATGAGGGTTTCCTTAGACATTCTGATTACAGTTTTCAATATCTGTTGACTCTCATACTACATGGAGGCCTCGCCAGGAAGTGAACTCTGAACCGGAAAAGAATACAAGGTATTGATTCCGCGAACGCAATCGCTGCACAAATCGACTTTGTGAGCGTTTTGCGTTTCTCCTATACCCTCCATTGAGGCAGAATCGTCCCAAAAATGGCACATGCAGCGCTCTGCTGCCCGCACAGCGCACGACCCGCGCTGATATGAACATTCCCATAGACATTCATTGCACAAGCGTTTGGCCTGCGTGTGAGAAAAAAAACAAAAACGCCTACAGTGTGAACGAGCTCGGAGGGAGCGAAAGTTGTTGATTGGTCAATCATAATTGAAATTCTGTACAGGGCTTTAGCCACAGGGGATGGGGGGAGGCGCTGCACAATGGGATGGGGGATCTGCACAGGGCTGCACACAGGGGGATGGGGGGGAGGGGTCTGCAGAGGGCTGCACACAGGAGATGGAGGGTCTGCAGAGGGCTGCACACAGGAGATAGGGGGGGGGGGGGTGCAGAGGGCTGCACACTGGAGATGGAGGGTCTGCAGAGGGCTGCACATAGGAGACAGAGGGCAGAGGGCTGCACACAGGAGATGGAGGGTCTGCAGAGGGCTGCACACAGGGGATGGGGGGGTCTGCAGAGGGCTGCACACAGAAGATAGGGGGGGTCTGCAGAGGGCTGCACACAGAAGATAGGGGGGGTCTGCAGAGGGCTGCACACAGGATAGGGGCTGGGGTCTGCATAGGGCTGCACACAGGAGATGGAGGGTCTGCAGAGGGCTGCACACAGGGGATTGGGGGGGGGGGGTCTGCAGAGGGCTGCACACAGATGGGGGGGGTCTGCAGAGGGCTGCACACAGGGGATTGGGGGGGTCTTCAGAGGGTTGCACACAGTAGAAGGGGGTGGTCTGCAGAGGGCTGCACACAGGAGAAGGGGGGTGGTCTGCAGAGGGCTCCACACAGGGGAAGGGGGGTGGTCTGCTGAGGGCTGCACACAGGAGAAGGGGGGTGGTCTGCAGAGGGCTGCACACAGGAGATGGGGGGTCTGCAGAGGGCTGCACAGTGCACACAGGAGATGGGGGGTCTGCAGAGGGCTGCACACAGGAGATGGAGGGGTCTGCAGAGGGCTGCACACAGGAGATGGAGGGGTCTGCAGAGGGCTGCACACAGGAGATGGAGGAGTCTGCAGAGGGCTGCACACAGGAGATGGAGGAGTCTGCAGAGGGCTGCACACAGGAGATGGAGGAGTCTGCAGAGGGCTGCACACAGGAGATGGAGGAGTCTGCAGAGGGCTGCACACAGGAGATGGAGGAGTCTGCAGAGGGCTGCACACAGGGTGATTAGGGGCTGTACAGTTGGGGTAGAGGGGGGTCTGCAGAGGGCTGCACACAGGGTGATTGGGGGCTGTACAGTTGGGGCAGAGGAGGGGGGTCTGCAGAGGGCTGCACACAGGAGATAGAGGGGGCTGCAGAGGGCTGCACACAGGGTGATTGGGGGCTGTACAGTTGAGGCAGGGGGGGGGGGGGTCTGCAGAGGGCTGCACACAGGAGATGGAGGGGGCTGCAGAGGGCTGCACACAGGGTGATTGGGGGCTGTACAGTTGGGGTAGAGGGGGGTCTGCAGAGGGCTACACACAGGGTGATTGGGGGCTGTACAGTTGAGGCAGGGGGGGGGGGGGGGTCTGCAGAGGGCTGCACACAGGAGATGGAGGGGGCTGCAGAGGGCTGCACACGGGGTGATTGGGGGCTGTACAGTTGGGGTAGAGGGGGGTCTGCAGAGGGCTACACACAGGGTGATTGGGGGCTGTACAGTTGAGGCAGGGGGGGGGGGGGGGTCTGCAGAGGGCTGCACACAGGAGATGGAGGGGGCTGCAGAGGGCTGCACACGGGGTGATTGGGGGCTGTACAGTTGGGGTAGAGGGGGGTCTGCAGAGGGCTACACACAGGAGATGGAGGGGGCTGCAGAGGGCTGCACACAGGGTGATTGGGGGCTGTACAGTTGAGGCAGGGGGGGGGGGGGGGGTCTGCAGAGGGCTGCACACAGGAGATGGAGGGGGCTGCAGAGGGCTGCACACGGGGTGATTGGGGGCTGTACAGTTGGGGTAGAGGGGGGTCTGCAGAGGGCTACACACAGGAGATGGAGGGGGCTGCAGAGGGCTGCACACAGGGTGATTGGGGGCTGTACAGTTGAGGCAGGGGGGGGGGGGGGGTCTGCAGAGGGCTGTAGACAGAGTATGTTGAGGATCTGTACAGGAGATGGAGTGTGGGGGGATATGCACACAGGGGATGGATGGGCTGTGCAGTGTAGGGGGATCTGCACAGTGGGGGATCCTCGGGGGGGGGACGTATTTCCAGGGTGCTCCTCGTACCTCAGCAGGTCCCGGAAGTCCAGGTAGGACAGGATAAGCAGCAGAGGGTCAGACGGCAGCTCCGCCAGCCCCAATTCCCCGGCCCCCTCCATGTCTGTCGTGTCCCCTGCAGCCTGCACAGGCGCAGCTCCTCCCCTTCCCTCAGCAGGACACGCCCCCTCGCCTCCAGCACCACCCCTCTCCCTCTGCGAGAAGGACACGCCTCTCTGCTGCTGGAAGCCACACCCAGGAGAGACGTTGACCTGGATGAGGGAAGTTCAGTGACGTCGCACCGGGCAGAGGTGTGACGTAATGTCATTGATGTGTTCTGTGCTGCTGCCCCTCTGCTGACCAGAACTACTGTGAAATGTTTTGCAACTTTATCAGATTTTGCAACCGGTTGCACTTATTTATAGGTATAGCTATCAGAAAGTGCAACCTAACCATTGACTTTAACCTATCTGTATCAGAAAATGCAACCCAACCAAACCCTATTCTCACACATAACCCTCCCCTCTTGCTCAACTAATAACCCCCCCCCCCCCCTGGAGGGAACATTCCCCCTTTCTAGCTCAACTAATAACCCCCCTGGAGGGAACAATCCCCCCTTCTAGCTCAACTAATAACCCCCCCTGGAGGGAACAATCCCCCCTCTTGCTCAACTAATAACCCCCCCTGGAGGGAACATTCCCCCTTTCTAGCTCAACTAATAACCCCCCCTGGAGGGAACAATCCCCCCTCTTGCTCAACTAATAACACCCCCTGGAGGGAACAATCCCCCCTCTTGCTCAACTAATAACCCCCCCTGGAGGGAACAATTCCCCCCTCTTGCTCAACTAATAACACCCCCTGGAGGGAACAATCCCCCCTCTTGCTCAACTAATAACCCCCCCTGGAGGGAACAATCCCCCCTCTTGCTCAACTAATAACCCCCCCTGGAGGGAACAATCCCCCCTCTTGCTCAACTAATAACCCCCCCTGGAGGGAACAATCCCCCCTCTTGCTCAACTAATAACCCCCCCTGGAGGGAACAATCCCCCCTTCTAGCTCAACTAATAACCCCCCCTGGAGGGAACAATCCCCCCTCTTGCTCAACTAATAACCCCCCCTGGAGGGAACAATCCCCCTTCTTGCTCAACTAATAACACCCCCTGGAGGGAACAATCCCCCTTCTAGCTCAATGAGATCTGTGGTTGCAAAAAATTACAGGCGTGTTAACAGAGAGGAGCCACGCCTACACAGTCATACACTGTCCTCTATGGCAAGTTGCAAAATATGATGGGTAGCAAAATTTTTCACTACACCACATCCACCACTATGTCACCCCGCCCCCAGGACAACGCCATGTGCCCCCAGCTATGTCACCCCCCATCCCCAGGACAAAGCCGTGTGCCGGCAGCTGTGTCACCCCTCCACAGGTAAAAGTCATGTGCCCCACCCCAGCTATGTCACCCCATCCCCAAGACAAACCCGTGTGCCCGCAGCTGTGTCACTTCCACCACTGGACACAGCCATGTGCCACCAGGAGTATCACTCTGCCCTCAGGACAAAGCCATGTGTCCTCAGCAGTGTCACTTCCCCCACAGGGCTAAACCATGTGTTCCCTAACCCACCCTGGAGTACAGCCATGTGCCCCCAGCAGCGCCATTCTCTCCTAACCCACCCTGGAGTACAGCCATGTGCCCCCAGCAGCGCCATTCTCTCCTAACCCACCCTGGAGTATAGCCATGTGCCCCCAGCAGCGCCATTCTCTCCTAACCCACCCTGGAGTATAGCCGCGTGCCCCCGGCAGCGCCATTCTCTCCTAACCCACCCTGGAGTATAGCTATGTGCCCCCAGCAGCGCCATTCTCTCCAACCCACCCTGGAGTATAGCCGCGTGCCCCCGGCAGCGCCATTCTCTCCTAACCCACCCTGGAGTATAGCTATGTGCCCCCAGCAGCGCCATTCTCTCCTAACCCATCCTGGAGTACAGCCATGTGCCCCCAGCAGCGCCATTCTCTCCTAACCCACCCTGGAGTATAGCCATGTGCCCCCAGCAGCGCCATTCTCTCCTAACCCATCCTGGAGTACAGCCATGTGCCCCCAGCAGCGCCATTCTATCCTAACCCATCCTGGAGTATAGCCATGTGCCCCCAGCAGCGCCATTCTCTCCTAACCCACCCTGGAGTACAGCCATGTGCCTCCAGCAGCGCCATTCTCTCCTAACCCACCCTGGAGTATAGCCATGTGCCCCCAGCAGCGCCATTCTCTCCTAACCAACCCTGGAGTATAGCCATGTGCCCCCAGCAGCGCCATTCTCTCCTAACCCACCCTGGAGTATAGCCATGTGCCCCCAGCAGCGCCATTCTCTCCTAACCCACCCTGGAGTGGAGAGCTCTGAAGGGGAGCCCGAGTTGAGGCAAAGGAGAGTGCCCCGCCCTCTCTGCCACTGTGCAGGCCCACTGCTCCCCGCCACCCCCCCCCCCCCCCCGCTATAACTGGCTATCTACACTGTGGGCACCTATACCTGGCTACCTATGCTGGTGGAACTAATACCTGGCTATACTGAGGGCAACTATACCAGGCTACCTATACTGTATGTATGTCCTACCTGACCCACATTGGGAGTTGTGCACAGAAGCTAGAAATGCCGGTTAGTTGAGGCTTCCGCTTGCGTGAGGTCCGGATAACGGGGACTTTGCTGTACAATGTTGAAAGACTATAGTTTTTATTCCTCTGTGTATAACAATTGATTATATTTTTATATCATGGAGAGACCACCAGTATGTAATATAAAGACTTACCTTGGCTATGCACGGGTTCTGTTGAGCGTGGAACCCCCGGCCATCTCCTGTGCTGTCCTCTCTGGCGATGTGGAGGAAGTTTCTTAGATTGTAAAGGGCAATTCAGAATTACCCGCAATCCAATGTAAGAGGCATCATTATTAAAGAAAGCTCCATATTATGCTGCCAAAAATAGCAATGATAAAGGGGAACATACAGTGGCTTGCAAAAGTATTCGGCCCCCTTGAAGTTTTCCACATTTTGTCACATTACTGCCACAAACATGCATCAATTTTATTGGAATTCCACGTGAAAGACCAATACAAAGTGGTGTACACGTGAGAAGTGGATCGAAAATCATACATGATGTCACAGGAGCCCTCCGTGGCTGACCGCACTTAGCCTTCTAAACGGTGCCAGCGCACAGATCGTGCGAACTCTGGTCGCAGTCAATGCGCAGGAACCGTTAAGAATTAGCCGCAGACAACTCAGAAGGGAGCCTGTGAGACACGGGTGATTACAACTTCACCCACTGGTTCAGAGTAAACTGCCACCACCGCGGTTACTATGGGACCGTGGGGCCCACTAACTGACTGACTAATCCTGCGAATAAAACGGTTAAACACACGATATTCTGTCTAGCCAACAACAAACAAACAGTAGCATATCTTCAGAGACCCGGGATCAGTTCTGTGTGTGCTGATAAGCAGGGTAGCGAAACAGTGAATGACTTGGGGAAAGTCGTTTATTCACGCAATATAAATAATTAATATATACAGACAATTATGAAAATCAACAATTATGAAAACAGTAATAGCCAGTATGAAAAATAAAAGAAGGGAGAAAAATACTTAGTTCCTGGAAAGATGTCCTTATTGTGGGAAGAATCATAAAGTCCTTGGTTTCAAAGTCCAGAGTTCAGAGTTCAGACCAGGTGGATGCCAGCATATCCTCAAGCTGGCACCTGAAGAGTTCAAGATGTTTCAGAGTGGAGGACCCTGAGTTTGGCTCCTCTCCCATTCTTATGCCCCTGATTCAGTAGGAGGAAGTGAGGGCGGGCCCACCCACCCCCTTAGAACATGAGATGAGTCCTGCCCTTGTCCTGGAGACCAGAAATCATGCCTTAACCATCTATGGGCTCTATCTCACAGAACCGTACAGGTCAGGGCAGATTTACTAATATTTTCAGGTCTGCCTCGATGTACCCAGCAGTCTGATACCAAACATGAGGGGTGGGACCCCTGTGGTACCATTAGGGCACTGTTGAACTGCCTAACGGGCAGTCTTTACCTCAGAAGGTTCTGAAATGTTCTCAGAACCAACGCCAGGCAGGGCCCTACCTGCTCTGTTAGTTTGGAGGGTCTGCCAGCCTGGCAACACAGAAAATATGATACATATAGCAGTTTATGGAATATGAGAGACCCCTGGGATTTATACCAGGTCATTCCCAGGCAAAGGTTCTTTGAAGTTGGCAGCAGCAAGCCACATGTCGGCTCCCTGCTGGGAAAAGGAGTCGGAGTGTCTGAGTTTCCTCACTCTAAATTGGTTCTGTCATGGTGTTTGTCACCTTATACCTGATGGATGGGCCATCAGCACAGCTTGAAGCCAGGGACTCTCTGGGCCCAGGCTCATTAGCATATCAAAAGGGCCAACCAGCATTTGGAATGGTGCTCTCTTTGCTAAGAAAAGGACTTTAGCTGTCCCTACACACTCAACCCAGATTGTACCGTTTTGAAGCGCAATCGATGCAGGAATCGAGTGCGATCGTTCTTTTCTTCACGGGCGGTTCCAGGACGCGCCTGCGTCCCCGCAATCGTCCGTGACAGCCCTCCCCCTTGTCCGTGGCTTAGCCACTCATCCGCAAGATGTGTGGCGGCGCCGCTAACCTGGCTGACGGGCCTCGAGTTGCCGGTACGGCGGGAAAACCTATTGGAGCCTGTGGCTCGGTTCCCCTGGACCGGTCGCGGTCTGCTACCCGCAGGGTTGACCCAACATGGACCGTTCTGGACAGGGCGTTTGCGCCACTGCAGTCGGACGTGGTGTCTGCCGAGACTGCTGACAACGGGCAGTGGGTTGGTTAGGTCAACAGCCAGCCCACGCAGGGTTCCCCTGCTGAGTGGCTGTGGACCTAAGGGAACCCCGCGGGAATCCCTGGACCTTCCCAGCTCCTGACAGACGGCACATGCCCTGCAGTAGTTGGCTACATCCCTGTTCATCCGGGGCCAATAAAACTGTTTCCGAATACCGGCGAGTGTCTTGCGGACACCCGAGTGCCCTGTCAGAGGATTACCATGTGCGGATTTCAGCACATGTCCCCTGAACGCACTCGGGACCACAAGCCACTTGGTATCCGCGTGGGATCTACCTGTAGGGGGCTGTACAGACTCACTGTACAGTCTCCCACCTTCCCAGTACACCTTGAAAGCGGCCCCGTCTGCGAGGGGCTCAGCGGCTTGCTGCCTGAGCACCTCCAGGCTTGGGTCCCTTTGTAGTGCGGCTGAGAATATGGCGCTGTCAGTTTCAGCCAACTGGCTCATGTCACACGAGGCCAGCGGCTGAAAGGTCTCATCCCTGCGGTCAGAGGAGGGGGAGGAGGCCGGAACCCCCTCCACCTGTTCTGAGCTCGGGTTCTGAGCAGTGCAGCTGCGCGGTACTGCTAGCACCGGTACACTGTCAGAATGGCACAGACGGACAGTACTCAAATCATCATTGCATGCAGTAATGATATTGACAGGTATAGACATTTTTTCATTACAGATAGGTTGTACAGTAAACTCAGGTACAGTTACAGCATCATCACAACAGACAGTCTGTACATCAAACTCAGGTGCCTTTGAAGCAGGCACTATTGAACCTGGTACCCTTGAACTGGGCACATTCAACCCACCTCCCCCTGGTGCTCCCCCAAGTGTATAAAGTACCTGGTGGTGGGTGGAGAGTCCGTCTCCTTCCGTGAGCGACAAGGCGGTCGTGGCAGGTTCATAGTAGGACACAAGCTTGCCCAAATCAGTCCCAAGCAACACAGGGACTGGGAGATCCTTCATAACCCCAACAACCCTTTCGTGGACCCCTCCCACTCCCCAATCCAGCTTCACTCTTGCGTGGGCTATGTGGAAAAGGGTGCCCTCTACTCCAGTAAGGGCAAGGGATCGGCTGGAGCTGATGCTCTCCTTTGGCACAAGATGTGAGTGAACTAACGTGATGTCAGCTCCGGTGTCTCGAAATCCGGTGACAACTTTGCCGTTCACTCTAACAAGTTGCTGCTGGTCGGTTCGGTCGCGGATTTCCTTTCCGCGGGCAAACAGGACAAAATCGGATGATCCAGGCTGTGGTTCGCTGGCGGGCTGCCTCTGCTGTGGGTGAGGTGCAGGTGATGCAGATGATCCAGGTGCTGGTGGTGTCTGTCTCCGCTCCGGACAGTCGAATTTCATGTGTCCGGGCTGGCGGCAGTAGTGACAGGTGACCTCTCCAGGCGCTGCAGGCCTGGGTGCAGCAGCTGCGCTGGGTGGCCTCTGTGGCGGACGGCTCACAGGGGCAGGAGGGTCTGCCGAGGTATTGGGCTGACCTCCTCTCCAGCTGGATGGGACAGTTCTGCGTGTATCAGCCACCCGGGTAGTTGCAAAAGTCTCAGCAAGGTCTGCAGCGACAGTTGCTGAAGTCGGCTTGCGTTCTAACACAAATTGTCGTACATCAGCAGGGCAAATGTTCAGAAATTGTTCCAGGACTATCAAGTCCTCCAGGACGCCATAAGACCCTTTGGTGAGGCCTAGTGTCCACTGGCGGAGTGTGGTGAGCAAGCTGCTGACCACATCTCGGTACGAATCAGAAGACTTTTTCTGCCAGGCCCTGAACTTTTTCCGATAGGCTTCTGGCGTCAGCTGGTACTTAGTAATGATAGCGTCTTTTATAGCAGCATAATCATTATCCTTCTCCGCAGGCAATTCTGCGAAGGCATCAAGCGCTTTGTAGCGCAGCAACGGTGTCAGATGTCTGGCCCACTGGTCTTGGGACAGACGATACTGACGGCATGCTTTTTCAAAAGACCGCAAAAACAAGTCAATGTCAGTGTCTTTTTCAATATTAGCAAATTTAAATTTTTCACTTACGGGTGCTGCAGCTCCTTCAGCAGGGAGGCTGGGCGGTGAACTCCGGCTGGCCTGTTGCACTTTTGCCATGTTTAGCTCATGCTGTCGTTGGCGCTCCCGTTCTCGCTCAGCGGCATCCCTCTCCGCGTGGCGTTCAGCAGCAGCAGCAGCAGCTTTGCGTTCTGCAGATTGGCGCTCCCGTTCCTCTCGTGCTTCCATGTACTGCATGTACTTGTCCAGGTCAGTCTCCATCAGCTTTTGTAATGCCTGCTGCATTACCGGGTCAGCACCCATGGACAGTCCAGTACTGGCCAGTTCCGGGCGAGTAATGTCAGAAACTCTGGGATTGGGGTCCATACTGACAGTCTCTGGCGTACCTGTTGCAACAGGGCCCGCAGGATGCTCAACCTCTGTACGCCTAAGATCTTCAGCCTCTGGTTCCCCTTGATTGTCAGATGGGCTGGTATCCACCTCAGCGGACACTCCCGGCTCCCGCAGTTGCTGGGCATCCCATCTGGACAAGTCTGCTATCAGGTCCCGTTTTGTCTTGCGGAGGATGCCAATGCCCCTCTCTTCGCAAAGATTTTCCAGGTCTGCTAGGCACATGTTCTGGTAGTTCCCGGACATTTCCATGCCAAATAAAATAAAACTTTGGGGAAGGGGTACTGGCTACACAGTCTCTCTGTATATATAAAAAATATATTGCCTTCCAGCTACACCAACGAATTAGTTCGTTTCTCGATAGCGCTAGCGCTATCGCAGATACTTTCAGCACAACACAGATCCCAACCGCTGCCTAACACTGTCACAGGAGCCCTCCGTGGCTGACCGCACTTAGCCTTCTAAACGGTGCCAGCGCACAGATCGTGCGAACTCTGGTCGCAGTCAATGCGCAGGAACCGTTAAGAATTAGCCGCAGACAACTCAGAAGGGAGCCTGTGAGACACGGGTGATTACAACTTCACCCACTGGTTCAGAGTAAACTGCCACCACCGCGGTTACTATGGGACCGTGGGGCCCACTAACTGACTGACTAATCCTGCGAATAAAACGGTTAAACACACGATATTCTGTCTAGCCAACAACAAACAAACAGTAGCGTATCTTCAGAGACCCGGGATCAGTTCTGTGTGTGCTGATAAGCAGGGTAGCGAAACAGTGAATGACTTGGGGAAAGTCGTTTATTCACGCAATATAAATAATTAATATATACAGACAATTATGAAAATCAACAATTATGAAAACAGTAATAGCCAGTATGAAAAATAAAAGAAGGGAGAAAAATACTTAGTTCCTGGAAAGATGTCCTTATTGTGGGAAGAATCATAAAGTCCTTGGTTTCAAAGTCCAGAGTTCAGAGTTCAGACCAGGTGGATGCCAGCATATCCTCAAGCTGGCACCTGAAGAGTTCAAGATGTTTCAGAGTGGAGGACCCTGAGTTTGGCTCCTCTCCCATTCTTATGCCCCTGATTCAGTAGGAGGAAGTGAGGGCGGGCCCACCCACCCCCTTAGAACATGAGATGAGTCCTGCCCTTGTCCTGGAGACCAGAAATCATGCCTTAACCATATATGGGCTCTATCTCACAGAACCGTACAGGTCAGGGCAGATTTACTAATATTTTCAGGTCTGCCTCGATGTACCCAGCAGTCTGATACCAAACATGAGGGGTGGGACCCCTGTGGTACCATTAGGGCACTGTTGAACTGCCTAACGGGCAGTCTTTACCTCAGAAGGTTCTGAAATGTTCTCAGAACCAACGCCAGGCAGGGCCCTACCTGCTCTGTTAGTTTGGAGGGTCTGCCAGCCTGGCAACACAGAAAATATGATACATATAGCAGTTTATGGAATATGAGAGACCCCTGGGATTTATACCAGGTCATTCCCAGGCAAAGGTTCTTTGAAGTTGGCAGCAGCAAGCCACATGTCGGCTCCCTGCTGGGAAAAGGAGTCGGAGTGTCTGAGTTTCCTCACTCTAAATTGGTTCTGTCATGGTGTTTGTCACCTTATACCTGATGGATGGGCCATCAGCACAGCTTGAAGCCAGGGACTCTCTGGGCCCAGGCTCATTAGCATATCAAAAGGGCCAACCAGCATTTGGAATGGTGCTCTCTTTGCTAAGAAAAGGACTTTAGCTGTCCCTACACACTCAACCCAGATTGTACCGTTTTGAAGCGCAATCGATGCAGGAATCGAGTGCGATCGTTCTTTTCTTCACGGGCGGTTCCAGGACGCGCCTGCGTCCCCGCAATCGTCCGTGACACATGATTCCAAACATTTTTTACAAATCAATAACTGCAAAGTGGGGTGTGCGTAATTATTCAGCCCCCTGAGTCAATACTTTGTAGGACCACCTTTTGCTGCAATTACAGCTGCCAGTCTTTTAGGGTATGTATCTACCAGCTTTGCACATCTACAGACTGAAATCCTTGCCCAGTCTTCTATGCAAAACAGCTCCAGCTCAGTCAGATTAGATGGACAGCGTTTGTGAACAGCAGTTTTCAGATCTTGCCACCGATTCTCGATTGGATTTAGATCTGGACTTTGACTGAGCCATTCTAACACATGGATATGTTTTGTTTTAAACCATTCCATTGTTGCCCTGGCTTTATGTTTAGGGTCATTGTCCTGCTGGAAGGTGAACCTCCGCCCCAGTCTCAAGTCTTTTGCAATCTCCAAGAGGTTTTCTTACAAGATTGCCCTGTATTTGGCTCCATCCATCTTCCCATCAACTCTGACCAGCTTCCCTGTCCCTGCTGAAGAGATGCACCCCCAGAGCATGATGCTGCCACCACCATATTTGACAGTGGGGATGGTGTGTTCACAGTGATGTGCAGTGTTAATTTTCCGCCACACATAGCGTTTTGCATTTTGGCCAAAAGTTTCATTTTGGTCTCATCCAAACAGAGCAGCTTCTTCCACATGGTTGCTGTGTCCCCCACATGGCTTGTGGCAAACTGCAAACGGGACTTCTTATGCTTTTCTGTTAACAATTCCTTTCTTCTTGTCACTCTTCCATAAGAGCCAACTTTGTGCAGTGCATGACTAATAGTTGTCCTATGGACAGAGTCTCCCACCTGAGCTGTAGATCTCTGCAGCTCGTCCAGAGTCACCATGGGCCTCTTGACTGCATTTCTGATCAGCGCTCTCCTTGTTCGGCCTGTGAGTTTAGGTGGATGGCCTTGTCTTGGTAGGTTTACAGTTGTGCCATACTCCTTCCATTTCTGAATGATCGCTTGAACAGTGCTTCGTGGGATGTTCAAGGCTTTGGAAATCTTTTTGTAGCCTAAGCCTGCTTTAAATTTCTCAACAACTTTATCCCTGACCTGTCTGGTGTGTTCTTTGGACTTCATGGTGTTGTTGCTCCCAATATTCTCTTAGACAACCTCTGAGGCCCTTACAGAGCAGCTGTATTTGTACTGACATTAGATTACACACAGGTGCACTCTATTTAGTTATTAGCACTCATCAGGCAATGTCTATGGGCAACTGACTGCACTCAGACCAAAGGGGGCTGAATAATTACGCACACACCACTTTGCAGTTATTTATTTGTAAAAAAATGTTTGGAATCATGTATGATTTTCGTTCCACTTATCATGTGCACACCACTTTGTATTGGTCTTTCACGTGGAATTCCAATAAAATTGATTCATGTTTGTGGCAGTAATGTGACAAAATGTGGAAAGCTTCAAGGGGGCCGAATACTTATGCAAGCCACTGTACATCAGGCGACTTGGCGGCCGAGCGACCATCCGATTTGATTATTATAATGAAATTGGATAAAAATCACTGAAATTGGTCGCATTGTTGATCATGCATGCTGCAAGATGTTGAGCCGACTTGCTGGATCGGGTGCACGGTGGTAATGGCGTGCAATTTCGGGACAATCGACAAACGCAACAAAACCCCGTTGCTGTCTCCCCTAATTCACCCCCATGCCAAGTGCAGGTTATACATGACCTGTCTACGGCCTCCGCTTGTCTTTCATTGTTCAGATATGTGCGCCACGTGGTTTCCTAGTAAGGGCGCGCGTGTGTGACATCAGATGTCACACACGCTGCCACGTCATTAGGCAACCACGTGGCGTGCTTGTGTGGAGAATCCCGGAGGTCGCGGACAGGTAACGTATCACTTGCACTGGGCACTGGGGGGGCACTTAACATTAGGAGGACAGTGTCGAGGCAGCAGATGCTGTCCCAAGGCCGATTCCGGATCGATTTTTGCATGATATTAATCGTGAATCAGCCTGCGGTGTACGGGGCACCTGACAGGTCTCTCTCAGATCAGAATCGATTAGAGAGAGATTTGTCTCTTTGTCAACCGGCTCATTATCTGATGTAATGCTAGCTTTAGTAAACGTGCAGATAGACTAGATAAATGTGATCTAGTCCAGAAACAAGCGGTGGCCCAGACTTATCTCGCCAGAGCAGAGATCTTCAGATATCAAATGAAACTTTCTTCTGCGATGTCAGGTAAAATATCTGAGAGCTCAGAGAAAGAAAGTAGAATATCTTCAATCAACCAAAACAGATAGCATTAAACCTATGAGGCCACAACCAAATATACCGGTAGTTTGCCCATATGCATTTCTCATGAGGGATACATTGGCCTCAATTCACTAAGGTTTGCCCGGTAAACAAAATTAGGTTAATAAAATAGTGCATTAGGTATTTAAGACTTTTTCCCCTAAATTCATGCTGTAGTAGTTCAGCAATATACCGAGATATGTTGCTTCAATTCTCTAGGTCTTGCTGGGCAATGTAGAAGTTTCACCAGCAGTAGAGTAGCTCTGGGTCTCATCTGTGTATTGCAATAGAGATCTGCACATCTAAAGGGATACAGAAAAGTCTCGTTGAATGTCTTCTTCTCCTGCTCTGTGGTTCTCACGTTCCGCCCACTAGAGCATCGGATCAGATAGGGTGGAATAGGAGCGAGGCAGGTGCTTTCGGCAAACAGCCCCGCTGCATAGCGCCTTACTTAGGCGCCTGCGTATACACGCACAGGTAATCCAGACTTCTGGCGATCGCTCGCTGCACCCCAAATTACTTCTCCCTCCGAATTGCTGCGACTCGGAGGGTGAATGGTGTTTTACGCTTCTGGGAATTTGAGCGGCAGCAGTGTAAGCCGTCATTCAGCTCGCCCTGCGCCGCGTACTAATACGTATGCAATGGGAGGACCAGGTGGCTTGTCCTATTGGCTGTCTCCCTTGTCTATCAATAATACTGAACGTGGATTGCTAGATATCGACAGGTCCAGGGAGGCCCTGGAAACAGGCTCAGTCGCGTCAGTCCGGGTCTTCTGTGCATGCATGGGAGGTCCGTGCATCACATATGTCCCAGACTGGACCCGAGTGAGCCAGTTACCGGGGCTGATCACGGCTGAATGGCAGACCGCAGGAGGATGGCAAGGGACTCACACCTGTTTATGGGGCTGGAGGAAGCCCCGGGTAAGCATCAAATATTTAGTTTAATCTGTCTCTGGTTTCCTTTAAAATACTATGGCCTTGATTCACTAAGACAAATAGCATGCCTTATCAGAGTTGACACGCCTTATCAGAGTTAACACACCTTGCCATGATTAACACACATTATCAGAGTTAACACACCTTATCAGAGTAGTACAGCGAGCACTACGAACTTATGCCTGTTAATTGGCAATGACGAGAGCTCCACTCGTCCTGCCCTGAGCCCCTGCGGGTCCAATCACTTTAAAGGACATTATCCGCGCACTTTGATTGGCCCAATAGGCTGCCTGTCAAGTTTCCTGTCAAGTGACAGGCAGCCTATTGGGCCAATTAAAGTGATTGGACCCGCAGGGGCTCAGGGCAGGACGAGTGGAGCTCTCATCATTGCCAATTAGCAGGCATAAGTTCGTAGCGCTCCCTGTGCTACTCTGATAAGGCATGTTAACTCTGATAAGGCGTGCTATTTCTCTTAGTGACTCAAGTCCTATATGTTTTACGTACTTTACCAAATTGCCCTAATCTTTGTGAATTTACATTTATTAAAGCATTCATCGCATAAATCAGGAATTGACCTCGCTAGTCGGTAATTTTACTTTTAATTGCAGTAATAGGTTTAGTGAATTGCATTTGGCAAGATGTTCACTAAAATCAGCTGTTTTCTGAATTACTGGATGCACTAAGGCCCCATTCAGACTAGAGCGTTTTGCCGCGATTTTGGCAAAAAGCTCAAACGCTGGCGCTTTTTAAAATGAAACCCTATGGGCCCGTTCTTACTTACTTGATTTGCCCAAAAACGGCCAAATACGCGAAACGCAAACGCGTTGCCTGCACCATTTTTAGGCGATTTCCCGGCGATCGCATTTCAGTGCTATAGAAGCGCTGATCACAGCAAAATCGCCGCAGTGTTCAGTGATTTTTCCGCGTGAACTGGTGGAAAAATCACTCCTGCAGGCTGCGTGTGCATCTCCTGCTCGGGGGCGGAGCTCCGCAACCTCTTCAGTCTCGGGAGAGTGTTAGATGGCAAATCGCCGTCTAAACACATAGTACAGCACTGCGATCTGTACTGGGGACATGTGACACGGCTGTCCCCCTGGGGGATAAGAGAGCGATCGGCTCTCATAGGCAGAAGCCTATGACAGCCGATCGCATGATTGGTTGGCTGCAGGGAGGGCAGGAAAAAAAAAACAAAGAAATAAATATTTATTAAAAAAAAGAAAAAACACCTGGGGGGCGAACAAAGAGCTCTGTTGGTGGGGGGGAAAGGGGGGGGGATCACTCGTGTGCTGTGTTGTGCGGCCCTGCAACGACCAGCGAGCTCTTAAAGCTGCAGTGGCCAATTACACAAAACACAGCTTGGTCATTAGGGGGGTTTACCACTGTGGTCCTCAAGTGGTTAAGATTGATGAACAGATTTATGTAAATAAATGTATTTTTCTACGAAAACTTTATTCCCATGCATTAAATTGATCTACAGTATTTCTTATTTTCAAATGTTAAAATGAAGGACAACTACCGGTGTTAATGATAGAAAGGACTAGTGTGGTTTGAATGATAAAGCTACATCTTTTGATTGTGAATTCTTTGTGATATGCAGGATGAGGGGTGTGGTTAGAGGTGTGGCAGGGGCGTGTCTTAAAGGAAACATAAAGCAAAATGTGCTGCCCCATGATATACTTAAAGTGGACCCAAATTAAAAATACAAGATTTCAGAAATAAAATCTATTTTCTAAATTATAATAATAAATAGCAGCCTTTTTCCAGCTGCATGATGACAAATATAAAATATTTTACATTTATTGGAGGAACCCCTCCCTTCCTTTCATATTGCCGGGACAGAATCCGGCAAACTGGTGGAGTAGATGGTGTCTGGCAATGGAGGAATTGCTAATGGCTGCCCCCAGTATAACCCTAGCTATGAAAAGAGAAGGGTGAAAAGCATGCACTGAAATGATCATAGGTTTGAAGGAGTGTTTATTTATCTTTGTATGTGTCAGAGCGGTTCAACTAAATATTTTTAATTAAAAAAATGTTTGGTTTGGGTCCGCTTTAACTGGCCTCTGCACCGGCAGCTGAGAGCAGAGCTGCGGCATTGGACATGTCGGCTTCAAGGGGCTGGGGGAAGCCCCGGGTAGGTATACCATGGGGCATCACATTTTGCTTTATGTTTCCTTTAAAGTTTCCCTCTCTCTCATCCCAAAATGTTGGGGGGGGGGGGGTGAGTTCACCCGTAGCTGCCTGGACATGTAAAAATGTACTATTTTTGATAAACTGTAAGTAGGGCTCATTTCTGTAGTAGGGCTTATATTTCGAGCATCCGCAAAAATCCTGAGAAATGATGCTAGGGCTTATTTTCAGGGTAGGTCTTGTTTTTGGAGATTATGGTATATAAATGCGCAGCAATAACAGTCCTGACAGCTACAGATGAAGTTCCCAGCTCTGGCCAGTAGATGGCAGTATCTGCGCACCAAATGGCAGCAGTTCCTGGGCACCAATGTCACTTGATACTGCAGTGACATGCCAGGACAGGTGAAAGGGCAATTGTGCAGTAATATGAGCTAGGCTCGGCTCTTTCCAGGAACAGCTGGCTGGTATTCAGTGACTTGGCAGTATTTCCTTACAGAGAATAGTCTAGCATAGGACAGAAGTGATTGCTGTGCTGTTTATTAGCTTATTCCACAAAACTTTAAAGAGAAACGGTAACCAAGAATAGAACTTCATCCCAATCAGTAGCTGATACTCCCTTTTACATGAGAAATCTTTTCCTTTTCACAAACGGACCATCAGGGGGCGCTGTATGGCTGATATTGTGGTGAAACCCCTCCCACAGTGTGATGTCAGCACCATGGTACTGACAGTTTCCTGTCTGTGAACCTTGTTGCATTGTGGGAAATAACAGCTGTTTCCAACTGCCAAAAAAGCAAGCAACATCTCCTTCTACTGACATCACTTGCCAGCAGTAAAAATGTCACCATGTGATAAATATCAGAATGTAAATCAGGGAGAGGAAAGATTTTACAATGGGCAATCACTGACTGAGTCATTTATACATACCGTATATACTCGCAAGCAAGCCGAATTTTTGACCCCCCAAAAGTGGGCCAAAAGTTGGGGGGTCGGCTTGCTTGCGAGTCATGTGTGGGTGGGTGGGTGGATAGGTGCTGTCCCTCCCCGCTCCCCCCGCGGCCACCGCTGCTATTACCTTAGGCGGCGCCGCTGCCTCTATCCCCGTCCTCCTCCGGTAACTCATTCACAACAGCGCGCCCCCCGCTGCTGTGATGACGCAGGAAACCATAGAGAGCGGTTCCCATAGTAACGGCATCACGCTACAGGAAGCCGCTCTCTATGGTTTCCTCGTCATCACAGCAGCGAGAGGCGCGCTGCTGTGAATTAGTTACCGGAGGAGGACGGGGATAGAGGAAGCGGCGCCGCCTGAGGTAATAGCAGCAGCGGCGGCCGCAGGGGGAGCGGGGAGGGACAGCACCTACCCACCCATACTGGGGCATTATGCTAGCTATATGGGGCACTATACTAGCTATAATGGGGCACTATACTAGCTATAATGGGGCACTATACTAGCTATACTGGGGGCACTATACTAGCTATACTGGGGGCACTATACTAGCTATACTGGGGGCACTATACTAGCTATACTGGGGGCACTATACTAGCTATACTGGGGGCACTATACTAGCTATACTGGGGGCACTATACTAGCTATAATGGGGCACTATACTAGCTATAATGGGGCACTATACTAGCTATACTGGGGGCACTATACTAGCTATACTGGGGGCACTATACTAGCTATAATGGGGCACTATACTAGCTATACTGGGGGCACTATACTAGCTATAATGGGGCACTATACTAGCTATACTGGGGGCACTATACTAGCTATACTGGGGGCACTATACTAGCTATACTGGGGGCACTATACTAGCTATAATGGGGCACTATACTAGCTATACTGGGGGCACTATACTAGCTATACTGGGGGCACTATACTAGCTATACTGGGGGCACTATACTAGCTATACTGGGGGCACTATACTAGCTATACTGGGGGCACTATACTAGCTATACTGGGGGCACTATACTAACTATACTGAGCACTATACTAGCTAAACTGGGGCACTTCACTAGCTATACTGAGCACTATACTAGCTATACTGAGCACTATACTAGCTATACTGAGCACTATACTAGCTATACTGGGGCATTTTACTAGCTATACTGAGTACTACCTACCTATACTGAGCACTATACTAGCTAAACTGGGGCACTTCACTAGCTATAATGAGCACTATACTAGCTATACTGAGCACTATACTAGCTATACTGGGACATACTGGGGGGATCACGCGGCCAGCGTTTCCTACCCCCGGCTTACATGAGGGTCAATCATTTTTTCCTGTTTTTTGGGGTAAAAGTGGGGGGTCGGCTTACATGCGGGTCGGCTTGCTTGCGAGTATATACGGTAATTATGGTAAAAATGAAGCACTTTTTTATTACATTATTTTCACTGGAGTTCCTCTGTATGGACACATTTCCACTAGACGCATTGCCGCAATCATCGCACGGCATTGCATACAATCACAGATACTTCTGCTCGTAATGCGATGCAGTGCAGGTCAATACTACCGCTATGGGAATCAAATGCGTGCTGCGGAAACCTGCAGTATGCTATCCATAATTTTACCCCCGTCGCATAGCAAATGTAAATTCGCATCAATGGAAACTATTCCATCGACTTTCATTAGTTGCCGTTTGGATGTAATGCTCACATCGCTCTGCGGCTAGTGAAAACGTCCTAAGAGTTATGTTGCCCATATATCTAGCGATTTCGGCGGCAAATTGACCATGAGACAGATCTCTCTCTATCCGGAAGTGAGCGGAGAGAGATCTGTGGCCGCAAAAATCCAAAGGCCGATTGAATTCAGCATGAAATCTGTCAGGGATTGGCCTTTTGACATTGCCTCACCGCCCCCGGCCAATGTCCCCCCAAACAAAGACATTAACCCCACCCCACCCCCCCAGGTTTTTACACCGAATTTTCAATAAATGAATTTAGGTTATATTATAAAACACACTTTGCATACCACCAAAGTAGAAGAATGTCAGTTATATGTACACTTTTTTTTCATTCACTTTCTAGTACTTTCTGTGCAGTGCCTAGCACACAAATAACTAGGCTGTGTTCCTTTTTTTCTTTCTCTGTCTGAAAGAGTTAAACATCAGGTATGCAAGTGGCAGTTCCTGTCTTGGTCAGGACTGGGTCAGACTACAGTGTGACCCTCACTGATAAGAAATGACAACTATAAAACACTTTCCTAGCAGAAAATGGCTTCCGAGAGCAGGAAAGAGAAAAAAAAGGTTCAACAGCTCTGGCATACTTCGATAAATGTGTCATTGAGCAAAAGCAATAAAACAGTAAACACTTAAAGGGACTCCGAGCAGTGCAGAAACTTTTTTTTTTGATCGCGAAAATAGAGAAAAAAAAGGCGTAGAGCAACGATTTAGGTGTCGTCAGAAAGAGGAGAAAGAGAGCTTTAAAATGATATCCATCTTTCCATAGTTATATTGTATTACACAGGGCGACTTTTTGTCAAAGTCAGCAGCTCCATTCAGCAGAATGGAGCTGCTGACACTCTGGAAAGTGTCGTCCTGTGTAATACAATATAACTATGGCTTGATGGATATCATTTTAAAGCTCTCTTTCTCCTCTTTCTGACGACACCTAAATCGTTGCCCTACGCCTTTTTTTTCTCTATTTTCGCGATCGAAATCGCGGCCGCGGCAATTTCAATCGCGAAAATAGCGAAAATTAAAAGACGTAGGGTGGTGGTTTATATGTCATTGGAAAGAGGCGAAAGAGAGCTTTAAAATGATATGCATCTTTCCATAGTTTCTGCACTGCTCGGAGTCCCTTTAAAAAGTGGATTTAAATATAAAGTAAAACTGTGGAATACCTTAAAAAGACATTTTAGGAGAAGGAGGATTGATACAATTGTTTATTTCATTAGTTTATTTTCACCTCGCGTGTCCTTTATTGCCAGTACAGCACTGACACAGATGCAGTATCATTTTCTAAAAATGAGAGCGGGGTTCCCCTATAAGATAACTATTATACTTTTAACTAGAAGGGGGAATTCTGAACTTAGCGACACACCAAGATCAGCCGGCTGGCCATCCGATAACAATCACCTCGGCTGATAATCAGGTGTGTGTACAGAGGCTTTAATCGCGCATGCGCAGTACTTTCACGCCGGCCGCCGTGATGACGCGAGGCGGCCGGTGTGTGACGTTAGCCGCGTCATACGCGGAAGGAGCAGCCCGACACTCTGCCGAGTGTCGCCCGGGCTGCGGCCTGTCAGCCATTCCGGAGCGGGGAGAAGGAGAGGAGCCAGGACGCCGGCGTGGGACCTCCCGACCAGCACTGGGCTGGAGAAAGCCCCTGGTGAGTACAACTTTCTTTTTTTGGGTGAGCTCGGAGTCACTTTAACCACTTCACCCCAAAGCGGTTTTTACCCTAACGGACCAGAGCGATTTTCACCTTTCAGTGCTCATCCCTTTCATTTGCCAATAGCTTAATCACTACTAATCACAATGTAATGATCTATATCTTGTTTTTTTCACCACCAATTGGACTTTTTGGGGTTGATATTTGTTTTTAGTAATTACTTTATTTTCTATGCATTTTAAAGAGACTGTAACATCAAAAACGTCCCCTGGGGGGTACTCACCTCGGGTGGGGGAAGCCTCAGGATCCTAATGAGGCTTCCCACGCCGTCCTGCGTCCCACGGAGGTCTCGCTGCAGCCCTCCGTACAGCCGGCGACAGGCCCGACTGTTCAATTCAATATTTACCTTTGCAGGCTCCAGCGGGGGCGCTGTGGCTGCTTTCGCTCCGAAGGAGGCGGAAATACCCGATCTCAGTCGGGTCCGCTCTACTGCGCAGGCGCCGGAGACTTGCGCCTGCGCAGTAGAGCGGACCCGACGGCGATCGGGTATTTCCGCCTCCTTCGGAGCCAACAGCCGTCAGAGCGCCTGCGCAGGAGCCAGGAAGGTAAATATTACGTCACGGCTGTTCGGAGGGCTGCAGCGAGACCCCCGAGGGACGGAAGACGGCGTGGGAAGCCTCATTAGGATCCGGAGGCTTCCCCCATCCGAGGTGAGTACCCCCCAGGGGACGTTTTGTCGTTACAGATTCTCTTTAAAGGGAAAAACACACTATTTCTCCAATTTTATCTCCTGTAGTATTAATATAAACACTGCTACTGTGCATAAAACCCACACATTTTATCTGCGTATTTGTCCTGGTTATCACAAGATTTTAATCATGTCCCTAGTACAAAGTATGGTGACAATATAGTATTTGTAAATAAAGGTGTATTTTTTCTATGGTGTTTCTTTTTTTAACTTTTTTCACGTGCACGGGAATGCACGTGCACGCACACAGCGGCAGCAACATTGTTTGACTTATAAAAACGTCTTGGATCCGTTAAAAAGGCTCTAGCAGGACGTTTTTATAAGTCAGCTTGTCATTAAGTGGTTAACCAGTTCGCATTCAGTCGTTTTTCGCTTCATGCATCCGAACAATGTTCACCTCCCATTCATTAGCCTATAACTTTATTACTACTTATCACAATGAACTGATCTATATCTTGTTTTTTCCGCCACCAATTAGGCTTTCTTTGGGGGGTACATTTTACTAAGAGCCACTTTACTGTAAATGCATTTTAAAAGGAAGAATAAGAAGAAAACGGAAACAAATCATTATTTCTCACTTTTCGGCAATTATAGTTTTAAAATAATACATGCCTCCATAATTAAAACCCACGTATTGTATATGCCCATTTGTCCCGTTTATTACACCATTTAAATTATGTCCCTATCACAATGTATGGCGACAATATTTTATTTGGAAATAAAAGTGCATTTTTTCCGTTTTGCATTCATCACTATTTACAAGCTTATAATAAAAAAAAAAAAAGAAGAAATATTTCATCTTTACATAGATATTTAAAAAGTTTAGACCCTTAGGTAAATATTTGTGTTTTTGTTTTTTTTAATTAAACATTTTATGTGGGTATTTTTGGGAGGGTGGGATTGAAATTGTATTTTTTTTGTAAATATTTGTGTATTTTTATTTTTATTTAACATTTAGATGTAGTTTACTTTTTGGCCACAAGATGGCAGCCATGAGTTGTTTACAGTGATGTCACTCTAAGCGTACCACGTACGCTTAGAGCGACATAGGAAGCAGAAAAAGCGTAGCTTCCGAGAGAAGCTGTCACTTTTTCTGCGGGGGAGAGGAATCAGTGATCGGGCACCGTTGCCCGATTCACTGATTCACTGGCTAACAAACCGCCGGCCGGGAGCGCGCGTGATCGGCCGCGTGGACGCGCAGGAGCGCACATGGCTTCCTGGACGTGAGTTTCACGTCCAGGAATGTCAAATAGTTAAAGAAAAACATTTTTTGTTACAGCTGGTAAAAATCCTGCAATAAATCTGCAGTGTGTCCTCTTCCTGCTTTCATGGAAGTAGACATAGGATTAACATCCTGTGTTTACAAATTAGCAGTTCTGCCATGGCAGAGGAGATTCCGGAACTGATACAGCTGAGAGATCAAATTACAGTTGTGATTAGACACAGATTGGGGATTAGACAGGCTAAACTCTAAATACATTCAGGGTACATTTTTTTTATATTTTTCTTCTGTCCTGTGTAAGAGTTCAGGTCTACTTTAAAATGGAGTTTGCAGAACACCAATCGATCACAGTAGACAAACAGGAGAAAGAGATTGAGGAGTAGACTGCACAGGAGGTAAGTATGACATATGTATATTTATTTTCACTTTTATTTTTCAACCCAGGTTTGCTTTAATCCTTTACAAAAGCACTCCATGGAAGCTGGACTAAGCAACTGCCGTTCAGGAAGTGCTTTTATAAATAAAGAAATGCCTGAGAGTCCCCCATGAGGAGATGGACTTCTCCAAATGTGCATGAATTTTAAATGTAAGAATTTTTTGTCGCAATAGACGTTCTTTAAATTAAAAACAAAAAACTTTTGCTGGAATTACATTATTATGAAATGGAACTTTCCATAGCTTAGACATGGGCATACATTCAGCTGACCCCATCTTCGCTAGTCAGTCCCAGAGTTAGGTCAGGATGGACTCGGTCAGAAAATATGAACATAATGGGTATGTGGCTTTGAAGAGTCTAACAAGGCCTCAATGTCCCAAACCAAGCCCCTCAGGCGTTTGCTGTAGATCAGTATTCAGAAGGTTCTGGTACTCCTGTCAGTAATATATTCAGTAGACCCAAAAGCACCATTCATGATAGAGAGAACTTCTCCACAACGAGAAGAGAGCCATCAGGTTCTTCCACTACCAGATTAGAGGCCCAATGTTGTTGAGTGTTTTGGTAAAAGATAATGACTTGTCAGTTGTGGGCCAAGGCTGGTCCTTTGCCTGTCTGAGGCAGAGACATGAAGGTCCATGGCTGGTCCTTTGCCTGTCCGAGGCAGAGACATGAAGGTCCAGGGCTGGTCCTTTGCCTGTCCGAGGCAGAGACATGAAGGTCCATGGCTGGTCCTTTGCCTGTCCGAGGCAGAGACATGAAGGTCCATAGCTGGTCCTTTGCCTGTCCGAGGCAGAGACATGAAGGTCCATTGCAGGAAGTTACCAGGAGCTACATCATGCCATTAAGTTTGGTCCATTCATAGATGTCCTGCTCACAGACAATGTCCGAGTTTATCAGAAGGTACCGGTCGCCCACACAGAAGTGTTTCTGACACGCCGCACACTTGAAGCACTCCAGGTGGTAGACTTTGTCTTTGACCCGCATGGTCATCTCGTAGGCCCGGATACGCTTGTCACAGGCGGCACAAAGGCCGTCCTGACCAAAGAGTCTGCAGAAGAAAACCAACATGATTAGTAATGAGCACAACTTTCGCATAATCGTCATTTTGCATTGTAATTTGCAATTAGGATGCAAAATCATAAAAGCGAAATGTTGAGGAAAATCGTAATTAATTTCACGTGTAATCGTAATCAGTAATCGTAATATCGCATAATTTTCACGTAATTCTGTGCAGATTTTAGCAATGAATAGCAAAGTCTCCATACATGCTATTGTCACCAAAATTGCTAAGTATGTTAAAGCGCACCCAAACCAAACATTTTTTTAATTCAAAATATTTAGTTGCACCGCTCTGACACCTACAAAGATAAATAAACACTCCTTCAAGCCTATGAGCATTTCAGTGCATGCTTTTCACCCTCCTCTTTGCATAACTAGGGTTATACAGGTGGCAGCCATTACTTCTTGATTAGAAGGTTGGTTGCTTAGTAGGAGGAGATCATGGGTGTGTCTGTCATCAGCTACCCTCCCTCACAGGGGCGTCGTCTATGTGAAATCTCACACAAGCTGAGATCACCTCCCCTGTGACATCATCAGTAGCAGCCTGTGTTGTTTTTTTTTATCTCCTCCACCAGTCTGCTATATTCTATCCCGACAATATGAAAGGAAGGGACTGGTCCTCCAATAAATTATTATTATTTATTGTATTTATATAGCGCTAACATATTACGCAGCGCTGCACAATAGATAAAAGGGTTAACATACAAGGTAGGGCATACAGGAAACTCACAACAAAACAAGATCATGCAAATGATTTGATAATACAGTGTCATAGGTCAAAATAGAGACTGTTCTAGTCCACAAGAGGGGTGATTGTCAGTAAGATTGCATAATCAAGCTGGAAACAGGGAGATGGCCCTGCCAGAGGCTTACACTCTAAAGGGTGGGGGTGGAGACAATAGGTGCATCTGTTGAGAGGGTGTCTAACAGAACATATTATGGTGCTGGTGTAGGGGGGTATGCGAGCATGAAAGGGTGACTCCTGAGAGCTTGTGTGAAGGTATTAAAGGTGGGGGCGAGTCCGGTGGCTGGAGGGAGCGATTTCCAGAGAGCAGCAGGTGGACCTTCCAAAGGCCACAGGAAACACAGGAAACACGGAGCGAATGCCTAGGGGTAGGATGGATAGGAATAAGGTTATGCCAAGGGGGTGTGTGGGTAGAGTTTGGGGGGGAGGGAAGGGAGGTGCATGGAGGTTGAGGGCCAAAAGTGAGTCTAAAGACAGAAGGGGAGAGGGTGCGGGGAAACAGAAGGGGGATAAGGTGTAGAAGGAGGTGGAGGTAGAGCATGTGGTGATGGGGGAGAGCGAGATGGGGAGGGAGATGGCTAGGAAATGGTGGAGGGGTAAGGGAGTGAATAGGAGGGAACATTTTGTACTGATGGGATAAGGTAGGATGGGGTGTGGAGAGTGGAAGCATAGACAGGGGGACAGCAGTTAGACCAAAATGAGGTAAATGTCACCAATGATGTGGCTGAAGGGGTTCAGCAAAGTTGCATCAGTAATCAATCTGGTAAGGAGAAGTCCACAGGAGATCGGCAGTGAAGTTGGCAGAACATCAATGATGGCAAAAAATAAATAAATGTAAAATATTTTATATTTGTCATCATGCAGCTCAAAAAAGGCTGCTACCGTATTTTCCGCCGTATAAGACGCAAAAAAAATGGGGAGAAAAAGTCCCTGCATCTTATACGGCAAAGGCAGGGAATCCCCGACTTACGGACGCCCGCCGATACGAACCGCCGACCCGACGCCATTGGGAACTCCCTGCCTTGCCTGTGTCCCGCTGTGAGTACCCCCCCCCCGCTTGTCTCCACCCACTACTGTGTCGCCGGGTCCCCCCCCTGTGTCGCCGGGTCCCCCCCGTAAGAAACGGCAGCGGCAGAAGCTTACCTCCTCCATCTTGCCCACGGCGATTGAAGACATCCGGCTTCTGTGTGCGGCTTCCTCTAGTGCCGGCTTCTAATGACGCGTAATTGATGATGCGTCATTACAAGCCGGCACTAGAGGAAGCCGCACACAGAAGCCGGATGTCTTCAATCGCCGTGGGCAAGATGGAGGAGGTAAGCTTCTGCCGCTGCCGTTTCTCACAGGGCGGGGACCCGGCAACAGGGGGGGTAGAGACAAGCGGGGGGGGGGGACTCACAGCGGGACACAGAGTGAAGAGGACACCTGGGGGTGACAGGAGGACACCTGGGGATACATGGGGACACAGGAGGGCACCATTTGGGGGAGGTCATGTACAAGACGCTCCTGGAACATGGACACACCAGGTTTAGTTTATATTTTTTTCCCCTGGTTTTTGCCCTCTAAACCCATGTGTGTCTTATATTCCGGAGCACCTTATACGGTGTAAAATACGGTATTTATTATTATAAGTTAGAAAATAGATTTTTTTTCTGAAATCTTGTATTTTTAATTTGGGTCCACTTTAAGGGGAATGGTTCAAACAAGTAAAAAAAAAAAAAGAAACTTTTCAAAAAGACCTTGTCGTTTTTGAGAAAGTCGATTTTAAAAATGCAAAGGAAAATGGTTTTTAAACTGCAATTTTTGTGAGTTTAAAAAACATTTTTCCATTGTATTTTTGAAATCTATATTCTCAAAAACTAAAAGGTCTTTTTGTTCAATTCTTTTTTTTTTTCTTTATTCCTATTGTTCCCAATTTTGGTAACTATAGCTTTGCTATTAACTGCTAAAGTCGGCAGAAAATTACGAATGAATTACACAGAATAAATTTACTGTCCAAATCGTAATTACAGATGGCCGTAATTGCGAAAATGAACGCAAAACTTTGCATAATCGTAATTAGCATATTAACATCGAGTGCTGTATGGCCCCCTATATACACAGATCATATTGTGTGTAGATTATCATTGATAACTTCCGCATTACCTGAGATAGTCCCTCCGGCACAGCTTGCGCCCCAGTTTGTAGTAGAGTCTCCTTCCGACCTCCCCTAACCGGCAGCCACACAAGTCGCAGCTCAGACAGTCCTCGTGCCAGTACTGGTCGATGGCCTTCAAGAAATAGCGGTCCCCGATGTTCTGCTGGCAGCCCCCACATGTTAGAAGCGACGGCGGTATCTGCAGGACCTCGTCCACCGGCTCGCTGATGGGAAGGAAGTAAATATGGGGGTTAAAATTCTAATCAAGAAATTGTCTGAAGTCCCTTTCTGTTTTCCTGCACTGCAAGTAAAAAATAGAGTTTCTATCTGTGCAAATCAGCTTGTGGAATGACCTGAAAAGTAACTAGAAGGTAAAATACTTTTATCTGGATGTGGAAACAATGCTGATAACATTTTAGTGCTGAAAAGTTAAAATGCTCATTACTTCTGTTTTCTGCCCCTAAGGGAGAGGTTTATTGGAGAAGTTTACTATCTTAGGAGCAGCCAGATACTCACTTAGGGCTCATTTCCATATAGCGCGCTTTCAGGCGTGCTTAGGGAAACGCTATCGCAGGAACAGCAGACAGTGCATAGACTGCACCTCGCGTCTGATCTGAATATCGGATTGAAATGCAGCCAAAGGAAAAAGGCTGTAAATTCACCGGGCACCAAACACAGCTGCTTCTTACGGAACTGGAGGAGGAGACATTTCTTTGCTTTTTAAACATTATGCTGGGCATACACTGCTCCTTTTTGCCACTCGATTCTCTCACTCGATCGTTTCGCTGCTCAATTCCGCAGTAATTATCTTCCGCTCATTTTTTCTTATCTTTTTCCATTCACTGCAATCCGGAATCGAGCGGCGAAGCGATCGGGCGGGAGATGGGACATGTCGGAAATGATCTATTGAGCCATCTTAATGGCTCAAAAACGATCTGTTACTGTGTGCGTTATGCAGTACCGCTCTGTGCGCACAGTGCCAACGGCTTACGCGCCGATGTGAACGGTACCATTGTCATATAAATGTGTCAGCGATGCGGCAATATTGTCCAACACAACACGCTAGTGTGAGCATTAAAAAACGCCATCGCAATTTTTTGAAAAATCTTGATTTTATTGCAAGTAGTTGGAAGCATGTTTTTTTTAAAAAAAAAAATAAACTGTACTCAATGCTTTACTTATTTTGTTTTGTTTTGTTTTTGTTTTACAGGAAGATCTGAAACACTCCCTCCCAGTCCTGAAGTACGTGAGGTATGTACACAGACTGGAGAAATGTCTTCCCATCCCCCCCCTAACACTCCAGTTAGTGTGTCTTTTGAAGTGAGAAGAATGTGGAGGTTGCCATATTTATCATGCCTTTTGAACAATACTAGTTGCCTGGCTGTCCTGCTGATCTCTTTGGCTGCAGCAGTGTCTGAATCTCACACCTGAAACAAGCATGCAGCTAATCCAGTCACATTATTTTTTATTGATTTCTATAGCGCCTGCATCTTCCGTGGCGCTGACTCAGTCAGTGCAGCTCATCAGCTGCATGCTTGTTCAGGGGCTATGGCTAGAAGTATTAGAGGCAGAGGATCAGCAGGGCTGCCAGGCAACTGGTATTGTTAAAAAGGAAATAAATATATCAGCCTCCATAATCCCTCTCACCTCAGTTGTCATTTAAAGCGGTCTCAGGCCTCTTTCACAGCAGGACCTTGCGGTTTGATGCGACGTTGAAGTCGCAACGCAAATTACACCGCAATGCCCCAAAAAAGTCGCAACGCAACTTCATGCCCCATTACCGTCGCATACAGGCAATGAGAAGTATGCTTCCAAGTCATTACTGAGCATGTGCAAACAGTCCACCGCAGCTAATAACGTGTATAATGCACTGCGTGCAGCACTTTCTAACAACGCTACACACAAACGCAACGTGCGCACTGTGAATGTCGCACAGACTTAGTATTGCTGTGCGTTAGTCTGCGTTGTAATATTTTCTAATGTGCGACTTTAATGTTGCACTGTAAAAGAGGCCTGAAAGCTTTCTACTTTGCTCTAAATGATTCCTCAAAGCTTTAAAGCTACTATCCCATAAATTTTTTTAGCTGAACATCACTGAAATGGTTAAGCACAGCACTTTGTCCTGCTATTCAGCTTCAATTCCACATCCAAACTGGAGATAACAGTATCTTTGTTTACATTCCAATATTGATAAATGTGAGTGTAACAAGTAAAATACACTTTCTGAGAAGCTGTCTCTGCTTCAGGGCTCGTTTCCACTATCGCGAATCCGCATGCGTCCAATGCATGCTGATTCGCACATGTAATGCAAGTGGATGGGCCTGTTTCCAGTGTAGCGTTGTTGAGGTGCGTTTTTTTCAGCGGTGAAAAAACGCACAAAAGAGCTGCAGAATTCGCCTGCGAGTGGAATGCATGCGAATCGCACGCAATGTATTTAATAGGGAAATCGCATGCGTTTTCCCCATGCGTTTTTTGCCGCGAATTCGCATAGGTACCAATGTAAATTCACACAGGCAGTGACATGGTTAAAATCGCATATACCCTCACCTATGCGAATTCGCGGCAAAAAACGCATGGGGAATCGCATCCGCATGCGATTTCATCAGCGGTGGAATCCAGGCGATTCCGCACCGCAATAGTGGAAACGAGCCCTCAGGCACAGACACAGCTCAGAACAACTCATTAGAAGATTTTAATATATAATAAAAAGCAGTTAGAATAAAATGGAATTGTAGCTTTTAGGACAAGAAAAACTACACTTTGGAAAGTGTAATTTGTAAACAGACAATATTACTTGTGCATAAAAGCAAATATGATAACTGTATGAGTAATAAAAAGTAGGAAAACACATTTTTATTAAATTAAAAGTTATGTTAGAGTTTCAGACCACTTTGATAGTCACAGTCAATTACTGACGCTTTTTCTCTGCCCTTAAAGTGTACATATGTGGCTTAAGGTGGCCATACACTGATCGATTTGCCATCAGATTCGACCAACAGATAGATCCCTCTCTGATCGAATCTGATCAGAGAGGGATCGTATGGCCACCTTTACAGCAAACAGATTGTGAATAGATTTCAGCATGAAACCGTTCAATCTGTGGTGGTGCTGCTGCTATCAGGTAGTGTATTGCCGCTAGTGTCGGTCGTCGGACATTCGAATGCCGCTATCGACGCACTCCCGACCCGCCGGCAATTGAGCGAAATCTTCCGCGCGGACGGATACGATCGATTTTGGACGGAAATGGATTGCTCGGTGAGCGAATCTGCTGTATATCGGCTGGAAAATCGTTAGGTGTATGGGCCCCTTAAGGTTGTTACAAGTCTCTGATCAATAATGCAGTGCGCTGGCCTCATGGTTCACATTGTTTGCACTGAAAAATCATTCATTCACACTCAGTGTGAGCTGATATCAGCTGTCTAGGTGTGATATGCAATGCAGGCCAAAGAGAGGAAAAGAAACTTTGTACAGGGGGTCCCTACTTACAGACAGGTTACATTCCAGGAGAATGTTTGTAAGTGGAGTCCTGTGTAATACATGGTGAAACATGGATAGATGATTTACTTAAGGGGCCCATACACCTAACGATTTTCCCGCCGATCACAGTGATCGAATCGGCTGTGAAATCGCCGTGCACACCGCTGACAGAACGATCGATTTCCGTCCGAAATCAATCGTTCCCGTCGATCCGTCCATGCGGAAGATTTTTCTCGATCGCCGGCGGGTCGGGAGTGCGTCAATAGCGGCGTTCGAATGACCGACGCAATACAGCGGGTATACATTACCTGTTCCGCCGGCGCGATTCCCCCGGTCCCCGCTGTCTTCTTTCCGCTCTGGGCTCCGGACTACTGCAGCTACACAGAACTTCCTGTCCCGGCAGGAAGTTTAAACAGTAGAGCGCCCTCTACTAATTAAACTTCCCCTGGACAGGAAGTTCAGTAGCTGCAGGAACGGCCCGGAGCGGAGAAGAAGACAGCGGTGACACGCGCCGGCCGGAGCAGCTAATGTATGTGGGGGGGGGGCTTGGGCAGGGGGTGTGAAGCAGCGGAAGCTCCACAGATTGTGATCGGTTTCAGCCTGAAATCGATTCACAATCTGTTTGCAGTAAAGGTAGCCATACGATCCCTCTCTGATCAGATTCGATCAGAGAGGGATCTATCTGTTGGTCGAATCTGATGGCAAATCGACCAGTGTATACCTTTACAGACACTCTGGATTTGGACATTTTTGCATAAACTGTGTGTTTTAGTTGTTTTGAACATGTCTTTAAAGTGTTTTAACTGCTTGCAACAGTTTATACAATCAGGGTCGGACTGGGACACTGGGGGCCCACCAAAGAAATTTCAACCTGGGGCCCACACGTCCCATGATTGCGGTGAAAAAAGGGCGTGACCATGCACCGGAAGGTGGGCGTGGTCATGATGTATTATGGACAACTACAGTATTACCTCTCGGTTGGTCCTGTGAATAATCACTTCTATAGATAGGAAAACAGTAGGATATACCGCTCAACCGCACTATGGTAGACAGTGCAGGAACACAGGCAGCCGTGCCCAATGTAGACAGATCAAGAAAGGGAAGTCCGCACAGTTGTCTCCAATATCAAAAGTGTATCAAAATAATAATTTATTCAGGACGTATCCACAACCATCAGAAAGCAATCGACTAACATGTTTCGGACACCAGGTCCTTAATCATAGTTGTTGAACAGCTTAACAAGTGAGGTTTAAAAAGAAAAGAAAGGGGGATGGAGCAGTGGAGGGCAGGACAAGGCCACTCCCACCAATAGGCGGGAGAAGGGGAAAAAAAAGCCTCCCTCATGCCTCTACACATACCCCATAATAAAAAAACATATTAAAAACCACACATGATCTAAAAAAGGAGCAAAAATACATGTATGAGGAGTGCATTAGCAGATGTAGCTCTTAAGCGAAAACAGTAGAAATTCAAATAAAGAATATATGTACATATGACATGTAACAAACATGACAAACTGTAAACAAAAGGATCACTATCAATACAAAATCATATTACATTACACCAATTATCCAGTGACCAAAGCCAAATCCCACCTGGCGTTCATTCCCTTCGGAAATCTAGTCCCAAGACGAAAAATCCAGTATGCCTCCCTCTTTCGTATCATGGCATCTAGGTCTCCTCCCCTCTTGGGCAAAGAAACCTTCTCTATGCCCTGAAAAGAGAAACCCGACATGTCACCACCATGTGTGATACGATAATGTCTAGCGACATTGGAGATATTTTGGGTAGACCAATTGGCACCCAAAAAATGCTCCGAAATTCTAGCCCTGAGTGTCCTAGTGGTGCAACCAACATATTGGAGAGAGCAAATCCGACATGTAACCAAATAAATAACATTCCTGGAGTTGCAGTTAATAAAATGCTTGATGGTGGATCTAAACCCATTGGACAGGGACTCAACGACCTTAGTTCTAGTGTGTAATTCGCAATAGTTGCAGGTCGGGGTTGCACACCTATATGATCCCTTAACCGCTAGCCATGTAGAGGAGTCAGTCGATGAACTAAACAGCGTTGGGGACAGCAAATTGCCAAGGGTAGGGGCACGTCTACTTACAAAGGCAACGCCCTCCTGAATAAAAGGCCGCAATTCGTCATCACCCTCCAATATTGGTAAATATTTGTTAATGATGCGCTTGACATCCTGAAATTCGGAGCTATAGGTGGTGACGAATGCAGGCCTCCCATCAGGATCCCGGCAAGTGGCTTTGGCCCTTATCAATTGGTCTCTAAACATAGAAGCTGCCCGCTGTTTGCCCCTCTCAATGGTCCACCTAGGGTACCCTCTATCCAAAAGGCGCTTTTCCACTATCTCAAACTCACATTTGGTGGTAGAATCTTCCAAGCAATTCCGGCGTGCCCTGATGAATTCGCCCACCGGAATTGCCCGGATGGTATGTGTGGGATGGCAACTGGTTGCCTGTAGCGTGGAGTTACCAGCACAGGACTTCCTGTACGTCTTTGTGTGGACAATGCCCAGAGTCGGGTTACCCACCAGGGTCAGGTCCAAATAGTCAATCGATGTGGGATGCCATTGATGGGTGAACTGTAAGTTACACCGATTGTCATTAAGATGAGCTATAAATGGCTCCACTGAACCCGAGTCACCCCTCCATACCACCAGGATATCATCTATGAATCTCCCGTACCACGCAACCTGCTCAAGATGGCGCCCCCCACCCCCAAAGATGTGGAACTCCTCCCACCAACCCATGTAAAGATTGGCTAATGAGGGCGAGAATTTAGCCCCCATGGAGGCCCCACACCTCTGGAGGTAGAAGGCACCATCAAACATAAAATAATTGCGGATCAGGAGATATTCAGTGGCAGCACAGATGAAAACACGGAGGTCAGAGGAGTAGCTGGAGTATCTGGCAAGATGGTATTGGAGGGCAGTCAGTGCCAAATGGTGGGGAATGCAAGAATACAAGGCTCTAACATCTATGGTGAGCCAGCTATAGTCAGACACCCAACTGAAACTCTCCATGCTAGCCAGCAGATGTTTAGAATCCTTAAGATATCCTGGTAACCTCCTAACCAGGGGTTGTAGCATGGAGTCCACCCAATCGCTGAGGCGCTCCCCCAGAGAGCCGATGCCCGCAACAATCGGTCTGCCCTCGGGAGGAGCGCCCGCCTTGTGTATTTTAGGGAGGTGATGGAAAACTGGGACCACAGGCCGGGTTACCCCCAAATAATCAGCAAGTTTGTGGTCTAAAACTCCAAGGCTCCTACCATAACTGAGAAGACTAAAGAGCTGTGTCTGATAGTCCTGTGTCGGGTTCCCTGGCAACCTAATGTACGTGAGGGGGTCCTCGACCTGTCTAGAGGCCTCTGCCCTGTAGTCCTCAGCATCCAAGATAACTACCGCCCCTCCCTTGTCAGCATTCCGTATGACCACATTGCTATTGTCCCGAAGATCTCTTAAAGCTAAGGACTCAGCCCTAGTTAAATTTGACCTCAATCTAGTGGGGACACTGTCAGCCAATCTAACTAACTCCCTCTCCACAGATTCCTGAAAAATCTCAACGGGAGATGATCTAGCAGTCAAAGGATAAAAGTCTGGATTTCTAATCCTGACAGGCTCTACATCGTCTAGGGAAACAAGACTGTCGCCATCGGACATCAAAAAATCTAGAGTCCAGCGGGCGCATGTGTCCTGAAAACTCCCTATATCAGGCAATTCGGCCTTGATGTGGCTGCTACTCTCACAACGCTCACTGTTGGATTTGAAATGTTTCTTAAGTAAAACAGATCTAATAAATTTGTTAACATCTAATAACGTGTTGAAGATGTCGAAATGGAAAGTAGGAGAGAAAGATAGTCCTCTAGATAGAAGAGACAGTTCTGACTCTGAAAAGGTGTGGCTAGACAAGTTGACAACATTGGTGGGTAAAGAATTCTGACAAAGTGGAGAACTACCTCTGGTTCGATGTTTTATGCCCGCCCTCCGTGTCCTCCTCCTCCTTTCAGTTTCTTGTGGGTGGACTTGTTCCCCTTGAAGTAAGAGGGGTTGTGCGTCAAGTTTTTTGAGGGCTCTGGACGGGGGCTTATAACCTGTTGTTCTAGGCGGGGCTTATGCTCTGTGGGCCTAACAGTAAAGTTGGAGGTGCTGCCCGTAAGGTTCGGGCGGACACCCACAGGATCTCTGTCATCCGAGAACCCTACCCTCCTCCTATTCCTAGAGCGTGACCTCCTAGTATTGTTGCTAGGAGACCTGTGTGTGGCCTCCCACCTTCCCCATTCATACACCTTATCATGTTTGTAATCGTTAGTATCACGCACATATTTGACCCTTTTAGTTTCTGCAATCATAGCTTCCAATTTGGATATATTATTACACAGTCTATCATGCAAAGAGTCATATTGTTCCAACGTGTTAAATTTGCTTAGATCCGACCTCAGTTCAGTAATCTTAAGTCGAATATCAACGAGTTTGTTTTCTTCGTATTTAATAATCAGCCTCATGAGTTTCAACGAACAGTCTGTGAGAATGGTGTTCCACTCCACCACAAACTCATCAGAATAGACCGTGGTGGGAATTTTTTTGATGCGCAGACCACGAGGAATTATCCCCTCAGCTACGTATTGTTTGAGAGTGGACAAATCCCACCAGATCTTAGTCTCACGATTCAAGAGGTTTTCTAGTTCCAAGAAGGCAGTTCTCAGTCCAACCTTTATTTGAATTTCTACTGTTTTCGCTTAAGAGCTACATCTGCTAATGCACTCCTCATACATGTATTTTGCTCCTTTTTTAGATCATGGGTGGTTTTTAATATGTTTTTTTATTATGGGGTATGTGTAGAGGCATGAGGGAGGCTTTTTTTTCCCCTTCTCCCGCCTATTGGTGGGAGTGGCCTTGTCCTGCCCTCCACTGCTCCATCCCCCTTTCTTTTCTTTTTAAACCTCACTTGTTAAGCTGTTCAACAACTATGATTAAGGACCTGGTGTCCGAAACATGTTAGTCGATTGCTTTCTGATGGTTGTGGATACGTCCTGAATAAATTATTATTTTGATACACTTTTGATATTGGAGACAACTGTGCGGACTTCCCTTTCTTGATCTGTCTACATTGGGCACGGCTGCCTGTGTTCCTGCACTGTCTACCATAGTGCGGTTGAGCGGTATATCCTACTGTTTTCCTGTCTGATCCTGCCAGTACCAGCTCCTGCACTTGGGACTCCATTTCTCCAAACACCATCGGAAGCTTTTCCTTTGTTTTATGGCTTATAAGGAGCAACGGAATCTGAGGAGTAATACACAGACTGTATCCCATACTGGGCAAGATATGCTCAAATATGTCACCAAGACCAAAGATCACACGGCTAAATTGCAGAAACACCAACCTGCTCGGTCCGGAGATGTTGTGGATTTGATGCCCGGTGGTGCTGTTGCGCCTGCCCCACAGTCGTTTGGGAAAGTTGGCGATGGTCTCCGGAGAGGCCTGACATATGCTGGAGGTGCGGGGATCCCCTTGGTGCCACAGCGCAGGGACACACTATGCCGGGATACTGCGGGAGGTGAGACGGATGTGACGTCAGAGGTCACTATTGCGGAAGTTGGTCAGCGCTTGACGGCTGAGAGCCTTGAACGTCACAGCATGGATCTAGGTGCACGCCCGAGAACTAAGGGCGCAGCGGCTGCACCATCTATCGACCTGCCTCAGCCAGATGATGCTCTACGTCCACATTGCAGGGATCTGGTGAAGGGTCTACTTGAAGACCTGAACAGGGGGATCAGAGCGTCTAAGGAGGTAAAACGTCTCTCATTACATTTTCCTATTACCCAGTCTGATCTCCAGTATCGGGTCCCGGACTCTATGCCTATTTCCCAACACCCACTTGACAATGTGATCCCTGCCCCTGACATCCATGGAGATTCCCAGCTCCCGAGTTTTGTTAGTTCTTCTACTAATATGGGGCGACCTCCCCTTTCCACATCCTACACCGGTCCTGCTTCTGAGCCTAATCCCCTGGAAATTGCCATCCAGGAACTACAGGAACAGCAGAATCTTTCTTCTGATTATGAACAACATATTGTCCCTATACAAGAGTTAGATTCCAACTTGGATAGATATAACAAATTTGCTGCAGTTTTCTCCAAAAGGACAGTTGCCTGTGATATTCAACCTGAGGTTGGACTGAGAACTGCCTTCTTGGAACTAGAAAACCTCTTGAATCGTGAGACTAAGATCTGGTGGGATTTGTCCACTCTCAAACAATACGTAGCTGAGGGGATAATTCCTTGTGGTCTGCGCATCAAAAAAAATTCCCACCACGGTCTATTCTGATGAGTTTGTGGTGGAGTGGAACACCATTCTCACAGACTGTTCGTTGAAACTCATGAGGCTGATTATTAAATACGAAGAAAACAAACTCGTTGATATTCGACTTAAGATTACTGAACTGAGGTCGGATCTAAGCAAATTTAACACGTTGGAACAATATGACTCTTTGCATGATAGACTGTGTAATAATATATCCAAATTGGAAGCTATGATTGCAGAAACTAAAAGGGTCAAATATGTGCGTGATACTAACGATTACAAACATGATAAGGTGTATGAATGGGGAAGGTGGGAGGCCACACACAGGTCTCCTAGCAACAATACTAGGAGGTCACGCTCTAGGAATAGGAGGAGGGTAGGGTTCTCGGATGACAGAGATCCTGTGGGTGTCCGCCCGAACCTTACGGGCAGCACCTCCAACTTTACTGTTAGGCCCACAGAGCATAAGCCCCGCCTAGAACAACAGGTTATAAGCCCCCGTCCAGAGCCCTCAAAAAACTTGACGCACAACCCCTCTTACTTCAAGGGGAACAAGTCCACCCACAAGAAACTGAAAGGAGGAGGAGGACACGGAGGGCGGGCATAAAACATCGAACCAGAGGTAGTTCTCCACTTTGTCAGAATTCTTTACCCACCAATGTTGTCAACTTGTCTAGCCACACCTTTTCAGAGTCAGAACTGTCTCTTCTATCTAGAGGACTATCTTTCTCTCCTACTTTCCATTTCGACATCTTCAACACGTTATTAGATGTTAACAAATTTATTAGATCTGTTTTACTTAAGAAACATTTCAAATCCAACAGTGAGCGTTGTGAGAGTAGCAGCCACATCAAGGCCGAATTGCCTGATATAGGGAGTTTTCAGGACACATGCGCCCGCTGGACTCTAGATTTTTTGATGTCCGATGGCGACAGTCTTGTTTCCCTAGACGATGTAGAGCCTGTCAGGATTAGAAATCCAGACTTTTATCCTTTGACTGCTAGATCATCTCCCGTTGAGATTTTTCAGGAATCTGTGGAGAGGGAGTTAGTTAGATTGGCTGACAGTGTCCCCACTAGATTGAGGTCAAATTTAACTAGGGCTGAGTCCTTAGCTTTAAGAGATCTTCGGGACAATAGCAATGTGGTCATACGGAATGCTGACAAGGGAGGGGCGGTAGTTATCTTGGATGCTGAGGACTACAGGGCAGAGGCCTCTAGACAGGTCGAGGACCCCCTCACGTACATTAGGTTGCCAGGGAACCCGACACAGGACTATCAGACACAGCTCTTTAGTCTTCTCAGTTATGGTAGGAGCCTTGGAGTTTTAGACCACAAACTTGCTGATTATTTGGGGGTAACCCGGCCTGTGGTCCCAGTTTTCCATCACCTCCCTAAAATACACAAGGCGGGCGCTCCTCCCGAGGGCAGACCGATTGTTGCGGGCATCGGCTCTCTGGGGGAGCGCCTCAGCGATTGGGTGGACTCCATGCTACAACCCCTGGTTAGGAGGTTACCAGGATATCTTAAGGATTCTAAACATCTGCTGGCTAGCATGGAGAGTTTCAGTTGGGTGTCTGACTATAGCTGGCTCACCATAGATGTTAGAGCCTTGTATTCTTGCATTCCCCACCATTTGGCACTGACTGCCCTCCAATACCATCTTGCCAGATACTCCAGCTACTCCTCTGACCTCCGTGTTTTCATCTGTGCTGCCACTGAATATCTCCTGACCCGCAATTATTTTATGTTTGATGGTGCCTTCTACCTCCAGAGGTGTGGGGCCTCCATGGGGGCTAAATTCTCGCCCTCATTAGCCAATCTTTACATGGGTTGGTGGGAGGAGTTCCACATCTTTGGGGGTGGGGGGCGCCATCTTGAGCAGGTTGCGTGGTACGGGAGATTCATAGATGATATCCTGGTGGTATGGAGGGGTGACTCGGGTTCAGTGGAGCCATTTATAGCTCATCTTAATGACAATCGGTGTAACTTACAGTTCACCCATCAATGGCATCCCACATCGATTGACTATTTGGACCTGACCCTGGTGGGTAACCCGACTCTGGGCATTGTCCACACAAAGACGTACAGGAAGTCCTGTGCTGGTAACTCCACGCTACAGGCAACCAGTTGCCATCCCACACATACCATCCGGGCAATTCCGGTGGGCGAATTCATCAGGGCACGCCGGAATTGCTTGGAAGATTCTACCACCAAATGTGAGTTTGAGCTAGTGGAAAAGCGCCTTTTGGATAGAGGGTACCCTAGGTGGACCATTGAGAGGGGCAAACAGCGGGCAGCTTCTATGTTTAGAGACCAATTGATAAGGGCCAAAGCCACTTGCCGGGATCCTGATGGGAGGCCTGCATTCGTCACCACCTATAGCTCCGAATTTCAGGATGTCAAGCGCATCATTAACAAATATTTACCAATATTGGAGGGTGATGACGAATTGCGGCCTTTTATTCAGGAGGGCGTTGCCTTTGTAAGTAGACGTGCCCCTACCCTTGGCAATTTGCTGTCCCCAACGCTGTTTAGTTCATCGACTGACTCCTCTACATGGCTAGCGGTTAAGGGATCATATAGGTGTGCAACCCCGACCTGCAACTATTGCGAATTACACACTAGAACTAAGGTCGTTGAGTCCCTGTCCAATGGGTTTAGATCCACCATCAAGCATTTTATTAACTGCAACTCCAGGAATGTTATTTATTTGGTTACATGTCGGATTTGCTCTCTCCAATATGTTGGTTGCACCACTAGGACACTCAGGGCTAGAATTTCGGAGCATTTTTTGGGTGCCAATTGGTCTACCCAAAATATCTCCAATGTCGCTAGACATTATCGTATCACACATGGTGGTGACATGTCGGGTTTCTCTTTTCAGGGCATAGAGAAGGTTTCTTTGCCCAAGAGGGGAGGAGACCTAGATGCCATGATACGAAAGAGGGAGGCATACTGGATTTTTCGTCTTGGGACTAGATTTCCGAAGGGAATGAACGCCAGGTGGGATTTGGCTTTGGTCACTGGATAATTGGTGTAATGTAATATGATTTTGTATTGATAGTGATCCTTTTGTTTACAGTTTGTCATGTTTGTTACATGTCATATGTACATATATTCTTTATTTGAATTTCTACTGTTTTCGCTTAAGAGCTACATCTGCTAATGCACTCCTCATACATGTATTTTGCTCCTTTTTTAGATCATGTGTGGTTTTTAATATGTTTTTTTATTATGGGGTATGTGTAGAGGCATGAGGGAGGCTTTTTTTTCCCCTTCTCCCGCCTATTGGTGGGAGTGGCCTTGTCCTGCCCTCCACTGCTCCATCCCCCTTTCTTTTCTTTTTAAACCTCACTTGTTAAGCTGTTCAACAACTATGATTAAGGACCTGGTGTCCGAAACATGTTAGTCGATTGCTTTCTGATGGTTGTGGATACGTCCTGAATAAATTATTATTTTGATACACTTTTGATATTGGAGACAACTGTGCGGACTTCCCTTTCTTGATCTCACTTCTATAGATACTTTGAACAGTGGTAATCATTAACAAGCTGCTCCCCATCCCCTTCTTGCACCTCTGAAACTGTAGTTGCCATTGGCAGGTTTTGGTGTGTCGTATCAATTGTTATGTATAGAGTGCTTGGGGGCCCCATTGTAAAATTTGCATCGAGGCCCACAGCTCCTTAGCTATGCCGCTGGTCTCAGCATGAGTGATTACAGCACTGAGAAGAGAATTTTTGTGCTGCAGGCAGCAATTGGAGCTCTGTCAGACAAGGAGGGGGGGCCCACCAGAGACCTGGAGGGGGGGCCCACCGAGGGAAAACACTGTACTACTGTGGCCCAGTCCGACCCTGTATACAATACCGTAACATGCAACAACAAAAATAAGTCATAAAAAGCAACAATGCATAGTTTCAACATGAAGACAACTTTGTGTGTCTGAACGTTGTTATTTGTAAGAGTCATTTGTAAGTAGGGGATTGCGATTAGAAGCATATATAGTAAGATGTTAGAAGCATATATTACACATGTACTTTACCATCAATATAAGCACAGAGTACTAGTGTACATTATACTACACATACTGGAGACAGCAGAGATCAGCACACACTGCAGCTAGATTACTATCAGTACAGGCACAGAGTAAAGGTAGCCATACACTGGCCGATTTGCCATCAGATTCGACCAACTGACAGATCCCTATCTGATCGAATCTGATCAGAGAGGGATCGTATGGCTACCTATACTGCAAACTGATTGTGAACCGATTTCAGCCTGAAACCGTTCACAATCTGTTGTGGTGGTGGTGGTGCTGCCGCCGCTTCCCCCGCCCGCATACATTACCTGCTCCGCCGGCGCGACTCCAGTCCCCAGGTCTCCGCTGTCTTCTCCGCTCTGGTCTCCAGGTCCAGCATGCTTTACTTCTTCCTGCCCGGCAGGAAGTTTAAACAGTACAGCGCCCTCTACTGTTAAAACTTCCTGCCGGACAGGAGGAACTGAAGCATGCCGGAGACCAGCGCGGACACGGAGCAGCGGTGACCGGGGGTAGTCGCGCCGGCGGAGCAGGTTATGTATGCGGCTCTATTGCGCCGGTCGTCGGGTACTCGAACGCCGCTAGCGACGCGCTCCCTACCCGAGGGCGATCGACGCTAATTTTCTGCACGGAGCGATCGGACGAAAACGATCGAAATTCGGCGTGTAGCGCGAACGATTGGCAGCAGATTCGATCCCAGTGATCGAATCTGCTGTCGAAACGGCGGCGAATCGGGCCAGTGTATGGCCACCTTTACAGCTTATACTGTACATACTGGAGGCAGCAGAGATCAGCACACACTGCCGCTAGATTACAATCAGTATAGGCACAGAGTAAAGGGGTCCATACACTAGTCGATTTCAGATATCGATCGATTCTATGGAATCGATCAGAAATCGATTCTATCAAATCTATTGATTGATCGATTTGCGGCTGATTTGGATTGGTTTTGATCGATTTGATCTATCTGACAGGATGGAAAATCTAGGTCGATCTGACGCTGACAGCAGATCGATGGCCCGTAGAGTTGCATTGGATCTAATGGTCCAATAATGCATTTAGATCGATTTCCAATAGATTTCATTCTGAAATCTATTGGAAATCTGTTCCTAGTGTGTGGCACACATCAGATTCCTGTCAGATTCGACTTGACAGGCATCTAACAGACATCTATCTGATGGTCAAATCTGCTGCAAATCTATAAAGGTGCCCGTAAGCTTAACGATTATGGTCAGATTCGACAAATCTGATTAGAGATAAATTTGTCTCTTGTCAATTCTGCCCATACACTACAGGCCGATTCCAGCATGAAATCTTCCTCACCTGAGCCTGCTGCCCCCGCACCGCCGCTGCCCCCCTTATTTCTCTACTAAAAATGTGTTTGACTCTCAACTTTATTCCCATCCTTTAAACTGATATATTACTAATTTTAAAATGTTAATATGAAGGAAAATAAAGCAGGATAGAAAGGACCAGTGTGATTTGAATTATAAAACAACATATTTTTCTTATGAAATCTTTATGGTATGTGTAACTAGGGGTGTGATGGGGGTGTGATCAGGGGGTGTGGCTTAAGTGTCTCTCTTTCTCATCTCAATAAGTTGGGCTGTATGTATAAATATGCCCTCCGCGTGCATTTATACGTTACCTGTCCTGTTGCAGCCTCTGTGCGGTGTCTGTAATCCTCCGGGCGGCTCTCTGTACATGCCACTGGTACATAGAGTCTGACATCAGACGCTACGCGTCAGCGGCGTGTACGGAGAGCCGCCCGGAGGTTACAGGTAACATATAAATCCACACGGGAGGCACATTTATACATTGCAGCGGGGGTTTCGTCATCTCTTCGCTCGTTCCGGAAATCGCCCCGGTACCGCCGCACACCCGACAAAGCAACTTCGGCCCGACATCCTGCAGCATGCGCAATAGACAAAGCGATCAATTTCTGTCCCGAAATTGGTCGCTTTGTCGGTCGGGCATTGGATGGTCGATCGGCCGCCAAGTCGCCTAATGTATGGCCACCTTTATGCTGGATCCACACCATACAATTTCTTGGCACATTCACCTGCCAGATCAATTTTTTCCAGCATGTTCGATCTGAGGATCGATCGTTTTTTTAGCGATTTTCTGTTCGATTTCCAAAAAAACGAACAGAAATCAACAATTAATCCTCAGATCCTCAGACAGCTTATACTGTACATACTGGGGGTAGCAGAGATCAGCACACACTGCAGCTAGATTACTATTAGTATAGGCACAGAGTAACAGCTTATACTGTACATAGTGGGGGTAGCAGAGATCAGCACACACTGCAGCTAGATTACTATTAGTATAGGCACAGAGTAACAGCTTATACTGTACATACTGGAGGCAGCAGAGATCAGCACACACTGCAGCTAGTTTACTATCAGTACAGGCACAGAGTAACAGCCTATACTGTACATACTGGGGGTAGCAGAGATCAGCACACACTGCAGCTAGTTTACTATCAGTACAGGCACAGAGTAACAGCTTATACTGTACATACTGGGGGTAGCAGAGATCAGCACACACTGCAGCTAGTATACTATCAGTACAGGCACAGAGTAACAGCTTATACTGTACATACTGGGTTTAGCAGAAACCAGCACACACTGCAGCCAGTTTACTATCAGTACAGGCACAGACTAACAGCTTATACTGTACATACTGGAATTAGCAGAAATCGATACACACTGCAGCAAGTTTACTATTCATACAGGCACAGAGTTACAGCTTATACTGTACATACTGGGGATAGCAGAGATCCGCACACGCTGCAGCCAGTTTACAAACAGTACTGGCACAGAGTAACAGCTTATACCAATATTATAAAATGGGACTAAAGGGCAGCATGGCAGCATAGCATCCAGTTTCCTCCCACATCTCGAATACATACATGGCTTACCCCCCAAATTGACTCTAGACTGCAATAGACATGACTATGGTAGGATTAGAGTGTGAGCTCCTCTGAGGACAGTTAGTGACATGACTGTGTGCTCCGTAATGTGCTGCAGAGTATGTCAGTGCAATATAAATACATAATAATAATATGGTAGGACATTACACTATGACTATGGTAGGATTAGATTGTAAGCTCCTCTGAGGACAGTCATTGACATGATTATGTACTCTGTAAAGTGCTGCAGGAGATGTCAGTGCTATATAAATACACAATAATAACATGGTAGGACATTACACTATGACTATGGTAAGCTTAGAGTGTGAGCTCCTCTGAGGACAGTCAGTGACATGACTGTGTACTCTGTAATGTGCTGCAGAGTATGTCAGCGTTATATAAATACATAATAATATGGTAGGACATTAGACTATGACTATGGTAGGATTAGAGTGTGAGCTCCTCTGAGGACAGTCAGTGACATGACTATGTACTCTGTAATGTGCTGCAGGAGATGTCAGTGCTATATAAATACATAATAATAATATGGTAGGACACTAGACTATGACTATGGTAGGATTAGATTGTGAGCTCCTCTGAGGACAGTCAGTGACAGGACTATGTACTCTGTAAAGCGCTGCAGAAGATGTCAGTGCTATATAAATACATAATAATAATAATATGGAAGGGCATTAGACTATGACTATGGTAGGATTAGAGTGTGAGCTCCTCTGAGGACAGTCAGTGACAGGACTATGTACTCTGTAAAGTGCTGCAGAAGATGTCAGTGCTATATAAATACATAATAATAATATGGTAGGACACTAGACTATGACTATGGTAGGATTAGAGTGTGAGCTCCTCTGAGGACAGTCAGTGACATGACTATGTACTCTGTAAGGTACTGCAGAAGATGTCAGTGCTATATAAATACATAATAATAATATGGTAGGACATTAGACTATGACTATGGTAGGATTAGAGTGTGAGCTCCTCTGAGGACAGTCAGTGACATGACTATGTACTCTATGCAGTGCTGCAAGAGATATCGGTGCTATATAAATACATAATAATAATATGATAGGACATTAGACTATGACTATGGTAGGATTAGATTGTGAGCTCCTCTGAGGACAGTCAGTGACATGACTATGTACTCTGTAAAGTGCTGCAGAAGATGTCAGTGCTATATAAATACATAATAATAATATAGTAGGACATTAGACTATGACTATGGTAGGATTAGAGTGTGAGCTCCTCTGGGGACAGTCAGTGACATGACTATGTACTCTGTAAAGTGCTGCAGAAGATGTCAGTGCTATATAAATACATAATAATAATATGGTAGGACACTAGACTATGACTATGGTAGGATTAGAGTGTGAGCTCCTCTGAGGGCAGTCAGTGGCATGACTATGTACTCTGTAATGTGCTGCAGAAGATGTCAGTGCTATATAAATACATTATAATAATATGGTAGGACATTAGACTATGACTATGGTAGGATTAGAGTGTGAGCTCCTCTGAGGACAGTCAGTGACATGACTATGTACTCTGTACAGTGCTGCAGGAGATATCAGTGCTATATAAATGCATAATAATAATATGGTAGGACACTAGACTATGACTATGGTAGGATTAGATTGTGAGCTCCTCTGAGGACAGTCAGTGACAGGACTATGTACTCTGTAAAGTGCTGCAGAAGATGTCAGTGCTATATAAATACATAATAATAATATGGTAGGGCATTAGACTATGACTATGGTAGGATTAGATTGTGAGCTCCTCTGGGGACAGTCAGTGACATGACTATGTACTCTGTAAAGTGCTGCAGAAGATGTCAGTGCTATATAAATACATAATAATAATATAGTAGGACATTAGACTATGACTATGGTAGGATTAGAGTGTGAGCTCCTCTGGGGACAGTCAGTGACATGACTATGTACTCTGTAAAGTGCTGCAGAAGATGTCAGTGCTATATAAATACATAATAATAATATGGTAGGACACTAGACTATGACTATGGTAGGATTAGAGTATGAGCTCCTTTGAGGACAGTCAGTGACATGACTGTGTACTCTGTAATGTGCTGCAGAAGGTGTCAGTGCTATATAAATACATAATAATAATATGGTAGGACATTAGACTATGACTATGGAAGGATTAGAGTGTAAGCTCCTCCGAGGACAGTCAGTGACATGACTCTGTACTCTGTAAAGTACTGCAGGAGATTTCAGCACCATATAAATAATAATGTTAACAACTCAAAACCGCAAGTATACTGCATGACTGATTAGGAGGACATTTTAAGCACACTCAAGTATAGGTGCACTAATATGTTAAAGAATTTTATCATTAAAAGCTGAGAGGTTACTAAAGCATAAATATCCAAATAAATGGATTCAATATTAAAATGGATCCATTCCCCCAAAAATGGCAGGGACATCTCAGAATCAGGTCTGTCCCTGGCAACGGTGACCGTGGCCATTCCTGGCAGTCTGTACTGTCACCTGTTCCCAAATAATGACTGCTCCCCTCCCCGGCATGCGATCTTCTCGCTGTGATGCCCCCCTCGTGCTGTGACAATGAGGGACCCCCATGCACCAGGCTCCCCCCCCCCCCCTTCTGTACCTGTATTACCCATACAGCAATAAAGGGTTCTTAAAGGAGCAGTGCCCTTGCTGTCTTTAATTTATTGAATCCAGTATTAGGGGAGCGCGCTACCTGCGACCCCAGCGGATGTTACGGTCCTGTCCCAGCTGCGGTTTAGCGACGGTAACATGGTCACCCCTCAAACCCCCCCATGCTTACTCTGAGGGGTCCAGGCTCTTCCTCTCGATGGGGGCTGACATCTGCCCGCTCCTGTGTATTATTGTCCTGCGTGCGGCGTGTTGTCTCGTCTCCGGTGACTCCTGGCTCATTCCACCGTCGTGGGTCCAGCCGTCCCCCGGTCACCGACGTGCCCCCTCCAGCGGTGTCCCCTCTCCATCACCTTGCAGCCACATCTGTATTCCCAGCAGTGGAGGAGGCAGGTCTGAGAGAGGAGACTGTGTCACTGTCACTTATAAAGGCCACTCATGTCCTCCTTGCTGCGTTAGCTCAGCCCCTCTGCTTTCATTTCCTCTTTCCTGAACACCATTCAAATACAATGGAAGGAAATAGCTTTTAAAGGCACAGCTCTCTCTGTCTCCTGGCCACTAGGATTAGCACACACAGCTAGCTGCAGCTGTCTAACTCATTAACCCCCTGCGTCTCAGGGGAGGCCGGCCCCGCATTAGGAGGCAGCCTCATTGATCTGCTATTGCTGCAGAGGTTAATTCTTTCCTGATTGGGGTGAGGGGTGACAGCAAACAGGTTAATTGCAGGATTTGTCATTTCAGGTGGCCGCGACGTTTCGTTTCATTAAATTAAATGACAGCCCGCCCGTTGCACAACCAGTTTTATTAACGTAGCCACACACCATACAATTAAAAGATCCAATTTTACACCAATTCAATAATTACGATCGGTTGTCCTGAAAAATTTCAAGCTTTTTTTCATTAATTCAAGAAATCTGATCGAATTTCCTGTTTTTATTCGATAAAAGAAGATCGGAAGTGTCAGCTTTTTCTGATCAATTTTTATCAAAATTGAATGGTGTGTGGTAGATTATCAATCACTTGATGATGAACAGACCCAAGCAATTTTTTCTGAGTCATCAATCATTTTTTTCATAATTGGGGAAAAATTGAACACGTGTCTGTGGTACATTGGTCAGATTTTTGAAATGTTACAATCAGTCAGAAAAATGTATTGCAATTCTTGAATTGAAAAGATATTTATAAAATTGTATGGTGTGTGGCCACCTTAATGGTGGCCATACATGGTACAATTTTTTCATACAATCTTACCATTTCTATGTAATATAAGGGAACTGCCTATAGTATCTATTCAATATATTCACTCAGTTTACACTTCTACTACATAGAAATGGTAAGATTGTATGAAAAAATTGTGCCATGTATGGCCACCATAAAAGTGCCCATTAACCGTACAATTTTTTCATCAGATGCGATATTTCAACACGATTTGAACGATTGTAACGAATCAGAAGGTAATTGTCGATTGTTCCCATTAATGGAACAATTTAGGAAAGTTTTACATTCCAATTCGATCAAAAAAATCAAACTTTTGGATTGATAATTTTTCCTTTTTCTGATCGACCAAAGAATCGTATCACATCGATTTGCGCCACAAGCAGCGCAGGTTTCTATACAATTCGATCATAAAAAGTCCTTCAAAAGATCGAATCTGAAGGAAAAATTGTATCGTTAATGGGCATCTTTAAAGGAGTTATCAGGGTAATTTTTACAAAATAGGTGCTAAGTACTTACCCGGGGCTTCCTCCAGCCCCAAACTCCCAGCATGTCCCTCGCCGCAGCTCTGCTGTCAGCCATTCGCACATTATTTCCCACAATGCAACGAGGTTTACAGACAGCAAACTATCAGGACCATGGTCATGACATCACACTATGGGAGGGGTTTCATCTCACAACATCAGCCATACAGACCCCCGTGATGATCTATTAGATAAAAGGTAGAGATTTCTCATAGGAAAGGGGGTATCAGCTACTGATTGAAATTAAAGGATACCCGAAGTGACATGATGAGATAGACGTGTGCATGTACAGTGCCTAGCACACAAATAACTAGGCTGTGTTCCTTTTTTTCTTTCTCTGTTTGAAAAAGTTAAATATCAGGTATGTAAGTGGCTGACTCAGTCCTGACTCAGACAGGAAGTGACTACAGTGTGACCCTCACTGATAAGAAATTCCCCTTTTTATCTCTTTCCTGCTCTCAGAAGCCTGTTTCTGCAAGGAAAGTGTTTTATAGTTGGAATTTCTTATTAGTGAGGGTCACACTTCTGTCACTTCCTGTCTGAGACAGCCACTTGCATACCTGATATTTAACTCTTTCAGGCAGAGAAAGAAAAAAAGGAACACAGCATAGTTATTTATGTGCTAGGCCCTGTACATTGCAGCCTGTCATTGCATACATGATTGTCCCAGCAGGTCGTCTGTATAATAATATTCGCCGGAGCCCCATATTTGACGTGTCCCAGCGTGTAGCGCTTGCACCTTGCACCTTTCTATAGCTGTATATTGGCAGTGGTCATCTGAGGCAGAAGACTACTGTGATCTACAATCTGTTATGTGCCTCAGGTCTAGTCTCAGACACGCCCCCTTTATGCTGGCAAGACTGAGCTGAGTGTGATGATGTCATCACCTTGCTCCTCCCCTGGACTCTCAGTCATATGTACTGTCATGGAAAGCTCATCTGTACAGCACTATTACTGAACCAAAGTGTATTTTAATAACATTCATATAAACTGAGAAGAGAAAAGAGAGTTTTAGTGCAGCACTCGTTACCATTCGAGCCGCTGTAAAGCGGACCTGAACTCAGAACTTCCTCTCTGCTCTAAGCAACAGCATAATAACCTTTAAAGAAAAACATTTGTTACAGCTGATACAAATCCCGCAATAAATCTGCAGTGTGCCTACTTCCTGCTTTTATGGAAGCAGACATAGGGTTAATATCCTGTGTTTACAAATTAGCTGCTCTGCCGAGGCAGCCAGCTGACACAGCTCAGAGATCAAATTACAGTTGTGATTAGTCACAGATGAGAGGGAATTAGACAGGCTAAACTCTCTAAATACATACAGTGTGCATTCCTCTATGTTTTCCTTCTGTCCTGTGCAAGAGTTACAGTTCCACAATACATGAGCGTTGTGCGGCATGGGCCCAGCATCCAGCGATACTGTCAGGCTATTATCAGCTTCCCAGGGATCCTGGCTGGGAGAGGCCCAGGCCTGCCTCTGGCTGATAACCTGCACTGGGTGTGGTGCTGACAACTGACACAGTTTGGCTTTTGGTGTGATGTGAAGTGATAATAAATTCTGCTGGTATTCAGAGACCGCACTCTCTGGGTGACTGCATGGAAAATAACACCTCACAGCTAGAAATAGGTGCTTCCATGCAGACCAGTCACGAGGGATATGGAAGCTGCCATATTTATTTCCTTATAAACAATACCAGTTGCCTGGCTGTCCTGCTGATCTCTTTGGCTGCAGTAGTGTCTGAATCACACACCGGAAACAAGCATGCAGCTAATCCAGCCAGACTTCAGTCAGAGCACCTGATCTGCATGCTTGTTCAGGGTCCAAAGCTACGTACACACATACGACAACGATCGTTCGTTGTGAACGATGAACGAACTTTTAATTGACGAAAGAACGACCTAAGTAAAGTTAGTTTTTAAAGGTGTGTAACAATCTGATCGTTAGAAGGAACGTTACATCACGTAAAGCAACTATTGCGCTTGCGCGTAAAAATGAAAAGTTCCATGGAGAAATAGTGAAATGCGCATGTCAAGCCTAGTACGAACGACCGTTTCCAACGATGTACTACTTTTGCAAACGATCGTCGTTGGAAAAAATCCGCCAAGCTAGATCGTTCATTTTTAACGATCTAGCTCGTCCGTCGTTAGACTTAATAGTTGTTGGCTGCTTTTTTTTTAAACGATCGTCGTTTAAAATGATTGGGGAACCATCGTTTCAAACGACTATAGTCGCATGTGTGTACGCACCTTGAGGCTTAAAGGTTTATGCTGGATCCACACCATCCAATTTTTCGGCCGATTTATCTGGCAGATTGCTTATTTCCAGCATGTCCGATCTGAGAATCAAATGATTTTTTGAGCGATTTTCTGTGCGATTCCTGTTCAGTTCTACAGAAATCAGTCAGAAAATCGCTCAAAAAATCGTTTGATTCTTAGATCGGACATGCTGGAGATAATCGGCCGAAAAATTGTATGGTGTGGATCCTGCATTAGAGGAAGCGGATAAGCAGGACAGCCAGGCAATCTGCATTGTTTAAAAGGAAATAAATGTCAGATATCACTCAGCTTTTAGCCAGAAACATGTGATCGACATGCTTGTTCAGGGGTCTGGCTACAAGTAATAACCCTGGTACACACCATGCAATTTAATAATAAATATACAGCCTACTGACTGCCAAGAGGGACAGCAGTGGCAACGCCAGAATGATTTCCTGCAGATTTCATGCTGATATGTATGGGAACTTGGTTTGTAGTGTGTGGGCAGCAATAGATCTCTCTCTGATTTGATCAGAGAGGGATCCATAAGGGTTAGTTCTCACTTAAGCCATTAGCAGGTGATTCCCGCTAATCACTGAAGCACTAGCGCCTTTTAAAGCACTAGCGCAATAATAACCTTATGGCAGTGATCTCACTGCCGCGATTGCCACCGATCGTAAGTGTTTCCCGATTAGAGGCAACCACAAACCGTGTTCCCTGCAGCATTTTGCCGCGATTCAGGAGTAATCGCAATACAGTGCTTGTAAATGTGGTGATCGCAATCGCTCTGAATCGCGAGAGTGTACAGTGATTTTACCGCACAAATCGCTGTAAAATCACCCACGCAAAACCGTAGTGCTAAGTGCTACCGTTTGGCGATTGTAAGTGTGTATTAAGCATAATGGTCAATCTTGTAGCAGACCAAGTGATATATGGCCACCTTTATATCTCTGAAGATTATCTGTAAAGTCCATGTTTACGTGCCCATACATCTAGCAATGATGGGCAGATTTGGTCAAGAGTCAGACCTCTCTCTGTTCGGAGAGAGATCTGTCGGCTGCCCATACACCACAGGCCGATTCCCAATCAATGTCAGCATGAAATCTCTCAGGAATCGGCCTGGTGACACTGCATCTGCCGCCTCCATTGCTGCCCATCCAGTCGATACATTTGACCAATTTTGCAACAAAATCAGTGAAATCATTGATCAGTCATGCACTTGGCGGCATCAGTTTTCATGTGATTGGATAATAATGATTGAATCGGATGGTTGCTAGATGTGTGGCCACCTTTCATGTCTATGTTATAGGGATGTGCTGACCAGTGTTTATGAGAGACAGATAAGTCCATTGCTTATCTCCCTCCATCTCATACACTACAGATACTACACAGACGCCAGACCCCCTGCCCCAGACACTGAGACCTCTGATGTAATGACTTATCTGGCTGTCCTGGGCGGCCACTGTCTGTCTGCTGCTGCTCCTCTGAAACTCCCGAGGTCAAATAGGTCAAGGTCATCTGCTAAAACTCTACACTAAGGGCCCGTTTCCACTATCGCGAATCCCCATGCGTTGTCTGCCTGCGGATTCGCATAGCCAATACAAGTGGATGGGCCTGTTTCCACTTGTCCGAAGTGCTGAGTGTTTTTCTGTGCGGGAAAAATCTGCAGAATTCGTCAGAATTTGCTCCCCGCACACCGCTATGCGAATCGCACGCAATGCATTGAATAGGGAAATCGCATGCGTTTTTCCGGCGATTTCGCATAGAAACTAATGTAAATGAACACAGGCAGTGACATGGTTAAAATCGCATATACCCTAACCTATGCGAAATCACGGCAAAAACCGCATGTGGAATCGCATCCGCATGCGATTTAGTCAGCGGTGAATTACTGGCGATTCCGCACCGCAATAGTGGAAACGGGCCCTAAAGGTGCCCATATATCAGACGATATATAGGCAGATTCAGCCAAGAGACAAATCTCTCTCTTATCGAATCTGGCCAATTTCCGATCAATTTCACGTTGAAATCGATCCGAAATCGGCCCTGTGTGCTGTGTCGACGCTGCGTCCCCAAATGCCCGCCGTGCCAAAGTGTATACATTACCTGTCCGCGGTCTCCGCTTGTCCCCTGCTGCTCCGGGCGCATTCCCCTCTCCATATACGCACGCCCCACCTGGCGTCACACGCGCCCTTACTAGGAAACCACGTGGGGCGCGCGTGTATGCGGAAGAGGAGAATGCGCCCGGAGCAGTAGGGGACAAGAGGCGTCCGCAGACAGATAATATATACACGTTGGCATTAGGGGGGCACAGCGGCGAGGCGGTGGATGGTTTCATCGATTGTCGGGAAATTGCCGCTGTTCCTGCCGCGCACCCGACCAACCAACTTTGGCCCGACATCTTGCAGCATGCGCTATCAACAATGCAACCAATTTCCGTCCCGAAATTGGTCGCTTTGTCGGTCTCTGATCGAATCTGATTGGAGAGAGATCTGCCCATACACTGAAGGCTGATTCCCAATTGATTGCATGCTGAAATCGATCCAGAAACGACGTCGTGAAGCCGATTCGTCGGCCTGTCCAGTGTGCCCTTCCGGTGCCCAGTGCAGTATACATTACCTGTCTGTTGCTGCCACTGGCTCCAGGCTCCATCCTCTGTCCTAACGCACCCCACGTGTTACCAGCGTACATGTTACTTCCGCGACCACGTGGGGTGCGTTAGGACAGAGGATGGAGCCCAGTGCCAGTGGCAGCAACAGTCAGGTAATGTACACTGCACTGGGCTCCAGGGAGCACATTGGACATTTGAGGGGACAGCGCCTGGGGTTTCGTTGCTTTTGTCACTCATCCCGATAACGCTCACCATTATCTCCATGCACCTGATCGACCACACCCGCCCGATATCTTGCAGCATGTCCAATCGACATGCTCAGCCCAGAATTGGTCACATCGTTGATCGGGCATTCACTTGGCGGCACTGAATTTCGATCGGCTGCCAAGTCGATAGATGTAGCCCATGGGGCTAACCTGCAGGCTAGGGGCGTGTTCTGTTGCGGGGGGAGGGAGGGGGGACCTGCTGTACAGTGCTGCTGCTGGAGATATCAGCACTATATAAATATATACCTAACAATAATATAGTATGGAGGGACATTAGGCTATGATCACATTATCGATTGCTTTCTTGGAGGCTCTGTTACACCATGGCGTCGCGGTAAGCAATTTTAGCCGCAAGAGGCCGCTAAGTCAATGAAAGTCTATGGAGAGTTTCATACTCACACGAAGAGTCCCGCTGTGCCAAAAGTGGTTCATTCGCAGCAATCCCGCCGCAAAGTCATCCATGCGTTACCCCATGACTAGCGCACGGATTATGCGGTAATGAAAGTCTGTGCATTCAGTGTAACCAGCTGATCGCGATCTCACTAGGAGCAGCATCACCGATTCCGACCGCAGCCGTTGCTCCGCCCACATGGCAGGACCGGAAGGAGTGTCCGCCAATCACAACCACAGTGATGGGGATGTCCAAACAGGCGGGACTAGGAGTGTTACCAATAACAACAGTAGCTATAGTAATGTCCACACAGCAGGACCAGAAGGAGCAGAGATGGAGGATTAAGATGTAATTGGGCCCTAGGCAAGGTAGTAGATTCGGGGCCACCTTGTGATCCTTTTGGTAAGCTGTATAAAGGGGCGTTGCTAGGATCCTAAGAGACCCGGGACACTTTTGGGCACTCCAGTTGGAAAATGGGCGTGCCCATTGCACCAGAATGTGGGTGTGGTCATGGGTGGAGCCAAATTTACAGTAGGCCTGCCCAGCAAAATGTTGGATGAAGCCCCCTCTCCATTTAAGACAAAAAAAATGCAGCATATCACATAAATAGGCCGTGTCACTTAAGTAATTTAAAGGGGAACTGAAGAGAGCGGTATATGGAGGCTGCCATGTTTATTTCCTTTTAAGCAATACTAGTTGCCTGGCAACCCTGCTGATCCTCTGCCTCTAATACTATTAGCCATAGCCCCTGAACAAGCATGCAGCAGATCAGGTGTTTCAGACTTTAAAGTCAGATCTGACAAGACTAGCTGCATGCTTGTTTCTGGTGTTATTCAGATACTACTACAGAGAAATAGACCAGCAGGGCTGCCAGGCAACTGGTATTGATTAAAAGGAAATCAATATGGCAGCCTCCATATACCTCTTACTTCAGCTCCCCTTTACAGTCACTTAAAACATAACTAAACAGAGTTAACTGGCTGCTGTGCTGGCTGGTCTGGCTTTCTGTTGTGCGGGCTGGTCTGCTGCTAGGATGTCTGACAGTCTCCCATAACATTCCCTGACCTTCTACTGGAACCCTCCCATTCTCCCACTGCCTCAGGCACCACAACTCCCAGCATGCCCCCATAGAAGACCCACAGCTTTCTGCATGCCCCCATAAAGGCATCACAGCATGGCATGACGGCACCCAATATGCCCACATAGAGGCACCACAGCACCCAGCATACCCCTGATTGATGCACCAAAGCTCCCAGCATGCCCGCCATTGAGGCATCACAGTTGACTCTGCCTGAGGGACATCCATGGCACCCCAGAATAGATCCAGGGCAAGTGCCACCGATCTTTCGGGCTAGCAACGCCCCTGCTTCCTTAAATACTTTGAATCTGCTTTTTGTGACTAAATGAACAAGAGAGATGTTACTGTAGCCTCTGCAGACCTGCATACGTATTACATCATCCTGCAGAATCCCATAAAGTTTAATTACATCTCTCTGTAATAATTAGTCCCCAGTGCATCTGTGCATATGAGCAGGAGAAAGCTGAATGTCCTCCTCGATCAATACATATCGCCACCCTCAGCAGCTTCCTAATGAACCTTGCGCTGTCTTAATTATACATCTCCTTTCATTTACAAAGTGCTGACACACCCTCCTCGCTACATAATGATGATAAGCAGAAGCTTTCCAGCTGAGCTCACCTGCAGACTTCCTGCAGACCTTCTCACACTTCCTGCTTGTCACTCCTATTCCAAGTCACGTGCCCACTGGTAATATTCGGACATACGGAGTTCAGTCCAGTCGTCGCTTCACTTTTTTTGGAACAAGCATTGCTCCATGGGCGTCCGCACATAGGGGCAAAATGGGGCAGCCACCCCCCCAGGCAGCTGCACCCGGCAAACAAACCAGCGACGCTGACGCGTGTGTGTCTGCCGCCTGTCCAGTCCGTCCCCGCTGCTTACCATGTAACAGGCAGCGTCGGACCTCTGATCAGCCGGCGACCAGTAAGAAGCGGGCACTAGTACCTCGCGGACACCGCACTGACATGCGGAACTGATGTCATATATCAGCACGGTGTCCACAGGGGGTACCATGTGCCCGCTTCTCACTGGCCGCCGCCTGATTGGAGGTCTGAGTGACGCTGCCTGTTACATGGTAGACAGCAGGGACGAACGGGACACAGCAGGCGGGTGGCGCTGAACTCAGGTCTGTCATGTCATGGTGAGAGGCAGTCTCTGTCACTACCTAAACTGGGGGGCACCCGTCACCACCTAAACTAGGGCGAGTCCAGGTCTATACCTAAATTGGGGGGCACCTGTCACCACCTAAACTAGGGCGAGTCCAGGTCTATACCTAAATTGGGGGGCACCTGTCACCACATAAGCTTGGGGGAGTCCCTGTCACTAAACATTGGGGAGTCCCTGTCACTTAACATTGGGGGGTCCCTGACTTTACCTAAACTGGGGGGCACTTGTCACCACCTAAACTTGGGTGAGTCCCTGTCACTACCTATACTGGGAGGCACCTTTCTTTCTTTCGTCTTTCTTTCTCCCTTTTTTCTTCCCTCCTTCTCTTCCTTTTCTATCTTCTATCTTTTCTTTTTCTTCTACTCTCTTCCCTGGTTTTTGTTCTTCCCTCCTTCTCTCTCCCTGTCTTTTTCGACTCTTCTTTGTTCTTTGTTTCTCTCCCAATGATGGATACATGGGGGATTCATATCCATATAGATCGTCAGTAAATGTATTATATTAGAGAGAGCCATTGCCTATTGGAGTATTTATTATTGTTGTAATATGACCATGTGGATTACTAATCTTTTGGAATGGGGATTACTAAAATGTAAAATTAGACATATTTGTATTTATTTTAGGTTATTTGTTTGTATTGACCTGAGGAAGCGGGCTGAGACCCGTGAAACGTGTTGTCTACAGTATAAACGTTCTATAATAAAGACTCCTTATTTCCATCTGAGTGAGTCCTCATTGGAGGTAATACACCTCTTTTATATTACCATATAGCAACTAAGCTAGACCCACCATTATAGTGACATTGGACGCCTCTCCAAATTACCTAATTAGTTGTAATCCTACACCCCCAAAAGGGGTGCTAGCCCTTGCTACTCGTGTATATCTTCACCAGTAGAAAGGTCCACAGAAGGGGGGCGACCACCCAGTTCCAGAAGGCTCTGGGACACCGAGCGGGAACGGTTATTTTCTGCATACCTATATGGTGGTTGCAGGACTGCAACCCATGCTTGCGAGTATATACGACCCACAATCCCCCCACCGATCTATCCACCTAACGATACTGCACTATTGGGCTCCCCCTCTCTACAGGCCAACGAATCTCCACTCCCCTTGTGAAGAGACTTCCAGAGATATAATTTTTTGAAAAGAGTGGTAAGCGAGACCTTCCATCCCACGTATCAATTTTGTTGCTCGTCTCTGCACCTGCTCTAAAACTGCAATATCCTTCCTGTAATGTGGTGCCCAGAACTGAATTCCATATTCCAGATGTGGCCTTACTAGAGAATTAAACAGGGGCAATATTATGGTAGAATCTCGAGTTTTTATTTCCCTTTTAATGCATCCCAAAATTTTGTTAGCTTTAGCTGCAGCGGCTTGGCATTGAGAACGATTATTTAACTTGTTGTCGATGAGTACTCCTAAGTCCTTCTCCAAGTTTGATGTCCCCATATGAATCCCGTATATATTTTGTATGGTGCCAGAAAAATGCATAGTCATGCATTTTGGTCGTACCAATGGTACGACCAAAATGCATGACTTTACATTTTTCTTTCAACATTGAACTTCATATGCCATTTATGTGCCCAAATAGCCATCCTATCCAGATCCTGTTGCAATATGTCCCTATCTTCCTGAGAGTTGATGATTCTGCACAATTTTGTATCATCTGCAAAAATAGCAACATTGCTCACTACTGCATCTACTAGGTCATTAATAAATAAATTGAAGAGCACTGGACCCAGAACAGACCCCTGTGGGACCCCACTGCTAACAGTCTCCCATTTTGAGTATGATCCATTGACCACAACTCTTTGTTTTCTGTCCATTAGCCAGTTCCCTATCCATGAACACAGACTCTTCCCCAGTCCTTGCATCCTCAACTTTTGCACCAGACTTTTGTGGGGAACAGTGTCGAAGGCATGATGAGCATTGGTTGGGAGATTGTTAGCACAGCACCCCAGGCAAACAAAACACACGTGTAAAGGGAAGTCAGCGATGGTGTGGATATTTATCGTCAAGTGGTCTGTAAGTGGTTAACTTTACTGTCTGTGTTTTTGTTTTTGATGTTTGAGTAAAAGCCCTCTGAACAGGAAGTAGGCCATAGTTTTGTAATAAAAAGGAAAATATTGGAGGAACAGTACAGGAAGTGGGCTCCTTTTCCTTGTGAGGGCTTCCTGTGGGTTAGTCACCTGTGACATTACATTGAATATATGATCCTCAGCAACCGATAACCTCTGACATTAAAATATATGGCTTCTGACCACACGTCATCCTTTCTCAGATCATAAATAAGGCCTGCAATCCATCACTCTCCACATGTTCTCCTGTATCACAAAGCAAACAGGAAGGAACGTGGTAAGACTCCAGAGAAGCATCTGCAGAGATAGCTGTCGGTTTCTAGAAGTACGAACATTGGATTCACCCTCAAATTGCAGCATCTGACATCATAAGATTTCCCACCGTTAAGAAAGCGGTGGAACATTTTCCACAACACAATATACAGATTGAATAACACCAGCTCCTCTCATCAAGGCACCCAGTCTAAAGTCCCAACGACCATCAAAAGTTGTCCACACAGTTTGACTTTTCGCCTTCCCTCAATTTTTTGTAAAACGATCGATTTAATAGATCAGTTAGATCCAAATTTTCCACCTCACCCAATCAGGCGTTTCTTTGGATATTTCTACAGGAGAGAATGTAGAGGAGGAGAGCAGAGATTATATAATGCGGAGACCAGATGTGTCGCGGCTAGACCGGATTGTTGGCGCAATGTATGAAGAACAAAGCTGGGACCATCACATTGTACTTAAGCTCTTTTTATTGTTAGGACCCTCAGAATAACACGACTGGTGACATTTTGGAGAAAATGCAACAGGTCCTTTCTCATGAAGTAGGCAATTTGGGCACACCGGTAGCACTGGAGGTTTGGGCACTGCCAATTTGAGAGCCCAATAAATAGCGGGCGGCGGTACAACACCTGATACTTATCGGACACCCAAATTATGGCTCAACGCCGATATTTCTATAGGTGCCTATGGCGGCACCCAAGAACTGACTTTTTTCTTTCCTTGTGTCGGGGATCGGGAAGTGGATAGGCGTCAGGCAGGTAGTTTTAAGGGGGGGGGGAGGGGTAGGATTAGGCTTCAGGCAGGTAGGTTGTGTTTGGGGTTAGGGTTAAGTGTCAGGCAGGTAATTTGTGTGTGTGGGGGGGGGAGATAGATCGCCAGGCAGGTAGTTTGTGCGGCGGGAGGGGTTAGGCCTCAGGTAGGAAGATCATGCAGGGGGTGGGTAGGGGTAGGCGACAGACAGGTAGTTTGTGGGGGAGGGGTTAGGGATAAGCGTCAGGCAGGTAGTCTGTGCGGGGTCGGGGGGGGTAGGGTTAAGTGTCGGGCAGGTCGTTTGTGCGGTGGGGGGATAGGGTGAGGTGTCAGGTAGGTAGTTTGAGGGGTTAGGGTTAGGCATCAGGTAGTGTGTTTTTGCAGGGGGGATGTGAGAAAGCGCGGAGGAGCCGCCGCCATGAGCCGGCGGCGGGCGGCTCCTTCCGCACTCAGCCTTGTCTCGCACGGAGAGGCAGCCGCCTCCTCGCATCATGAGGCGGCTGCCTCCGTGCATGAGGCCGCAGAACGCGGCGAAACCGCCGCGTTGGGTGCGGCGAGTAGCCCGCAGGTCCCCGCTGCGGAGTCACCGCTGAGCGGGGCTGCGCTGGCTGGGACTCGTAGTCCCTCTAGTTTTAGAGTGACGCGCGCACTCAGGCAGGGGATATATGGCAGCAAGGAAGGGGTCAGCTGACCAGGCTGGTCAGCTGATCCTGGCTCCACACCTCATTGGTCCAGCACTTAGGGAGGTGCTGGAGAGAGGATATGTATATATACTGCTAGCTGTTCATTTGTTCCTGGTCTGGCGTTGCGTTCACATACGTGGGAGCACCCAGATCCGTTAGTCAGATCCGTTAGTGTGCCGGGATCAGCTGGAGCTGTAATCCTACACTAAGCTAGATTTGTTGATAGCTTAAAGTACTAGTTTGATTGTGATTATTTGTTATGACCTTTGCCTGCCTCGACTATCCTTCTGAACCTTGACCTTGTACCTCGTTATCTCTGATACTCCGTTGCTGAACCCAGCCTGTACCTTGACTCCGCCTCTGCCTCCTGATTTTGTACTCCGATATTTCTGATACCCCGTTGCCGAACCCTGCCTGTACTTTGACTCCGCCTCTGCCTCTCGATCTTGTACTTTATCTGTCTGTGTGTGTACGACCTGGCTTGTCCGACCTCGAGAACCGACCTCACCATTGGAGGAGGTTCCTCGTTCTGTTAGTAACCCTTCCGCCTGAGGGTGACTTTCAGAAGATACTTCCTGCTAGCAGTCTGACTCCTCCCGTCTTGGAGAGCTCAGGGTTGCGGAAGTAATCTGTACAGTACGTCTTACTGTACTGAGGCCTAGTCCTCTAAGTGTTACTGTTACACCTAAACACTACACTCTACTCCGGTGAACAGAGGTTAGCTAGTATATTGGATTATCGGTGATACTGCAGATCACATATAATCTAGTATACGTCTGTATTCCCCGTGACGCTGCAGGTCACCGGTAATCAGACCTCTCTGCGCCCACCGATCGTTACAGGGGAGGGTTTAATTTTAGGTGTCAGGCACATAGTTTGTGCGGGGGGAGGGTTCTGTGTGACAGTAGGGTTAGGGTTAGCCATAGTAAAATATCGGTATTTAATATCAATATTTTAAACTTCAATCTCACATAATATTATTAATGCGAAAGTTTGAGGCTAGATTCACAGTGGGACATTGCAGTTTGATGCGACGTTAAAGTCGCAACGCAAACTTACAACGCAACGGGCCAAAAAAGTCGCAACGCAGAGTTACCATCGCAAACAGCAGATACAGTGGAGAATACAGGCAATGAAAAGTATGCTTCTAAGTCATTACTGAGCATGTGCAAACAGTCCAACGCAGCTAATAACGTGTATAACGCACAGCATGCAGCACTTTCACTTAACGTGCAGTGTTAGTCACCAACGCAAAGTGTGCACTGTGAATGGGGCATTGATTTTTCATTGCGAGCGTTATTTTGTGTTAAATGTTGTTTTAACGTGCGACTTAACCTCAATGCTTCGATGTTTGTTAATCAATCACGCAACAATGGCTGTACGGATGTGAATGAAATTTGGCACACACATAGTACATTACCTGGAATAACATATCGGATACTTTGTATCCCCATAACCAAAAAGTGGACAGAGACAAACTCAAATTTCACTGGGAAAATGTAAACTGCAGCCATTCTTACACTGTTAATGGCAGGGTACTCAAACTTTGCACAGTTGGTCACTGGGTGACTGGGATTAATATTCAGGAAAGTGGGTGGAGCCTACAAAAGCCAATCAAAATTCATGTATTGCTTTTGCAAGGGGAATATTTAATTGCACTGTTAATGGCACAGGCCTCAAACCTGGTACAGTTGGCCATTGGGTGACTGGGGCTGACCCGACGGAGATCGGGTATTTCCGTCTATTTCCGTGCCGAAAGCAGCCACAGCGCCCCCGCTGGAGCCAGCAAAGGTAAATATTGAAGCTACAGTCAGGCTGTTCGGAGGGCTGCAGCGAGACCCCCGTGGGACAGAGGACGGCGTGGGAAGCCTCATTAGGATCCCGAGGCTTCCCCCACCCGAGGTGAGTACCCCCCAGGGGAGGTTTTTGATGTTACAGAGTCTCTTTAATGTTTAGACCATCGCCCTGGGAGCTAAGTAGCCTAGAAACTGCTCTGCCTGTGAATTTGTGGCTGAGTTGCTGTTGCTCACAACACATTGGCCTGGCGCACTGGCAGTCTACTAATTAAAGGGAAGGTTCAGGGTGAGGGGGAAAAAAAAAAATCCACTTACCTGGGACTTCTTCCAGACCGTGGCAGGCAGGATGTGCCCTCGGCGCCGCTCTGCAGGCTCCCGGTGGTCTCCGGTGGCCGACCCGACCTGGCCAGCCCGGCTGCCACGTTGGGCTTCTTCTGCACTCCAATCTGCGTTTCACGCGGGCGCGCTGATGTCATCGGACGTCTTCCGGGCTGTACTGCGCAGGCTCAGAACTACTGAGCCTGTGCAGTACAGCCCGGAGGACGCCTGATGACATCAGTGCGCCCGCGTGAAACGCAGATTGGCGCACAGAAGAAGCCCGACCTGGCAGCCGGCCTGGCCAGGTCGGGTCGGCCACCGGGAGCCTGCGGAGCGGCGCCGAGGGCACATCCTGCCTGCCACGGGCTGGAGGAAGCCCCAGGTAAGTGGATTTTGATTTTTTTTTTCCCCTCACCCTGAACCTTCCCTTTAAACAAGTGGGCTAAAAAGTGAAAGGGTCACCTCAGGAGTTATACGCACTCTTCTTCCTCCTCTTCTTCCAGCAAAGTAAACATTTCAGACCCATGTGGCTTACTATGCTTTGCTTCTCACTACAGAAAAGCAACAACATTCTTCACAAGCCGGGAATAATGGCATCGCTTTGTGTGACAGGCCTGTCCTGGAATGCTATGGTCTCAGTCAGTCAGTCCTCATATTTTTTGAGCCCCCCAATCCATAATGTAGCTGGCTGCCACTCTGTGCCTCTCTCCACTTCCTGTATGGCCGACTTCCTGCCGTCCCCAGCTGTATACAGCGTGTTAATAGCTCGGTGCTCAGCAGATGGCTTCCTGTGATAGGCCTGGTCAGCTCCCTCACATCACACATTATCCGCGAGGTCTGTCAGAAATGCCAACTTTTCATATATCCCGATCCTCCCTGCGGCCTATCTGCTGCTCCGCAGTCTGGCCACACTTGGACTTCTCCACAGGAAGACATTGAAGAAGAATACGCTTATAGTCAGCTGGTGACCTTTGTAGGAATTTTTATTTCTTTGGAAACTGTTCACCAATCATACGGCCTGCTGTAAAGACATTGGCTATAATTCTCTAAAGGTGCCCATACATCAGATATATCCTATATGGGCAGATCGACCAAGAGAAAGATCTCTCTCTGATCGGAGAGAGATCTGTTGCCCAATCACTTATAAAGAATAAAGTCCTTGAATCTTGAAATCGATCTGGAATCGACCTTGTGACGCCATCTTGCCGGCCTGACGCTGACCCCACAATGTTCCATGTCCATCCTCTATACATTACCCGTCCACATCCGATGCTGGCTCAGGGGGCTATCCGTACACAGTGGCGTACCTAAGAAGCCTGGGGCCCCATTGCAAGTTTAGCATTGCCCCCCCCAAGCATGCTATAGATAACAATTGATACAACACACCAAAACCAATCAAGGACAACCACAGTGTCAGAGGTGCAAGAAGGGGATGGGAAGCAGTGTGTTCATAATTACTACCATTCAAATCAACTATAGAAGTGATTATTATCAGCACAGGACCAATAAAGAGCTAATACTGTGTTTGATGGGTGGGCCCCTCTAGCCCAAGGGCCCCGATGTGGTCGCTACCTCTGCACCCCCTATTGCTACACCACTGTCCGTCTACAAGCCCATACCTCCCAACTTTTTGAGATGAGAAAGAGGGACACTTAAGCCATGCCCCTGCCACACCCCTGATCACGCCCCCATCACGCCCCTAGTCACGCAATCCATAAAGAATTCATAAGAAAAATATGTTGTTTTATAATTCAAACCACGCTGGTCCTTTCTATCCTGGTTCATTTTCCTTCATATTAACATTTTAAAATTAGTAATATATCAATTTAATAAATAAAGTTTAGAGTCAATCAAACACATTTTTTAGTAGAAAAAAATATATATTTACATAGAAAGAGGGACAAAGTCCTGAAAGAGGGACAAATGAGGAGGAAAGAGGGACGATCCTTCCAAAAGAGGGACAGTTGGGAGCTATGCACACGCCCCACATGGTTGCCGGAGTAACATGGGCACATGTTCAACGGGGAATCTGATAAGAAATTGCATAGTGTGTAGACATCCATACTGTTCCTGATTGATAGTGTGATCAAGTTTCTATTGATAACTACCCAAAATCGCATTATCTGATCGGACTGATCAGAAATTATCTGATCGATCTGTCAGACTCATGGAGAATTGTACCGTGTCTACCCAACTTAAGGTGCCCATACACTAGAACGAATATGGGCAGATTCAACCAAGAGACAAATTTATCTCTAATCGAATCTGCCCGTACACTACAGGCCGATTCCCGTCCGATTTCAGCATGAAATCATCAGGGCATCGGCTGAGCTGCCGCTGTCCGCCCTGCCGCTGCCCCTAAAATGTATAAATGTATGTAAATGATGTAGTGCATTTATACATTACCTGTCCTGTAGCAGCTCGCCAGGTCCATCCGTCCATCTCTCCGGGTAAGCCGCAAACACGCCAGCGACGCATAGCGTGTGATGTCAGCCGCTATGCGCCTTTGTGATGTCAGAGCGCCGCCGGCGTGTACACGGAACCCAGCGAGATGGACGGAAACCGCGTGGAGGTAGTGTATAAATGTACAATGCGGCGGGGGTTTCGTCGTCTCGGCGCTCGGTCGCAAATCGGCCGCCGTACCCGACCAACCAACCAACCTTCGGCCCGAAATTTTCCAGCATGCGCGATCGACCGTGTGGCCAATTTCTGTCCCGAAATTGGTCGCTTTGTCAGTCGAGCATGCACCAATTTTCATCCAATTCGATTATAATAATCAAATTGGATGGTCGATTGGTTGGTTGGTCGCCTAGTGTATAGCCGCCTTTAAAGCCCCATCTACACGATACGATTCTTTGTGCGATTCAATTACGATTCTATTTACGATCTGATTAATTCCAACATGTCCAATCGGGATTTGATTCTGCTAAATCGAATCGAATCCCGATCGGACATGTCGGATTTAATCGATTCGTAAATAGAATCGTAATCGAATTGCACAAAGAATCGTATCGTGTAGATGGGGCTTTTGCCTCACTTTATTTGTACATTCATCAGAAATCTGGACTTTCCGCTCTCAGAAGCATCCGGCTGGTTAGCGGTTATCTTTGTTGCTTTGCTACTGTGTCTCTTTAGTAATTAGTGCTGTTTGTTTACTCTGGGGCTTAATCAGAGGGCCTGTCACAGAGCCAGCTCTAATCAGCCTTCTGTGTCTGGCCACTGCTGCTGCTGAGGGGGTGACTGGAGCTTGTTTACATTCTAATGAGCTGTTGTCGTCATCCAGGCACAAGGACAATTAGTAAAGATCCGCAGAGATATTCTGACCTTCCCCCCCACGTGTGTGCGTGTGTCTGCGTGCATGTGTGTGGTGTGTGAGTGTGTGTGTGTGTAGTGTGTGTGTGCGTGTGTCTGCGTGCATGTGTGTGGTGTGTGTGTGTGTGTGTGTGTGTAGTGTGTGTGTGCGTGTGTCTGCGTGCATGTGTGTGTGTCTGCGTGCGTGCGTGTGTGTGTGTGTACGCGTGCAGACATATTCTGGTCGATCAGTGTAGTTTCTAGGCTAAATTTCTCCCCGGGTGAGGGTGTAAAAATTGTGCCCCCCCCCCCCCATGTGGACACAAACATTATTTGCGATGCTGTATTTAGTCCCCCAGGGTAGATAGCCAGGCGTAGGGACCCTCAGTATAGGTAACCTGGTGGCAGTTGGCTGGATGGTGTAATGGTTAAGGGCTCTGCCTCTGACACAGGAGACCAGGGTTCAAATCTTGTCTCTGTCTGCTCAGTAAGCCAGCACTAATTCAGTAGGAGACCTTTGGCAAGTCTCCCTTACACTGCTACTGCCAATAGAGCGCGCCCTAGTGGCTGCTGCTCTGCTCTGGCGCTTTGAGTCCGCAAGGAGAAAAGCGCAATATAAATGTTATTTGTCTTGTCTTGTCTTGTATGTACCCACAGTATAGGTAGCCAGGTGTAGCTGCCCCCATATAGGTGACCAGGTATAGGTGCCCCCAGTATAGAAAGCCAGGTACAGTTGCCCCCAGTATAGGTGGCCAGGTATAGGTGCCCCCAGTATAGGTGGCCAGGTATAGGTGCCCCCAGTATATGTAGCCTGGTATAGGTGCCCCCAGTATAGGTGGCCAGGTATAGGTGCCCCCTGTATAGGTGGCCAGGTATAGGTGCCCCCAGTATATGTAGCCTGGTATAGGTGCCCCCAGTATAGGTGGCCAGGTATAGGTGCCCCAGTATAGGTGGCCAGGTATAGGTGCCCCCAATATAGGTGGCCCCAGTATAGGTGGCCAGGTATAGGTGCCCCCAGTATAGGTGGCCAGGTATAGGTGCCCCCAGTATAGGTGGCCCCAGTATAGGTGGCCAGGTATAGGTGCCCCCAGTATAGGTGGCCAGGTATAGGTGCCCCCAGTATAGGTGGCCAGGTATAGGTGCCCCCAGTATAGGTGGCCAGGTATAGGTGCCCCCAGTATAGGTAGCCTGGTATAGTTGCCCCAGTATAGGTGGCCAGGTATAGGTGCCCCAGTATAGGTGGCCAGGTATAGGTGCCCCCAGTATAGGTGGCCAGGTATAGGTGCCCCCAGTATAGGTGGCCAGGTATAGGTGCCCCCAGTATAGGTGGCCCCAGTATAGGTGGCCAGGTATAGGTGCCCCCAGTATAGGTGGCCAGGTATAGGTGCCCCCAGTATAGGAAGTCAGGTATATATGCCCCCAGTATAGGTAGCCAGGTATAGGTGCTCCCAGTATAGGTGGCCAGGTATAGGTGCCCCCAGGATAGGTGGCCAGGTATAGGTGCTCCCAGTATGGGTGGCCAGGTATAGATGCCCCCAGTATAGGTAGCCTGGTATAGGTGCCCCCAGTATAGGAAGCCAGGTATAGATGCCCCCAGTATAGGTTAGCCAGGTATAGGTACCCCCACTATAGGAAGCCAGGTATAGATGCCCCCAGTATAGGTTAGCCAGGTATAGGTGGCCAGGTATAGGTGCTCCCAGTATGGGTGGCCAGGTATAGATGCCCCTAGTATAGGTAGCCAGGTATAGGTGCCCCAGTATAGGTAGGCAGGTATAGGTGCCCCCAGTATAGGTAGCCTGGTATAGGTGCCCCCAGTATAAGTAGCCAGGTATAGGTGCCCCCAGTATATGTAGCCTGGTATAGGTGCCCCCAGTATAGGTGGCCAGGTATAGGTGCCCCCAGTATATGTAGCCTGGTATAGTTGCCCCAGTATAGGTGGCCAGGTATAGGTGCCCCAGTATAGGTGGCCAGGTATAGGTGCCCCCAGTATAGGTGGCCAGGTATAGGTGCCCCCAGTATATGTAGCCTGGTATAGGTGCCCCCAAATAGGTGGCCAGGTATAGGTGCTCCCAGTATGGGTGGCCAGGTATAGATGCCCCCAGTATAGGTAGCCAGGTATAGGTGCCCCCAGTATAGGAAGCCAGGTATAGATGCCCCCAGTATAGGTTAGCCAGGTATAGGTGCTCCCAGTATAGGTGGCCAGGAATAGGTGCCCCCAGTATAGGTGGCCAGGTATAGGTGCCCCCAGTATATGTAGCCTGGTATAGGTGCTCCCAGTATAGGTGGCCAGGAATAGGTGCCCCCAGTATAGGTAGCCTGGTATAGGTGCTCCCAGTATAGGAAGCCAGGTATAGATGCCCCCAGTATATGTAGCCTGGTATAGGTGCTCCCAGTATAGGTGGCCAGGAATAGGTGCCCCCAGTATAGGTGGCCAGGTATAGGTGCTCCCAGTATAGGTGGCCAGGTATAGGTGCCCCCAGTATAGGTGACCAGGTATAGGTGCCCCCAGTATAGGTGGCCAGGTATAGGTGCCCCCAGTATAGGTGGCCAGGTATAGGTGCCCCTAGTATAGGTGGCCAGGTATAGGTGCCCCCAGTATAGGTGGCCAGGTATATGTGCCTCCACTATAGGTGGCCAGGTATAGGTGCTCCCAGTATAGGTGACCTGGTATAGGTGTCCCAATATTTTCTCTGTAGGGACTGGTGTATGATTGGCTTTTGTGAATGTTTTATTTACTCCTCCGTTTATCCACATAGTCCTCTTTGCTCTTGGCTGTGGTGTGCTTTATCTGTGCTCTTGTTAGGACCCGTTGATCTGGGTTCGGAAGCACATAGAGTTGACCACTTCTTCCATTTTCAGGGCACATGGCTCTCCTTGGCCTTCATTGATCAACATGGCTTTGTAGTGGGGTGTGTCAGGGCTGCTGCAATGTAGGTGGGCCCAGTAGGACAGAACTCTCTTCTGTATCTTTGTAGTGAGGTGAGTCAGGGATGCTGCTCTGTTGGTGGGCCCAGTAGGTCAGCACTATCTTCACTCTATGGCAGTGGCAGCTCCAGGAATTTTTTTAAGGGGGTGCTATGCAGGTGCTGGACCAATTTCCGGGGGAGCTGACGAGCTGCATCGCGCGAAGTGCGCCGCGGCAAAAAATGTGTGAGGCTACAACCCGCGTCGAAAAAATGGGCGTGGTCATGACCGGATGAGGGCGGGGCTAACTGTAATTTAAAGTGAACCCAGGGTGAGAGTGATATGGTGGCTGCCATATATATTTCCTTTTAACCTCCTGGGCGATAATCCCGAGCTGAGCTCGGGGTATATTGCGCAGGAGGATTTCTCAGGCCCTGGTGGGCCGATTTGCATAATTTTTTTTTGTTACACGCAGCTAGCACTTTGCTAGCTGCATGTAACCTCCGATCGCCGCCGATCCGCCGCTACCCGCCGTGCCGCGCAGCCCCCCCCCGGACCCCCTGCGCAGCCTGGCCAATCAGTGCCAGGCAGCGCTGATGGGTGGATTGGGACTCCCTCTGACATCACGACGTCCATGACGTCGGTGACGTCATCCCGCCCCGTCGCCATGGTGACCGGGGAAGCCCAGCAGGCAATCCCGTTCTGAACAGGATTTCCTGCTTACTCTGATCGCCGAAGGCGATCGGAGTGGGTGGGGGGATGCCGCTGCGCAGCGGCTATCATGTAGCGAGTCCAGGGCTCGCTACATGATTTAAAAAAATAAAATTTTTTACAAAAAAGTGCTGCGCCCCCTCCTGGGCGATGCAATTGTATCGGCCATAGGGTTAAACAATTCTAGTTGCCTGGCAGCACTGCTGATCTATTGGCTGCAGTAGTGAACTGAATTACACCAGAAACAAGCATGCAGCTAATCTTGTCAGTTCTGACAATATTGTCAGAAACCCCTGACCTGCTGCATGCTTGTTCAGGGTCTATGGTTGAAAGAATTAGAGGCAGAGGACCAACACGGCAGCCAGGCAGCTGGTATTACTTAAAAGGTGATAAATATGGCAGCCTCAATATTATTCTCACCTCGGGTTCCCTTTAAAGTGCAACGCAAAGACAGAGGGCCCAAGTTTTGGTGACCCTTTCCCCAGAAAATTCACATAATTGTGCAGGTTTTCTCAAGAAAATACACGTAATGTGAGCAGATTTGAACAAAAAACACGTTCAATGACCCCAATATGCACAATCGTTATCATATATGACCCCAATATGCACAATCGTTATCATATATGACCCCAATATGCGCAATCGTTATCAGATATGACCCCAATATGCACAATCGTTATCAGATATGACCAATCGTTATCAGATGTGACCCCAATATGCACAACCATTATCAGATATGACCCCAATATGCACAACCGTTATCAGATATGACCCCAATATGCATAATCCTTATCAGATATGACCCCAATATGTACAATCCTCAGCAGATCTGACCCCAATATGCACAATGCTCAGCAGTTCTGACCACAATCAGCAGCACCACCTGAAAAAGAAAAGAAAAACCCATTTACTCACCTAGTCAGAAGACCTCCTGTTCCGACCTCCTCCTCTTCCGACCTCCTCCTCTCCCGACCTCCTTGTGGCGCGCAGCTCAGCTCCCACGATCCTCTTCCTTCCTGCAGCAGCCTGCATTACCCGGCGAGCAGGGCTATGGGAAAATGGCTGCCCGAAGCCCTGCACTGCAGATTCCAAGTCTGCAGAGCAGGGCTTCGGGCGGCCATCTTACCGTAGCCCTGCCTGCTGCTCCGGGCTGCCGCTGTGAACTGACTCGGCATCTCTTAGACGCCTGAAGTCAGTTCACGCCAGGGGGTTCTTTGGGGGTGCTTGGACAAATTTAGGGGGTGCTTGAGCACCCCCAAGCACCCCCCCTGGCGCCGCCACTGCTCTATGGACTCCAGCGAAACAGACTAACGGGGTGTTTATTTAAGTTCAAGCAGAGAGTCCGCTCATGTGTACTAGAGATGGCCCGAACCTCCAATTTTCGGATCGCGAACCGGGTTTGCGAACCTCTCACGAAAGTTTGGTTCGTGCGAACTTTCGCAAACCGCAATAGACTTCAATGGGGAGGCGAACTTTGAAAACTAGAAACACTTATGCTGGCCACAAAAGTGATGGAAAATATGTTTCAAGGGGTCTAACACCTGGAGGGGGGCATGGCGGAGTGGGATACACGCCAAAAGTCCCGGGGAAAAATCTGGATTTGGCGCAAAGCAGGGTTTAAAGGGCAGAAATCACATTGAATGCTAAATTGCAGGCCTAAAGTGCTTTCAAACATCTTGCATGTGTATACATCAATCGGGGAGTGTAATTAGAGTACTGCTTCACACTGACACACCAAACTCACTGTGTGACGCACAGCAAACAGCTCTTTGCTCTTTTGCTCTTCCTCAGCGATATCAGGTAATGTCTGTCTGCCTTATCAACTTTCAATGGTTCTTTCTCTACCATTGTTAAAGCTTACATCTATTTTTTTTTAAATACTTGTTCTGCTGGCTGTTCAGTACCTGTAACGAGAATCTTATGGAGGGCAAGTCTGCCATTGCGAGTGACCACGGGTAATGGCCGAGGAATCCTGGTTTGATTCCGGTCCGGAGTGGGAGCCTAAGAAACGGCTACCACCGGGGTCGGACTGGGACACTAAGGGCCCACCAAGGAAGGTTCAGCCTGGGGCCCGCCCCCCTCTCCTCCTCCTCCCCCCCCCCCATTCCCCTCTCCTCCTCCCCCCCCCCCCCCCATTTTGGGCTCACATACACATGTACTCTAGAAATTTTGCATGATTTTATGGTAGGGAATAGATTGTGAGCACTTCTGAGGACAGTCTCCAATAGGGATATATCCACATGCGGCGTCACCACGCACTGGAACATGAGCGTGGTCATGATGAGTCATGAGCAGACTTTAAAATAAAAAAATAAAAACCACAAAATAAGTAGCGGTGTTATTCACAGAGATTAGGTCTGACCAGATACATTTTAGATAAAATAATCAAGTAGTTACATGCCTCATGATAATTCATCAAGTAGTCAAATGGCAGCAGATTTCCCGACAAAATGCAATCAGATTGGCGGCAGATTTCCCCACAAAATACAATCAGATTGACGGCATATATCCCCACAAAATGCAATCAGATTTGCGGCAGATATTCCCACAAAATGCAATTTGATTGGTGGCAGATTTCCCCACAAAATACAATTAGATTGGTGGCAGATATCCCCACAAATTGCAATTAGATTGGTAGCAGATATCCCCACAAAATGCAATTAGATTGGTGGCAGATTTCCCCACAAAATGCTATCAGATTGGCGGCAGATTTCCCAACAAAATACAATCAGATTGGTGGCAGATATCCCCACAAAATGCAATTAGATTGGCGGCAGATTTCCCCCACAAAATACAATCAGATTGGCGGCAGATATCCCCACAAATTGCAATTAGATTGGCAGCAGATATCCCCACAAAATGCAAATAGATTGGCGGCAGATATCCCCACAAAATGCAAATAGATTGGCGGCAGATATCCCCACTGTCACGGACGGTTGCGGGGCCACAGGCGCGTCCTGGAACCGCCCGTGAAGAAAAGAACGATCGCACTCGATTCCCTGCATCGATTGCGCTTTAGATCAATAGAACCAAGATTTGATGTGTAGTATCCCTCTTCCTAGGAACAGCTGGGGGATCTGTCTTAGCTGAAGTGACAGCCTGGGGGGAAGGTGTTAATTAGCTTGGACATATTCCTGTGGAAGGCACAATTTCCCTTTCTGTTCTGGGAACCAGGTGACACCTAGCTGATCTCATGTAGATGTTAATTAACCAAAGGGTGATCAGGATGCCTAGGTGCAGCCAGGCAGGCTACGAATCCTCGGGAGGTCTTGACACCTTGCTCTCTGGTAAAGATCAAAGGGAAGTCAGCTGTTAGCAGCTAGAACACATCCTGAATAACCTGAGTCTCATAGCATAATCCATAACTTCCCAGATCTGTCATATTTCTGGGGTTCCTGAGATGGCAGCTTCGCCAAACGTGGGGGAAGTGTAGCATGAGTCCCGATGCTGGTTCTGAGGAAGTTTCAGAACATTCTGCGGTAAGGACTGCCAGTTAGGCAGTTTGAAAGTGCCCTGATGATACCACAGGGGTCCCACCCCTCATGTCTGGTATCAGGGCGCTGGGTAAATCGAGACAGACCTGAAAATGTTAATAAATCTGCCCTGACCTGTATGGTTCTGTGAGATAGAGCCCATATATGGGTAGATATGATTTCTGGTCCCCAGGACAAGGGGAGGGCTCATCTCATCTTCTAAGGGGGTGTGTGGCTCCCCGCCTCACTCCCTCCTACTGAATCAGGGGCATAAGAATGGCAGAGGACCCAAACTCAGAGTCCTCCACCCTGAAAACATCTTGAACTCATCGGTGCCAGCTTGAGGATATGCTGGCATCCACCTGGTCTGAACTCTGAACTTTGATTGAAACTCAGAACTCTGATTTTTCCCACAAAAAGGACATCTTTCCAGGAACTAAGTATTTTTCTCCCTTCTTTTATTTTTTATACTGGCTATTATTGTTTTAATAATTGTTGATTTTAATAATTGTCTGTATATATTAATTATTTATATTGCTGTGAATAAAAGACTTCCTCCAAGTCATTCACTGTTCCGCTACCCTGCTTATCAGCACACACAGAACTGATCCCAGGTCTCTGAAGATACGCTACTGTTTGTTTGTTGTTGGCTAGACAGAATACCGTGTGTTTAACCGTTTTATTCGCAGGACTAGTCAGTCAGTAAATCGGGTCCACTGGCCCATACCAGTGGTGGTGGCAGATACCGTGGAATCGTGTGTACGTTGTAATTACCCGTGTCCCACAGGCTCCCTTCTGGGTTGTCTGCGGCTAATTCTTAATGGTTTCTGCGCATTGACTGCGACCAGAGTTCGCACGATCTGTGTGCTGGCACCGTTTAGAAGGCTAAGTGCGGTCAGACCACTAGGGCTCTTGTGACACCCACAAAATGCAATTAGAATGGCGGCAGATTTCCCCACAAAATGCAATTTGATTGGTGGCAGATATCCCCACAAATTGCAATTAGATTGGCAGCAGATAGCCCTACAAAATGCAATTAGATTGGTGGCAGATTTCCCCACAAAATACAATCAGATTGGCGGCAGATTTCCCAACAAAATACAATCAGATTGGCGGCAGATATCCCCACAAAATGCAATTATATTGACAGCAGATATCCCCACAAAATACAATCAGATTGGTGGCAGATATCCACACAAAGGCAGGTCCCCAGTTAGTGGGGACCCCAGAGCTGAGAAGGAGGGCCACAGCGCAGGAAGGGGGAAAATTGTGCACAGAGCAGCTAGGCCCCCACCCTTCTGCGCTCCCCCCCCCCTCCAAAATTGCAGCCAGCCAGCGGCGGCAGCGGGGAATAGCTTACCGGGATGAGATCCATAGCTCTGCGTGCCGCTGGCTGATCTGGTCTCCTGCACTGCACTGACCAATCACGCTCTCGCAGTACTTCCTGTGAGAGCGTGATTGGTCAGTGCAGTGCAGGAGACCAGACCAGCCAGCGGCACGCAGAGCTATGGATCTCATCCCGGTAAGCTATTCCCCGCTGCTGCCTGCAATTTTGGAGGGGGGGAGCGCGGAAGGGGGGGGGCCCCTAGGTGAGGGAGGGGGGGAGGCTTCCCCCCCTACCCGCTGCTCTGTGCACAATTTCCCCCTTCCTGCGCTGTGCTGTGGGCAGAGGAGAAGGAACCGCTCAAGGTCAGAGGCGGAGTGGAAGAGGGTGGCTGTGAAGGTGCAAGGGAGAAAGCTGCTGAAGACGCTGCACCTGAAGGAGGAAGAGGAGAAGGAGGATGGCTTTTCTTTTGTGTGCTGCTTTTCCTCAGGTGCTCTTCCCATTGCAGTTTGTGCCTTTCCTCCATGTGCCTTTGTAAGGCACTTGTCCCTACGTGGGTGTTGGCCTTTCCTGGCTCAATTTTTGGAGGCAGAGACAACAGATGGCATTGCTCTGATCTGAGGCAGACACATTAAAAAAATTTCCAAACCGCTGAGCCCCCCTGGGGTGATGGCACTATGGTGGCATCAGCAGCTGATGTTGAAGGGCATGTTGACTGGCTGTGCATAGGTGGCGATACATGGCGCTGGACACTGCTACAAGCTGTTTCTGACAACGAGCTCCCCCTGCTTCTTTCAGAACTTGTCTCCTCCTACTCCTCTCTGACTCCCCCTCTGAACTGGGAACATACGTGGGATCCATGTCATCATCATAATCATCCTGCCCAGCTTCGCTTGCCTCAGACACCTCAAAAACTGCACCAACAGCAGGTAGTTCATCATGTTCACATGTTACATCCATAGTGTCGCCGCCTAACTCAGACATATGAGGTGGTGTAACTTGCTTAGCGCCTTCATTTGGTTGTAACAATAATGGCTGTAAATCAGTTAATTCCCCACCAATTAACTCCTGCTAAGTGTCAAATGCAACGGATGTGGTGCTTGTAGTAGCGCTGGTGGCTGCGGAAGATGAGGTGTTCTGTGTTAAATAGTCAACCACGTCCTGACAATCTTGGTAGTTGATAGTTCTTCTGAGCACTGGCTACTTTGGTCGAGGGCCGCACTAAATCACATCAACACGACCTCGCACAGATCTGCCGGGTGGCCTTCCTCTGGGTCTGCCTCTACCTCTGCCTGTTTTGTCCGTTGTGTCAATATCGGGGGGGGGGGGGGGGGGGGGGGGGGATGAAGTGAAAGGTATGCACTGACATGACTAATACAATGTGCAGTCACACAGGTGCAGTTAACAGGTATGCACGGAGTGGTATATCACACTGCATGCACTCAAGTAGGTAGGTGGGTGCACTGAACATAGCAGGTAGGTATATGCAGTGATAAAGTGGGTGCACTGAACACAACAGGTAGGTATATGCAGTGATGAGGTGGATGCACTGAACACAACAGGTAGGTATATGCAGTGATGGGTATTACAATGTGCACCTGTCACACAGAGACAGGTAGTGGACAGACACAGTGACACTGCGTGCGCTCACGTAGGTAGGTGTGTGCACTGTGAACAACAGGTAGGTAGGTATATGCAGTGATGGGTATTACAATGTGCACCTGTCACACACACACAGACAGGTAGCGGACAGGCACAGTGACACTGCGTGCGCTCAGCTCACGTAGGTAGGTGGGTGCACTGTGAACAACAGGTAGGTAGGTATATGCAGTAATGAGTATTACAATGTGCACCTGTCACACACAGACAGGTAGCGGACAGGCACAGTGACACTGCGTGCGCTCAGCTCACGTAGGTAGGTGGGTGCACTGTGAACAACAGGTAGGTAGGTATATGCAGTAATGGGTATTACAATGTACACCTGTCTGTCACACACACAGGTAGTCACTGAATGTGCTGGGCCTGGCAGTGGCACATACACAGTATGGGTTATCAAGGTTATCAAGGCAGTCTATGCAACACAAGTGTCAGTGGGACACACAGAGAAAAAAAAATGGATCACAAGAACAAGATTAGCTCTCAAAAGAGCTGTTGTGGGGTGCTATTTTAGCAACAAAAATCAGCAAGGAGCAAGCTGAGAAGCGTACAAGAGCCTAACTAATCTTTCCCTATGAGAGAGTCTGCAGCAGCTGTTTCTACTCTATTTACTGCAGGCACACGAGTGAGTGTAATGGCCGGCGGTGCCTGCCTTTTATAAGGGGGAGGGGGGCGCTCCAGGAGGAAGTGTAGCCTGATTGGCTACAATGTGCCTGCTGACTGTGATGTAGAGGGTCAAAGTTGACCCTAATGGTGCATTATGGGGGCGAACCGAACTTCCGGAAAAGTTTGCGGTTCTCCGCGATCGCGATCCACCCCGAAGTTCGCCTGTTTGGGCCATCTCTAATGTGTACATGCACCAGTGCCCATTTATGATCGAATATTCGAACATATGGTCTGACATGAACAAATATTGACCAAAGAAGTCCACCAGGTTGATCGATCGCTGTGCCGAAAAAGATTTCCAATCGCCTTGCTGATCAATTTTAGAAAGGACTGGTAAATCGATCAGAACGATCGGAAATCAGATCAGACCTGTCGGAAATAATCGATTTGACCGTCTATCTTACAGGAAATTGTACCAGGCACCTGTTGCAGATTAGCAGTTGATATCGGTTTGTACTGCCATCTTTATGCCAGGAAGGAATCTAACGATTATTTCCGTCATGTCCAATCTGCTCCTGTTGGATAACAGGATCAATTATCTGAAGTTATCACGGGAAAATCGATCCCATTATCGATCGGAAGCAGTATGGACATGTACACACGATGCAACTTCTGATCGGACAGGAAATTGCATCGTGTGTACCCAGCATAACAGAGTATGGGCTGTTGCAGGTTGGCAGTTGATGGTAGATTGTACACATAGAAACTGCACGTGTTTTATACCTCCCAAGTTTTTGTGGTAAGAAAGAGGTAAGAAAGAGGAACACTTAAAGTGGATCCGAGATAAATTTTTACTCATTGCATAATTGTGTTCCTTTCATATAGTTTATAGAGCATTCCTCAAGCCAAATACTTTTTTTGTTTTGTTTTAATACTCTAATTCCCTATAAACTAAACAAGCCTCGCCCCCAGTTTTTCACAGTACCTTGGCATTTTCAGACAGTAGCAAGGGATCATGGGAGCTCAGTCTGGGCAGGAGGAGGGGGAGGTGTTACTAGCCAGAGATTTCAGAGGCAGAGAGGAGGAGAGGGGACTGAATTTACACACAGGTGAGCTGATAGCATCTCCTGATAGCTGATAGCAGCCTGTGACAAACAGAACATGGCTGCCCTCATTGTATCATGGAAGAAATAATCATATTCTGTTGAAGCTGTTTGCAGATAGATATGCTATGTAAACTATCTAAACTTTAGGTAACATATATAGACAAGTTACTTGACATGCCCCTGCCACACCCATAACTATGCCACCAACACACCCCTAGTCACACATACCATAAATATTTCATAAGAAAAATGTGGTGTTTTATAATTCAAACCACACTGGTCCTTTCTATCCTGGTTAATTTCCTTCATATTAACACTTTGAAATAGATCAATTTAAAGTGTGGGACTAAAGTTTAGGGTCAGTTAAACACATTTTTCAGTAGAAAAATACATATATTTACATAGATCTGTACATCAGTCTTGAAAGAGGGACAAATGAGGGAGAAAGAGGGACAAATGAGGGAGAAAGAGGGACAGGGTTCCCAAAGAGGGACTGTCGCTCCAAAAAGGCACAGGTGGGAGCGATGATGTTTTGCTACTAATAAAAAACAACACTGATATTAGTACGGGAAATGGTAGAGGCATTACAATGGAAGATTAATGGTTCCTTGCTGTCACCCTGTCACATCTATCTCTTGGCTACAGACACAACAGTTTTCTAGTGGTTGGTTCCAGCACAGACCCCGGCCTCTGTCTCCACACTCAGGAAGAGCAGAGTTACATAATATGCCCCTCCATTAGTGCTGAGTGCCCCCCTGCTAATGACAGGATATTACAAATGCCATGTTGAAATGTGCCCTTGTTGAGAAGGTGACAAAGGGGGTAATCGATGCTTTGTTTCCTGTTTTTACTGAAAAAAAATGCAGCTTTGTGGGCTTCGACATCGCAGAAAAATGTGCTGGCAGCCGCTCAAAACTCACACTTTCAGCACAGCAGTGACTGGGAGTGCAGAGGGGGCTGTGCGAGCCGCCAAACAGGGGCCACGGCATGTCGGACGGTCGCCACAAGCCATGGAACCTGGAATCAACCACTTGGGGTGCAGAGAGGGGGCTGTGCGAGCCGCCAAACAGGGGCCACGGCATGTCGGATGGCCGCCACAAGCCATGGAACCTGGAATCAGCCACTTGGGATGCGCAGAGGGAGCTGTGCGAGCCGCCAAACAGGGGCCATGGGGTGTCATACGGCCGCCACAAGCCATGGAACCTGGAATCAGCCACTTGGGATGCGCAGAGGGAGCTGTGCGAGCCGCCAAACAGGGGCCACGGCATGTCGGACGGCCGCCACAAGCCATGGAACCTGGAATCAGCTTCTTGGGATGCGCAGAGGGGGCTGTGCGAGCCGCCAAACAGGGGCCACGGCATGTCGGACGGTCGCCACAAGCCATGGAACCTGGAATCAACCACTTGGGATGCGCAGAGGGGGCTGTGCGAGCCGCCAAACAGGGGCCACGGCATGTCGGACGGCCGCCACAAGCCATGGAACCTGGAATCAGCCACTTGGGATGCGCAGAGGGAGCTGTGCGAGCCACCAAACAGGGGCCATGGCGTGTCATACGGCCGCCACAAGCCATGGAACCTGGAATCAGCCACTTGGGGTGCAGAGAGGGGGCTGTGCGAGCCGCCAAACAGGGGCCACGGCGTGTCATACGGCCGCCACAAGCCATGGAACCTGGAATCAGCCACTTGGGATGCGCAGAGGGAGCTGTGCGAGCCGCCAAACAGGGGCCATGGCGTGTCATACGGCCGCCACAAGCCATGGAACCTGGAATCAGCCACTTGGGATGCACAGAGGGGGCTGTGCGAGCCGCCAAACAGGGGCCACGGCATGTCGGACGGCCGCCACAAGCCATGGAACCTGGAATCAGCTTCTTGGGATGCGCAGAGGGGGCTGTGCGAGCCGCCAAACAGGGGCCACGGCATGTCGGACGGTCGCCACAAGCCATGGAACCTGGAATCAACCACTTGGGATGCGCAGAGGGGGCTGTGCGAGCCGCCAAACAGGGGCCACGGCATGTCGGACGGCCGCCACAAGCCATGGAACCTGGAATCAGCCACTTGGGATGCGCAGAGGGAGCTGTGCGAGCCACCAAACAGGGGCCATGGCGTGTCATACGGCCGCCACAAGCCATGGAACCTGGAATCAGCCACTTGGGGTGCAGAGAGGGGGCTGTGCGAGCCGCCAAACAGGGGCCACGGCGTGTCATACGGCCGCCACAAGCCATGGAACCTGGAATCAGCCACTTGGGATGCGCAGAGGGAGCTGTGCGAGCCGCCAAACAGGGGCCATGGCGTGTCATACGGCCGCCACAAGCCATGGAACCTGGAATCAGCCACTTGGGATGCACAGAGGGGGCTGTGCGAGCCGCCAAACAGGGGCCACGGCATGTCGGACGGCCGCCACAAGCCATGGAACCTGGAATCAGCCACTTGGGATGCGCAGAGGGAGCTGTGCGAGCCACCAAACAGGGGCCACGGCATGTCGGACGGTCGCCACAAGCCATGGAACCTGGAATCAGCCACTTGGGATGCGCAGAGGGAGCTGTGCGAGCTGCCAAACAGGGGCCACGGCATGTCATATGGCCGCCACAAGCCATTAGTGTTGTCCGGATCATGAACGATTCGGATCTTTGATACGAATCTATTTTGTGAGTCGAATCATCCGAATCATCAAAATGAGTTATTCGGATCGCAGAAGGGGCGGGGCCAGGAGCGACACGCCCCCTCTCAGCGGTCACCGGGGTCCAGGAAGCAGAGCAGAGATGGATCGCTCTGTTGAAGGGGAGGCAGCCTTGCAGGGACAGGTAGATGAGAGAGAGGGGACATCGGTGCCACTGCCAGATATGTGTATAGCACACATACTGGCTATAATGTGCTTCTCATTATAGGCTGTCTGTTCTGTAGTTGTGCACAGTGAACACATTGGAAGCTTTTGGCTCAGCACAGCTCAGTAACTTTGCAGGCACTGTGATTGCAGCGCAATATGATCCTCCTGCACTCGGCACTAAACAGCTGCTCTTTACTTCTGGGAATGCTTTGGGGAATGGGAGTTGGGAGTACACAGATGAACATATAGGTGAAATACATGTAAAGCATATGATTGCAGCATGTGGGTATTGTGTGCAAGCAAACATTTCTGCTCTCTGCTCGTCCCTCCTCCCTTCTCTGTCCACTCCCCGCCCTCTGTCCATCTTCTCCCCTTCTCTGTGTGTCAACCCCTCTCCCCTTCTCCTGTCCACAGACCTGTCCTGCTGTTCAATTCACCCCTGAATGCTTCGGTAGTAAAATGATCCGAGATTCGGATCAAAGATCCGGATCTTTTCAATGATCCGATTCGAATCATCCGGATCATTGAAAAGATCCGAACTTCCAACCTGGAATCAGCCACTTAGGATGCGCAGAGGGGGCTGTGCGAGCCGCCAAACAGGGGCCACGGCGTGTCATACACAGGATGTTAACCCTTTGTCTCCTGCCATGAAAGCAGGAAGTAGACACACTGCAGATTTATTGCAGGATTTCTATCAGCTGTAACAAAGACATTTTTTCTGTAAAGGTTATTATGCTGTCGCTTTTAGTTTAGATCAGAAAAGAAGCTCTGAGTTCAGGTTTGTTTTACAGTATTGACTGCTAGCTTGCCTAGGGCACCAGTTCATCTTAATCCATTTCTGAAAGGGGCCCATACACTATACACAATTGATTCTCCCTGGCAGATTCGATCAAAAGATCGATGCCTGAGCATTGCCGCCCAAGTGAGTGGCGAGTGTCCTCTGCTGCCGCTAATACTCTACAGGGGCCCCGGGCAGCACTATTAGCTGGGGGTAGACTTGGAGGGCAGGTCACCGGCTTTGGCTGGACTGCAGTAGTGGTGGGCCGATTGGATTCCTAATAGTGAGCAATCTAATTAAAATCGATTTGCAGTGTGTGGCCATACATATAGCAATGTAGCAGCCCAACCGACCATCCAATTAAATCATTTCATGTAATTGGCTGAAAATCGGTGCCGCAGTAAACATGTCCAATTGATGGTGCGACCGATTTCAAAGTATGATCAGTCTAATGCATTGATCAAGCATGCTGAGACATCTCGGACGGACGTGGTTGATCGTGTGTGCGGCTTAAATGGCGTTCGATACCAAGATGCCCGACTTGGGGGCGGCCACGCAGGGGGTGGAGGTGGCGTCCCTAGGCCGATCCCTGATCCATTTCATGCTGAAATATATCAGGAAACAGCCAGAGGTGTATGGGCAACCGACAGATCCCTCTCTGATCAGATTTGATCAGAGATCTCTTGGTTGATCTGCCCATACATCGCCTAATGCAGTGGTCCTAAAACTAAGGCCCGCGGGCCGAATGTGGCCCCCTGAGGCTTTTTTACCGGCCCCCCCACACACAAAATGTATTGCTTATAGATGCGGTCAGCTAAATATTTAAATATTGGTGGTCTGCATATATACGGTGACCATACGTCCCGCTTTACCCGGGACGCGTCCCGCCTTCGGGGGGCGCTGTCCCAGGCTGCATGAGGTCCCGGGAAACGTCCCGCTTTTAGCAGCGGGACGTCCCGGCCTCGGGACTCTGGCCACCGTACAGTGAACTAGCCGCAGCATCTACTAGACGCTGCGCTAGTTCATTCCCCGCAGCCCCGCTCCAGCCTGCATTGTCCTCCTACAGCAGGCACAGGCAGAGCAGGGCTACGGGAAGATGGCGTCCGGAGGCGGAGCCCTGTATTGGAGACTATTTGTCTCCAGTACAGGGCTCCGCCTCCGGACGCCATCTTGCCGTAGCCCTGCTCTGCCTGTGAGAGGCTGAGCGGGAGATTGAAGATCGTCCAGGCCAGGGGGAGCTGCACCTGAGGCACCAGAGGCCGGCTGCGTGAGGGGACGTCTTCTGCCAGGTGAGTAAATGCTTTTTCTTGCAGGTGAAGTGTTTGCCCACATTGTGTTCATTTTGTACTGACATGTTTGCCCGCAGTGCGTTTATCTTGTACTGGCATGTTTGCCCGCAGTGCATTTATCTTGTACTGACATGTTTGGCCGCATTGCGTGTATCTTGTACTGACATGTTTGGCCACAGTGCGTTTATCTTGTACTGACATGTTTGCCCGCAGTGCGTTTATCTTGTACTGAGATGTTTGGCCGCATTGCGTGTATTTTGTACTGACATGTTTGCCCGCAGTGCGTTTATCTTGTACTGACATGTTTGCCCGCAGTGCGTTTATCTTGTACTGACATGTTTGGCCGCATTGCATGTATTTTGTACTGACATGTTTGCCCGCAGTGCGTTTATCTTGTACTGACATGTTTGGCCACAGTGCGTTTATCTTGTACTGACATGTTTGCCCGCAGTGCGTTTATCTTGTACTGACATGTTTGCCCGCAGTGCGTTTATCTTGTACTGACATGTTTGGCCGCATTGCGTGTATTTTGTACTGACATGTTTGCCCGCAGTGCGTTTATCTTGTACTGACATGTTTGGCCGCATTGCGTGTATTTTGTACTGACATGTTTGCCCGCAGTGCGTTTATCTTGTACTGACATGTTTGCCCGCAGTGCGTTTATCTTGTACTGACATGTTTGCCCGCAGTGCGTTTATCTTGTACTGACATGTTTGGCCACAGTGCGTTTATCTTGTACTGACATGTTTGCCCGCAGTGCGTTTATCTTGTACTGACATGTTTGCCCGCAGTGCGTTTATCTTGTACTGACATGTTTGGCCGCATTGCGTGTATTTTGTACTGACATGTTTGCCCGCAGTGCGTTTATCTTGTACTGACATGTTTGGCCGCATTGCGTGTATTTTGTACTGACATGTTTGCCCGCAGTGCGTTTATCTTGTACTGACATGTTTGCCCGCAGTGCGTTTATCTTGTACTGACATGTTTGCCCGCAGTGCGTTTATCTTGTACTGACATGTTTGCCCGCAGTGCGTTTATCTTGTACTGACATGTTTGCCCGCAGTGCGTTTATCTTGTACTGACATGTTTGCCCGCGGTGCGTTTATTTTGTACTGACATGTTTGCCCGCAATGCGTTTATTTTGTACTGACATGTTTGCCCGCAGTGCGTTTATTTTGTACTGACATGTTTGCCCGCAGTGCGTTCATTTTGTACTGACATGTTTGCCCCCATTGCGTTTATTTTGTACTGACATGTTTGCCCGCAATGCGATTATTTTGTGCTGAAATATTGCCCGCAATGTGTTTATTTTGTGCTGAAATGTTGCCCGCAATGTGTTTATTTTGTGCTGAAATGTTGCCCATTGCGTTTATTTTGTGGTGTCTGGGGTAACTGTTGCTGCATTTATTATTTAATGGTCATAGTTGGCTGTGTTTGCTGCTTTGGGGTTATGGCATACTATTAAATAGCATCACACAGTTTCTGCACACCTATGATGTGAATCCACGTTTGACCACATCACAGCGTAAACACTGCTTTCTTATGCCTCGCTGTTGCATCATTCTGTTAGCTCCGCCCATAGAATGTCATGACCACGCCCATTTTTCGCGCGCGCTGCAGACACCAAATTTTTCGGCGCGCGCACCCCCTATTTTTCGCCGCCGCCCCCCCCCCCCCCCAATTCCCCCCGTCCCAGGTTGAGCCTACAAAAATCTGGTCACTCTAGCATATAGAATAGCAGTGCTGGCTCCACCCATCCACATGGAAGCCAGAAAGCAGTAATTCGCTGGTTTCCAATCACATTCCACATCAGGTGACACTGCTGTCCAATTGGACTTCGGTTGTCACCTGGGTATGCTTCACTTTCTGGCCCGCAAAGACTTCTACATCATTTCATGTACACTCCGGCCCCCCATCAGTCTGAAGTATGTTGACCCGGCCCTCGACCCAAAACGTTTGGGGACCCCTGGCCTAATGTATGGGTACCTTAACAGATCCCTATCTGATCAGAATTGGATCAGAGAGGAATCTGTCTTTTGGGCATATTGGGTGGCAATCTGCCAGTGTATGGCAGGCTTGAGTCGTAGATTTTATCCTCTACACAGGCAATGCTTGTTTGTGATAGTTATTGTGACGCAAGCCGGGGCTGTTGCAAGTTAGCACCTTGTTCCCTCCTGTTTGAGAATCAGGAAGTATTTAATCCCCTGCGTGTTCAGCAGCTGCAGAAGGGCAACTTTGAGAGCCAAGTTTAAATTAGGAGTGGTAATGCCGGGCACCAAACAAGCAACCTGCGAGTTGTGCCCCTGACTGGTCCCAGATACTAAGGCTGCTGTCAGAGTGGGACGTTACAGACGCACGTTAGAGCAGCCTGTAATGCAGCTCAACCCACAGCAATGAAATATCAATGGGCTGTTCACAGCGCCCACATTGTGTTAGTGTAACGCTGCACGTTTAATGAAAGTGCTGCATGCTGTGCGTTATAGTGGTTTTAGCCACGTTAGACTGTTTGCACATGCTCAGTAATGTTGTCTTATTGGTTTTTGTGTGCAGGAGAGGAGGAGGGGAGAGTCCTCTATTTTGCCTAGCCACATGGCTAATTAATATTCACTGCACTGCAATGCTGGTTCTCTTCCTGCTAGCAATGATTCATATGAATAATTCTCTTCCTGCTAGCAATGATTCATATGAATCATCCTATGCCTGCTAGCAATGATTCATATGAATCATTCTCTGCCTGCTAGCAATGATTCATATGAATCATTCTCTGCCTGCTAGCAATGATTCATATAAATCATTCTCTGTTCTCTGCCTGCTAGCAATGATTCATATGAATCATTCTCTGTTCTCTGCCTGCTAGCAATGATTCATATGAATCACTCTCTGTTCTCTGCCTGCTAGCAATGATTCATATGAATCATTGCCGGTTGTATCGAATGAAAACGGCGCACCAAGAGCCGCATAATGCGGCTCTATGTAGCGTCCACCTTTAGTACCACCATGCGTTGCGTTAGGGGAACGTTATGCAATCTTAACGTCCCCTGCAACGCAACGTACCACTGTGTAAGAGCTCTACAGGTACTCATACACCTAGATTAGTGATTACGATTGACCAATAGACTGATATCTCTCTCTGAATCTGATCAGAGAGTGATCTGTTGGCCACCATAAACCGCAGGCCAATTCCAGATTGGCCTCATGATGTCACCTCGCCGCCCCCCCAATGTAGATGTACCCCCCCATGCCCCGTGCATGCAGTTATACTTTACCTGTCCGGTGTCTTCACTTCTCTTCCAGATTCACGCCTCATGTGGCTGCCAGCGTTATGGCTTGTGATGTCACACACAAGCCCTGCATGCGATGCGCCAGCTACCGTGAATCCGGAGGAGGAGTGCAAAGACAGTAGCAAAAACCAGACAATTAAACTATAACGGGGGAGGGGTGGGATAGAGGGGTTTTACATGTATTATTATCATTTACTATTTATATAGCGCCGACATCTTCCGCAGCGCTGTACATAGTATATATAGTCTTGTCACTAACTGTCCCTCAAAGGAGCTCACAATCTATTCCCTACCATAGTCACATGTCTATATCATGTAGTGTATGTGTTGTAGTCTAGGGCCAATTTAGGTGGGAAGCCAATTAACTTATCTGTATGTTTTTTGGGAATGTGGGAGGAAACCGGAGTACCCGGAGGAAACCCACACAGACACGGGGAGAACATACAAACTCCTTGCAGATGTTGACCTGGCTGGGATTCGAACCGAGGACCCAGCGATGCAAGGCGAGAGCGCTAACCACTACACCACCGTGCTGCCCGTACATGGGGGGGGGTTTGGGGGGCAGCGGTCGAGGGTTTTCATTACAATTGTGATTATCGCACTCAGTTACTGCCACACACCCAATCAAACGTGTTGGCCCGATATTTTCCAGCATGTCCATCCGATTGATAAATGCAAACAATTTTGAGCCGGAAATTGGTCGCATCGTCATTTGGGCATGCTTTTGGTGGCACCGATCTTCATCCAATTCAATAATAATTATCCAATCAGATGGCCGATCGGCTGCCAAATCTGCAGATGTATGGCCACCTTAAAGGTACGTGCACACATGCAATTTTACAACTTCCATATAGTATAAGCGTCAACAGATTATGAATACTATGCAAATATTGTGTAGGTAAGCTCTCACACTACACGGAAGTGGTAAAATTGGCCATTCATTGGCCAATAAAAATCCAATGTGTGTATGCAACCCTAAAGATAGCCACACACGTTACAATTTTTCAGTTTGATCGTACACCAATTCAATGAAAATGATCTGTGGCACAAAAACTTTAAAGGGACTCCGAGCTCTGAATGAAAACCAAATTGGTACTCACCTGGGGCTTTCTGTAGCCCACCGTAGGTCGGGAGGTCCCAGGCTATTCTCCCAGGGCCTGGTCAGAAATGGCTGCCCAGCACAGTACTGTCATGCCGGCCGCCGTGGTGACGTCAGACGTGACGTATGAGGAAGAAGGAGCCAGACACGCGGGCTCACTGTCGCCGGGAGCCGCCGGGCAGCCATTTCTGACCAGGCCCTGGGAGAAGAGTCAGATGGACGCCATGGGACCTCCCGACCTACGGTGGGCTGGAGAAAGCCCCAGGTGAGTACCAATTTCTTTATTATTCAGAGCTCGGAGTCCCTTTAAGGCCTCTTTCACAGTAGGACGTTGCGTTTTTGATTAGGGATGGTCGTAGTCAGCCAACTTCGCTACGTTGGAACTACGCGTAGTTTTACGCAATTACGCTTCGCCAAACTACGGCTTCAAAAGCAAATATTTGCTTCGTATGCATTTCGTAGACTACACGTTAAAATACGCAATTATAGTACATGCGGACGCTTATGCCATTATGCATAAAAATGTACGCATGAATTCCTCTGCAAAATGCTTGTACCAGTAACTCTTCTATGCGTACATTCCCCTTTCCAATGCGTAATTTTGTATGAATACAATCGTACGCGGAAAAATAGGCGCAAAAAACGCATTCGTAGTTTACTTCGCAATACACATGAGAACTACACGTAGGGGCGTAAACTACGCGTAACGGTACTTTGCTACGCGTAAAATCGTACGCGTAGTTTTGAGACTTCGCCTACGAACTACGATGCGTAGATGCGAACTACGATGCGAAAATTCGCACTGGCGTAGTTTCTGCTCATCCCTGGTTTTGATGCAGTGTTAAAGTCGCAACGCAAATTACAACGCAATGCCCCCAAAAAGTTGCATAGCAACTTAATGCCCCATTACGGTCGCATACAGTAGAGCATACAGGCAATGAAAAGTATGCTTCCAAGTCATTACTGAGCATGTGCAAACATTCCAACGCAGCTAATAACGTGTATAACGCACTGCATGCAGCACTTTCACTTAATTTGCAGAGTTAGTCACCAACGCAAGGTGTGCACTGTGAACAGGGCATTGATTTTTCATTGCAGTGAGTTATTCTGCGTTAAATGTTGTTTTAACGCGCGACTTTACAGTCCCACTGTGAAAGAGGCCTGAAGGTTTTTTTCTTTTATTATTTTATATTTTTTTAATCTGATTGAATTTCCAGTTCTACTTGCTTCTTTGAGATTGGACATGTTGGAAAATTTTACCAAGAATTTTATGGTGCTTGAGATCAAATTGTATTCAGCCTGAATAAATTGTATGTAACGATTCGGTACATAGAAAACTTTAATTTATTGTTTGTATAAACAATAAAAAAGAATAGAAAATGATGGATTTATGAAACAGAGTGTATGTGTGTATATATAATATACAGCATATTTTATTGGATATGCCATATTGCGCTTGGTTTGTTAATTTATTTTAATTATTAAACAGAATCACATCAATGAGTGGAAGCAGAAAAAAAAACGGCCGGGATAACCAGAGTACCACCAGAGCAAGCAAGACTATGCAGCTGAGTGATATTAGGTAATAGAGCGGAATGCTCTTGTGGAGGAGGTTACACAGATAACACCAGGAGCTATGAACAATGGAGCAAGATTGCTCAGAGCGACCGCAGCTCCGAGCTTCTGATAACCACTGCAATAAACAAGACACAATGGTTGCTCAGTGCGACCGCAGCACTGAGCATCTGATGTCCACCACACTGAGTAACAAGGAAAGACAACAGACAGACAGAAGGAATGCTTGCCAATCTAATCGCTGCCCCAGCGATAGCAAGCATCCATGCAGGCACGGACAAGACAAACAAGTAGGAGCGTAACCACACCAAATTTGAAAAATTGAGCCGCCTCTTTAAGAAAAAACAATGTGCTACTTGACTAGCAAGGAGCCAGCAGCTTAACTTCTGTTAGACCAAACTTGCTTTAAATAAGACTGCCTTCTCAATGCACATACAAAATTACTTTAACCTCCCTGGCGGTAAGCCCGAGCTGAGCTCGGGCTATGCCGCGCAGGAGGAGATCTCAGCCCCTGGTGGGGCGATTTTCACACTGTAAAGTGCTGTACGCGCAGCTAGCACTTTGCTAGCCGCGCGTACAGCTTGATCGCCGCCGCTCTGCGGCGATCGCCCGCACGCAGCGGCGCAAGAGGGCCCCCCCCCCGCCAGAGCCCTGCGCTGCCCAGACCAATGAGTTCCGGGCAGCGCTATGGGCTGGATCGGAGACGTCTGACGTCAGGACGTCGGCTGACGTCCATGACGTCCATGACGTCATTCCGATCGTCGCCATGGCGACAGGAGAAGCCAAACAGGGGAGCGTGTTATATACGCGTTCCCCTGTTTGCTATTGTTGCCGGCGACGATCGAACTAGAGGGTGACATGCGCCCTCTAGTGGAGTTTCATGTAGCTACCACTCTGGTAGCTTTACATGAAACAAAAAAAAAATTAAAAAAAATTTGATTTCTGCAATTTTTGCAGAAAAAATAAACCGCCAGGAAGGTTAATATTGCCTTGGCTGCATGTTGTCACGTGAAAACCGATATAAACAAACACATCATTTAAAAACATGAGTACCTGGCCAGGATTGTGCGCTTCACTATATAGGGACCAGATCAAATGACCGCAAGGTGTGATCGTCCAGCCTCAGCCTACCGCAAAAAACACCAAGCAATTTAGATCAGCAGGTCCTCAACCACCACCATAACACCACACACGCTGTGACCTAAAGCCGATTTTCCTCCCTGCTATGCACAATTCACTGCAACAGATATTAGCCTTTAACTTCCTTCTGAACAATGAAAAAACATTGCTACTGGCAAGCGTTTCCAAAGGCTGACAAGCAGAGCCGGGACAAGGTCCTCCGGCACCTGAGGCTGAGACATCAAAGTGCGCCCCTCCATCCCTCCCACCCCAGCCGTCACACACTAATTGCTATTAGACTAAGAGGCACCCTAGGGCCCCCAAAATCCCCAACACCTTAATCTCTAGTTATCTGGCTTGCAGTCACTGCTATGTATGCCCTTTTCTTATTTCTTTGTGCTTCAAACACAATTAGGAATGACAGCAGAATGAATTGTGCTCCCCCTCCTACACTGCGCCCTGAGGCTGGAGCCTCTTCAGCCTCTGCCTCGGCCCGGCCCTGCTGACAAGTTCAAACTGGGGGTCACTGGATTGCTTAGCAGAGCTTCATAAACAGTCACAGTGATGGTAACTGTCATGATATAGCAGCTAGTTATGATGTTGGGATAATACAGGAGTATATTTTCATTTTTCTATCTGCTGTGTATTAGGTCAGAGATGTAGGTATGCCAGGCTAGCAGCTGGCTTCCTGGAGTTCTGTACGTACATATAAATTAACTCTATCATTGTCTGCTTCTAATTAGGCTCCCACTTAACAGCCATGCTTTTGGTGTATATGCAGAGCTTCTGTTTGGGTTCAAGGTGCATTTGTAGTTTCTGGGGGGGGCTCAGCGCACCTCTGATTGGAGGCCATTCGGAGGCGTCCTGGTGTTGCGCTGATCCACCTTTTGCGCAATTTTCAATTTTCGATTTTACTTGATTAGCCGCACCCAGGCTATGCATATACATAGGTAAGGATTTAGTTAGTGTTAGGCCCCTCCCATGGAGGATTGACTTCTTCGCAGTGGGAGGGACGAGTACTTAATAGGTTGCATGCAAGCTGTTACAGGAAACCAACATCCTCCTCTAGTGGTAGACAGGTCATGTGTATGCTCGGTGTGTATTCGACCCCACAAGTGGGGCTTGCACTCTTTTGCAGGTAGGCACTGGTCTGTTTTTAAGTAGCGCTGCTCATTTCCTTGCTATGTACTAATGTAATTCGTTTTTTGTCAGCTGCTCCCACTTAACAGCCATGCTTTTGGTGTATATGCAGAGCTTCTGTTTGGGTTCAAGGTGCGTTTGTAGTTCCTGGGGGGGCTCAGCGCATCTCTGATGGAGGCTATTCGGAGGCGGCCTGGTGTTGCGCTGATCCACTTTTTTGCGCAATTTTCAATTTTCGATTTTATTTGATTAGCCGCACCCAGGCTATACATATACATAGGTTAGGATTTAGTTAGTGTTAGGCCCCTCCCATGGAGGATTGACTTCTTCGCAGTGGGAGGGACGAGTACTTAATAGGTTGCATGCAAGCTGTTAATGGAAACCAACATCCTCCTCTAGTGGTAGACAGGTCATGTGTATGCTCGGTGTGTATTCGACCCCACAAGTGGGGCTTGCACTCTTTTGCAGGTAGGCACTAGTCTGTTTTTAAGTAGCGCTGCTCATTTCCTTGCTATGTACTAATGTAATTCGTTTTTTGTCAGCTGCTCCCACTTAATAGCCATGCTTTTGGTGTATATGCAGAGCTTCTGTTTGGGTTCAAGGTGCGTTTGTAGTTCCTGGGGGGGCTCAGCGCATCTCTGATGGAGGCCATTCGGAGGCGGCCTGGTGTTGCACTGATCCACTTTTTTGCGCAATTTTCAATTTTATTTGATTAGCCGCACCCAGGCTATGCATATACATAGGTTAGGATTTAGTTAGTGTTAGGCCCCTCCCATGGAGGATTGACTTCTTCGCAGTGGGAGGGATGAGTACTTAATAGGTTGCATGCAAGCTGTTAATGGAAACCAACATCCTCCTCTAGTGGTAGACAGGTCACGTGTATGCTCGGTGTGTATTCGACCCCACAAGTGGGGCTTGCACTCTTTTGCAGGTAGGCACTAGTCTGTTTTTAAGTAGCGCTGCTCATTTCCTTGCTATGTACTAATGTAATTCGTTTTTTGTCAGCTGCTCCCACTTAACAGCCGTACTTAGTCAATAGCCAGTCAAATCCTTACCTTTGATGCTAGGAAATACTGTCACCAATGTGTTGTCACCTGTAGTAGGGAAGTCTTTTGTTGTGTGTGTGCAAAAATGCACTCTTACATGTGGAAGTTAGATCTCTGGAAATTGAATTATGTCTGAGATTTAATTAAACTAGTTCCCCCGTCCAAAGGAGCTTGCAGCCTCAAGGCAAATATTCCAGCATAAAAGGCAGGGGCAGATACCTAAAATCAGTCCACTCCTGACGGTAGCTGAAGCTGGACTCCCGGTCCAAGCTAAGTGGCTCCTGGTCCAACCAGAACTGTGTCCGTCCACAAAAACCCAAGTCCAAGGTTCTTCTATCTTGATCCCGGTTTATTTTGGGTAAGCAAATAGCCTTGTGTGTATCTTTGTAACTTTTATCCTTCAAACTTTTATTTTGCAACTTTTACTGTTTTTTATAAATCTTTTGTATATATTATTTTCTGCATTGTTCCACTTTTTTCCTGGAATATTAAAGAGACTCTGAAGCGAGAATAAATCTCGCTTCAGAGCTTATATTCAGCAGGGGCATGTGTGCCCCTGCTAAAACGCAGCTATCCCGCGGCTGAACGGGGGTCCCTTACCCCCCAAATCCCCCCCCCTGCAAAATCAACGCCAACTTGGTTGTAGATTTTGATGCTGTTGAGGCAGGGCTAACGGCTGCAGCCCTACCTCTCAGCGCTGTCTATCAACGGCGCATTGCCGCCTCTCCCCCGCCCCTCTCAGTGAAGGAAGACTGAGAGGGGCGGAGGAGAGGCGGAGATACGCCCTGATAGACGCGTGTGAGGCAGGGCTGCGTGCATTAGCCCTGCCTCAAACAGGAAGAGATCCCCGTGAGTAGACGAGGGGATTTGGGGGGTAAGGGACCCCCGTTTAGCCGCGGGATAGCAGCGTTTTAGCAGGGACACACATGCCCCTGCTGAATAGAAGAGCTGAAGCGAGTTTTATACTCGCTTCAGTCTCTCTTTAAATCGTTATTTAATAAGTTTGGCTTCTGCTCTACTAAACTAACACTCATAGCCTAGAAGAGACTGAAGTGTAACTGTGTATAAATCCATGCCTGATTGTACGTTTGGGCAACACTACCGTATGAGATTGTAATTGCATTGTGTGCATGGGGCACTTTTGCGCTCGACAGCAGAGTGGCTAACAGTATTGTTCGGAACGACTGTTAGTGGTTTTGCTGCACGACAGTGTAACTTGCATTACAAGTCAGTGCCTGATTGTGCCGTGTTACTGTACAACTGTACTGTGTGTGTGTGTGCGTGGCGTTCCCGTATTCGGCCTAAAGCTGACCCCGAATACGAAAACGCGGATTGCGTGCTGAGCACTCGACAGCCGAGTGGACGTGTCTAGCAACAGCTAGTGGTGGCAGTGAGAAGTGTTTGAGGGGTCACAGCCTTGTTTTTAGCTTGAATAAGGCTGCACCCCGCTTGATCTGGTCAAACCCGCAGTCGGGAACCGTATACGCAGGCGTGCCGCGGGTCGGTTCCTGACAGTAACAACCAATGATACTTGCGCACATATGTCGTTAAGCTTCCGCCCACAGGGCCCTCCGTTCACCACAATGCACTGGGTCTTGTAGTCCTCCTATGCAGCTGTGCTGTGCATTGCTCACTTCAATGATGGCAGCGTTCATAGTTGCTTCCAACTGCAAGCAAGGAGCTGGCTCAGCGTGTCCCGCGTTACACGTGGGACTCCAGCGCGAGCACTCCCACGGTAGCCACGCCCACTGACGCATTTTGCCCCTTCCCACGGGGCTTTCTCAAGGTACTGAGTGGTAGATGTTTCTACTCTTCCTCTTTTTGTATCGTAGCATCATAGCTCCACGCCCACATAGCTTCCACCAAAGACTGCAGGTTACGTTTCACATATATTGATAAGTGGGGAGCCTGAAGCAAATGTAAGCACTTACAGTTCATGCATCTCTAGATTCAAGCTTGTCAACTTACATCAGCACAGGTTTTAGCACAAGTTTTGCAAACATGAGTTCGCAGGGGGCTACAATTTCAAGGGGGATAGACACTTTTATGGGCATGCCTTTTATGAGATCAATCAATCTGTTCACAGAAAGTACACTAAATTCAAATCAGTGTTTAGGCCTCTTGGGGACAGCGTCCCTAGACGATAGATCCAGGTCTGTTCGATTTTATACAGTTCCTTTTCTATGTCTCCTCCCCGAAATGGAATATGTTGTTTTATAATGCCTTTAAACACCAAACCATCAGGTTTCCCATCATGGAGGTCCATAAAGTGCTTCCCCAATGGACTATCCAAGTCACCATTCCGGATATTCCCAATATGATCCCCAATTAGTTTGCTCAAATGATTTTTAGTCTTCCCTATGTAAAGGAGGTTGCACGGACATTTTATTGCATAAACGACACGTGTTAAGTTGCAATTGATATTAGCCCTGATGTCAAAGGTTTTCATCCCATCATCAGGGCAGCCATCAGGGGTGGACAACTGATACTGCAGTGAGGGGCCCAAAGCTTCTGGGGGCCCTGGGCCCTTCCAAAGCATTGGAAGGGCCACATGTGCTGGCTGCGGGCCTTTGGCTCACTAACCAGCACACCGCGTTCCAGCACTGAGAGAATCAGCGCTTGAATGTGGGGAGCAGATAAGTGTTCCCACTACAGCGGACTTTCTATACTGCGGCACCACCTATATCTAGCTACAGGCTACCTATACTGGGCCACCACCTATACCTGGCTACCTATACTGGAGCACCACCTATAGCTGGCTACCTATACTGGGGCACCACCTATATTGGCTACTTATACTGGGGTGCCTATAGCTTGCTACCTATACTGGGGGCACCTGTACCTGGCTAACCTACACTGGTGCACCACCCCCTACCAGGCTACCTATACTGGGGGAAACTATACCAGGCTACCTACACCGGGGCACCACCTATAGTTGAATACCTATACTGGGGGCACCTGTATCTTGCTGGCCTATACTGGGGCACCAGCTATACCAGGCTACCTATACTATGGGCATCTACACCAGGATACCTATACTGGGGCACCACCTATGCCTGGATACGTATACTGGGGGCACCTATACCTGGCTAGGGCAGGGGGACGAGCTGAGACAGAAGGGGACAAGAGGTAACACAGGGGGATAAAAGAGGCAGAGGGGGAACAGAGGCGGACAAAAGAAGCACAGGGAGGAAAGAGATGAGATGGGAACATGAGGTCACACAGAGGGACACAAAAGAGGCACAAACTGAGGTGAAACAGAGGGGGACAAAAGAGACACAGGAATGAAAGAGGGGGACAAAAGAGAATGGATAAAGGATAAAAAACGGACCTACAAGTTCCTATCTCCAAGTTCCTACCTGTATTTTGCTACTATTTGGCTCCACCCACAACATGCCATGGTCACGCACACTTTTTGCTGCATCACGCTGTGCATGCCGCTTTCTTCAGTGTCGGAGCCATGCACATTTTTCGCCCCAGCACACTTTGCGCACGGACATGGGGGTGGGTGGCTAGTGGGTGGGCACAGCAACCAGTGGGTGGACCCAGCGAGGGGGGGCCCAGGCCTGATGATGTGTGAGGGGCCCCAAAATTTCTGATGGCGGCCCTGCCCATCATAGTTGGTAAACGTTCTGCTTCTCTCCACATATCTACAATTAACACAGGAGCCACACGGGAACATCCCCTCTCTCCTAATATCTGTCCAACCAGGAGCGTAACCAATAGCAACCGCTGCTATAGTTACGTCCACAGGAACAGGACCAGCAGGGACGGACAGATGGAATGCTTGCCAATCTAATTGCTGCTCCAGCAATAGCAAGCATCCACATTGGCACGGACAAGACAAACAAGTAGGAGCGTAACTAATAGCAACCACAGCTATAGTTACGTCCACAGGAACAGAACTAGCAGGAACACTGCCAGTCACCAACGTGGTGAAGACAGTACCAAGCTATCAGGAAAGGAAAGACTTCACTGTATGCCCGCGGGTGCAGTGAATGTCCAAGCAAGCAAGGCAAGTTAATGCAATACAATTCAAACGTCACACAAGGAACTCAGCGGCCAGCTAAGGCAAAGCTGACGGGCAAGGTGTGAGAGGAGGAGCAAGCTTTTCTATGGACAGCCAACTAGAGCAGACATGCAAATTCCCACACAGCTGAATGGTAATCACGCAATCCTGTGTTAGGCCCAGTGCACACCAAAAACCTCTAGCAGATCTGCAAAACGCTAGAGGTTTTTGAAGCAGATTTCAGAGCGATTCTAGGCATGTTTTCTAAACATGCTTAGAACAAGAAAATGTATGCGTGCTCACCAAGTTTAACCCTAACAAATCTGGCTTTGCAAATCTGGCCTAATTGGCTTATCATGAGGCATAGCTTATGCAAATATGCATTTGCTTTCGCATGCCAAACTTTGCAGGGTCAAAAACCAATACCGCAAAGTGGTTGCCCTGCGGGAATTAGTTCATGCTACATTAGCACTATCCAGGAGCGCCACGGGGAGGCTTCCCAATGCCCCCATACAACCGTGGAGGCCGCAGGGCCCCAAGTTCTCTCACTGCCTTGAAACCACAGCGGCACCCCGGAGGGGGAGGCTGGGTGGCGCAGGCGACCCCCCCCAAGCGTGGCCAGTGCCGAGGAGGGCCGTCCGCACCCACGTCCCAATATTAAAAACAGGCACTTACCTTACCGTCCATTGCATTCTGCTACATGCGTATTAACTTGGGGGCACCACATGAGAAAGGAGTGACGCATGGGTCACCCCAAGCTTTGGAGCTCAGGGCTGGCTTACACACAACACTCCAGGGGGGGGGGGGAGGACAGGCGCAGACAGCTCGCTCCAGGGCTCACACCACTTAGAACAAGCCATCCACCACCTGCCTCCAAAGAATACAACTAAGAAAATGCTTAGAACAAGAAAATGTATGCATGCTCAAACACCAAGTTTAACCCTAACAAATCTGGCTTTGCAAATCTGGCCTAATTGGCTTATCATGAGGCAATGCTCATGCAAATATGCATTTGGGAGGCATTGGGAAGCCTCCCCGTGGCGCTCCTGGATAGTGCTAATGTAGCATGAACTAATTCCCGCAGGGCGACCGCTTTGCGGTATTGGTTTTAGCCCTGCAAACTTTGGCATGCGAAAGCAAATGCATATTTGCATCAGCTATGTCTTGTGAGTAGCCAATTAGGCCAAATTTGCAAAGCCAGATTTGTCAGGTGTTACTTGGTTTGATGCACACATAAATTCTCTATAAAGTGTAATGTTTTCTAAACATGCCGAGCGTTTTTTGTGTGTAGCAGATTACAAATATTGTTACAGTAAAGCTGTTACTGAACAGCTTCTGTAACTAAAACGCCTGGAAAACCGCTCTGATCTAGCGTTTTTCAGAGCGGTTTTCCACTTTCCTATACTTTAACATTGAGGCAGAAACGCATCAGAAATCTAAAAAATGCTGCAGCCCCCAAATTTGCGTTTGTGGAAAAAACGAACTGCTCTGGTGTGCACCATCCCATTCACTTTCATTAGCCAAGCGGTAGGCGCCGGCGTTTTGCGCTTTCAAGTGTGAATGGGCCCTTAGGCTGATTGAAGGCTGCAAGCTGACTGTGGATGGAAAGGACTCTCGAGTCGTTACAAATGCATGCCAGATTATGCAACAACATGCATGTAAAAAATCCAGAACTGCCTGACTGCAGTTCAAATGCAGCAAGCCATAGGTGGATTCGTGAGCTGCTCTGAACTGCCGAGTGATTGCAGATGGCAATGAGACTTATTGGAAATGCAATCAAAACTAAGCAACTAAATGCAGGCAGAGAAATCAAAACTGTTGGGTTGCAGCTCCACTGCAACCGACATGACATGCTACAGGAGGGATCCTTACACAGCCTTCATATCCCTCTCATCTTGGGTTCCCTTTAAGACCTTGTTCACACCAGTGATACATGAAAAAAAAGGCATAAACAATTGAGGGAAGGTATTGTAGTTATGAAGATAATGTAATGCAGTGTCTCTTTTTGCAAAAATGTTACAGTTTTTCTTTTTTCCATCCACTGAAGTTTTTCCATTTTATTATAAATGTAAGCTAATTTTTCATTCAGGGTTTGGGTGGTAGAAGATTTTTTGTTTAAAAAAAAGTATTTTTAAAAAGCTTGTGTTTTTGTTAGTGACTATTAGCGAGCTGAGGTTATACAAACAATAGTTTGACATGTGGCTTCATGAACCTGGGAACCACTCAGACAGGTTTGCTGAAGACATTCTGATTGGACTCATCCACCCATCGTAAAGTCTGAGGTCGGCTTTAGCGGCAGCCTGAACATTCTCCTAACTCTCCGATTCGCTGCCTGCGTTCCTGAGACTCTTATCACACATATGGTCAATTGGCGGGCCCTACAGATTACCCAGCATCCTCTTCCTGCTGGGACAGTCCTTGATGTGTTATTTCTCGATAACGCTCTGGCTCCTGTTCAAACTGTAATATCTTCTACAGCTTCCTGCTCTGTCCCGCTGAAGTGGCTGTACCTCCAGGACCAGGGTCACCCGGGGGAGGAGGGAAAGAGGTGCATGATGGGTAACGGTCAGGCTGGGACCTGAGGAGACACTTTCTACGTATGGCCCAGATACGGGGAATAAGGTAATGCAGTTACAGTGAAAAAACTCATGGACTGGGCCATTTCTAGCCTTTTTGTCATCCCAGGCAAGAAGCCCTGTGTAACCCCCCACCCCCCCCACCCCAAAACAACAAAAACAAAACACACACATACACAAGAGAGAATACCATGTGCCGTATAGACAGAGTAATTACGTTTGGGAATAGCCCAAAATGATGAGGAGGATAATAACAATGTTATAGAAGGAGGTCTCTTACCTCCAATCAGGGCCAGTTTTGTACTTTTTACCGCCCAAGGCCCACTGTCACCAGCTGCCCCCGGACCAATAGCATCCTAACCTTCCCCCCCAACATGGCAAGGATTAGATTGTAGGCTCCTCTGAGGACAGTTAGTGAAGTGATCACAGGTATTACATTATAAGCTCCTCTGAAGACAGTTAGCAACATGATGGCAGGGATTAGATTGTACGCTCCTTGGAGAGCGGCACATTTGGTAAGCAACTGGCAGCTCAGAGGTCACTGTATGTGTGCGTGTGCTGCCCCTTCATCTTCTCAGTGCCAGGTCCAGATATTGGTAGCTTGACACCGCTATGTGCAAACTCTGTGTAGCAGGACAAATGTTAGGCAAGCTAACTGCTACTGCCACCTTGCTGCCCACAGCCCGCCCCTTGCTTTCCCGGCGCCCTAGTCCAAGGCCTATGTGGCCTTGCCTGAAATCCAGCCATGCCTTCAATGAAGACTCATGTTGGTGGAAAAAAGGAGTCTTTATTAAATGAAAATCAGTTCTGCTGTAGACAACGCGTTCCTTCCTGCACTACCCCAGCTTAGTGTGTAAATGCAGAGTATAGTGCAGTACAGATAATGCTACAAGGGGACAGAGCGGGCAGAAGGAGGCACAGGGGGACATACGGGACAGAGGTGGCACAGGGGGACTAAAAGAGGCACAATGGGACAGAAGGAGGCATAAACACCTGTGGGGGCGTGGCTTCATTCAAGGGAAGTGGCTTCATTCAGGGGTGTTGCTTAGTTCAGGGGCGGAGCTTAATCAGAGGCATGGTGTCCCCCAGGACCAATGGCACTCCAGGCAATGGCCTGGAATGCCTTTGCCTAAAAACTGCCCTGCCTGTGGCATATCCATATTTTATGTCAGATTACAGTATAAAGTGCAGGAACAGTGGGCATGCAACGAGTGTCGAATTACTTGTTTTTGGGATTCCAAATATAAGAACTATTACAAATGAGCGTTTCATTCAGCAGGAGCTCCTTCTTTGCTGCTCTCTGACTCACAAGTTTTTTGTGCAAAAAAAAAAAAAAAAAAGTAAAATAATGTATCCCTTTTTCCCAAAGGAAGGAACCATCCTTATCAAATCATTTCTATGGAGCCTATGTATAAAGAAGGGGTCTGCTAACAGATCAGCCTTTCTCTGATCATTTTCTTTTTATAGTAAGCAGGGCTGGGCCGAGGCAGAGGTGAGAGAGGCTCCAGCCTCAGGGTGCAGTGTAGGAGGGGCGCAGGGCGGGGCAGAGGCAAGAGAAGCTCCAGTCTCGGGGAGCAGTGTAGGAGGAGGCGCACAACTCACTTAGCTATCATTCCCCTATTGTGTATGAAGCAGGGAGAAATAAAAGGGGATATATGGCAGTGACTGCAAGCCAGATAACTAGAGATGAAGGTTTGGAGGGGGGTAGGGAGGTGGGTCGTTGGCCCTGGGGCGCCTCTTAGTCTAATAGCAATCAATGTGTGACGGCTGGGGTGGGAGGGGTGGGGGGGCACTTTGGTGTCTCAGCCTTGGGTGCTGGAGGACCTTGTCCCGGCTCTGATAGTAAGTCACCCTTTGAGGTTTGTTTCGCACAGGAAGTTGACAGCAATGCATTAATTTCCTGTCATCTGCTCCTTCCAGAAATGAGGTACAAGGCAAGGAAGTAGCTTTGTCTCCCCCGTGTGGTCCCTCTGGTAATCTGAGGTGGAGCTGGGTCAGTATCATGTACATTCCTGGATTGTAGGAGACAGATGTTCTGAGGGCAGCAACCCTTGCAACTCACAGACTGGAGCCCCTGGAGTTAAGACAGGGACCTCCCGTAAGCAAGGATCAGGAACGCTTGAGGAACTTGTGGCATGGCTACCAGGCGTGTGACCAGAAAGGTCCAACAGCGCTCCCACAGGTTGAGTTTGGTAATGCAATTACTCAGTGACCAGCCACGTCCTGAGACGGGCAGAGGTTCAGCAACCGAGCAAGTTCTTGGACAGGCAAAGGTTGGTACATAAGGGGGTAGTCGGACAAAGCAGAGGTCAGTAACAGAGCAGGGAGTCAAGAAGGCCAGGGACAACATCCAAAAAGACAACAGGCAGACACTAGGTTGGGTCACATGAGGAGTACACTCACACAACTAGCAGCAATACTACAGCCCCGGAGAGCTGCACTCATTCTCCAAACTACATTTGGTCTCTTGGCGCGAATTGCATAACGCGCTTGTATGCACACAATTTACATCACAGGAGCTTATAGGCACAGATGTCCTGGCACCCCAGACTTCTCCTTCCATGAACCTACAAACCCCCGCCGCACCACACCACAAGTGTACTGGCTGTCCCAGCTGTCACCTCTCCCTTACTTTCCTTGCCCGTCATAGGTAGATACAGGTGTCGTTAACATCTGGTAACCAAGTAGCTACTGATGCCCCCTACTGAAGGGAGATCTGGGCAGTGGAATGCCGAGAGCTGGGTGATAAACCTCTCAATTACCCTCTGCTCTGGACTCCACATAGGGAAGGAGGGAGGGAGGCACTAGGGGAGGAGAATAAACCGCCTTTCCATCAGCAGGCGCCTGTAGGCACATGCCTACACTGCCTTATCGTAAAGCCAGCCCTGCACGCAAGCACACATATGCTTGCACAGAAACACTGAGACATGTACAGACATTCTTCATGCGCGTACATGCACAGCGCTCACCCCAACGCCTTCCGGTGCCAGCGTTTACACTGATCCACATGCGCGGGCACAAACCGACAGGCATCTTTACTGCTGTCATTTCTGTGGAATGTTTGTTTGCTAAAATTACTGTACTAAGAGTTCTAAAGCTAGTAGAACAGATGTCTGGTTTCACAAACATTCAAATATCCTACCTGATGCCTAACCTTAACCACACCTAAACTTAAAGGACCACTATAGCGAAAAAAAGTAGGCAGTCAAAATCTGACAGCACCGACAAGTTTTGGGCCAGTCCATTTCCTCATAGGGGATTCTCAGGGCTTTCTTTGTTTTCAACAGCATTTCCTGAACAGCAGTTGCAAAGTCTACCTGACAAAATAGTGTGCAAGTGAGTAGGGAGGCCGGCCGGTATCTTACTATTTTGGCAGTTAAACTGCTGTTTGGGAAATGCTGTTGAAAACAAAGAAAACCCTGAGAATCCCCCATGAAGAGCTGGACTGGCCCAAAACCTGTCGATACTGTCAGATTTTAAAGGGGTACTACTATGGCGAAAAACTGTAAAATTTAAAATATATGCAAACATATACAAATAAGAAGTACCGTACATTTTTTCCAGAGTAAAATGAGCCATAAATTACTTTTCTCCTAGGTTGCTGTCACTTACAGTAGGTAGTAGAAATCTGACAGAAGTGACAGGTTTTGGACTAGCCCATCTCTTCATAGGGGATTCTCAGCAAGGCTTTTATTCCTTATAAAGATAGTCCCTAAAAAGGATTTAAACAATGATGCTGGCCAGCTTCCCTGCTCCCTACACAGTTCTTTGGCAGTTGGATGGAGCAACTGCCATTCACGAAGTGCTTTTGAAAATAAATAAATACCTGAGAATCCTCTATGAAGAGATGGACTAGTCCAAAACCTGTCGCTTCTGTGAGATTTCTACTGCCTACTGTAAGTGACAGCAACAAAGGAGAAAAGTGATTTATGGCTCCTTTTACTCTGGAAAAAAACCTACTTCTTATTTGTATATGTTTGCTCATATTTTACAATTTTTTGCCATAGTGCCCCTTTAACTGCCTATTTTTTTTAGCGATAGTGGTCCTTTACCCACCCACCTGCCACCAATCACCGCCCCCTGCCGCCAACCACCTCCCCCCCAAAAATGAATTTGAATGTAAAACTTAATTTGAATGGAGCTTGGGAAGTGGCTGCTGAACAAACAAAAAGGGGGCGGGGACACCAGTGAATTGAAACAATGAACAATATTGATCCACAAGCTTTCTGAAGATCATGCAGGTCTCTCATAACAAGCAGCAGAGCAGCCGTGACATGATGGTCACACCTGTGTTCCTGTCCCCTGCAATGTGGTTAATGAACGTGTTTGGATGTCATCGCCTAGGGACAGAATTATGAGGGAATTGGCTTTTCCCGGACTTTTACCCAATTAGTGTAAATTGGCTCCCCAGGCCTGTCTATTAATATTTCTGGCCTGTTATTGGCCTCATGGTTAGGGAGCGAGGTGAAGCATCTGTGTGGGGTGTGGCTGACTCAGGGGTACGCTAGTGACATCACTTCTCCTGGAAATAATGTAGCGTGATGGAAAGTGCTGCCTATGGATTGTGCTATGTGACTTTATGTACACACACTTTCCATTACGGTGATTCAGACAATACTGCAGCCAAATAGATCAGCAGGGTTGCCAGGCAACTGGGATTGTTTAAAAGGAAATAAATGTGGCAGCCTCCATATACCTCTCACTTCAGTTGTCCTTCCAGGTAGCTGGTAGGTTATTTTTAGATGTAATGCATTATTGCTAGAGATGTCGCGAACCTCCGATTTTCGGTTTGCGAACTTTTGTAAAAGGTTAGCGAATTGGCGAATTTCGTGAACCGCCATAGACTTCAATGAATAGGTGAACTTTCAAAACTACAAACACTGTTTCTGGCCACAAAAGTGATGGAAAAGATGTTTCCAGGGGTCGAACACCTGGAGGGGGGCATGACGGAGTGGGATACATGCCCAAAGTCCCGGGGAAAATTCTGGATTTGTTGCACAGCAGGGTTATAATCCCTAAAGGGCAGAAATCACATTGCATTCTTAAATTGGAGGCCTAATGTGCTTGAAAACATCTTGCATGTGTATACATCAATCAGGGAGTGTAGAGTACTGCTTCACACTGACACACCAAACTCACTGTGTAACGCACCGCACACAGCTGTTTGTGTAGTGATGGCCATGCTGGACTGGTGTGCACCATGGCGATAGTGCAGGCTGTGGCGGTTTTCAAGCTCATATGGTTGCCGGGCTGAGGTAGCTCAATGACAGAACAACAGTGACTGTTCAGCTGATCGAATTTAGCCTGTCCACAATGAAGCAACAACCTTGTTCTCGTCGGTGTGCCGCCCCCCCCCCCTCCCCCCTCAACACCCTCATATAGGCCATTGCTTCATTGTGATATGCAAGCCTCTTCACCGCGGCAAGGTAACGATCACGAAGGGGAATAATCACATGTACATGCCTTCTGTTTTGTTGTTGCAGCTGCAGAAAAATTAGGCAGGCATGTACATGCACCAGAAAAATTATTATAGCGGCTGCTGCTAGTAGCGGCCTTAAAAATTCAGGAATCCACCTGGAGTCCTGGACCCTGTTGGTGGTGGCAGAGAAGGCAGTCAAGCGGCCTGCAGGCAAAGATGCTGTGTGTGGGGACTGACTTAGTCTTGGGGCAGGCAGTAGCCCTCCGGGATCCATGCCTCATTCATTTTGATAAAGGTGAGGTACTGAACACTGTCATGACTTAGGCGACTTCTCTTCTCAGTGACAATGCCTCCAGCGGCACTGAAGGTCCTTTCTCACAGGACGCTTGCGGCAGAGCAAGAGAGAAGTTGTATGGCAAATTGGGACAGCTCTGGCCAGAGGTCAAGCCTGCGCACCCAGTAGTCCAGGGGTTCATCGTCGCTGCTCACAGTGTCTACATCCACACTTAAGGCCAGGTAGTCGGCTACCTGCCGGTCGAGGCTTTGGTGGAGGGTGGATCCGGAAGGGCCAAGGCGAGGAGTAAAGAATGTCCGCATGTCCGACATCACCATGAGATCGCTGGAGCGTCCTGTCCTTACCTGCGTGGACACGGGAGGAGGATTACTGGCAGTGGTACCTTTATTCTGTTGTGCTGTGACATCACCCGTAAACACACTGTAAAGCATACTTCCCAAATTGTGTTGCAAGTGCTGCATCCTTTCAGGCTTGTCGGTATTTGGTAACATCTCTGCCACTTTGTGCTTATACCGAGGGTCTAGTAGTGTTGCCTCCCAGTACAGGTCATTCGCCTTGAGTTTTTTTATACGAGGGTCCCTCAACAGGCTGGACAGCATGAAAGCCGCCATCTGCACAAAGTCGGATGCCGACGTACTATCCATCTCCTCTTGATTTTCCTCAGCGATGTCAGGTAAGTTCTCCTCCTCCCCCCAGCCATGAACAATACCGCGGGATAGGTGAGCAGCACAAGCCCCCTGCGACGCCTGCTGCGGTTGTTCTTCCGCATCCTCCACAAAAAAACACCTTCCTCATCTGACTCCTCTTCCCCAGACGACTCCTCCTCCTCCCCCCTCCTCTGTGATGCCGCAGGTGATGTTTCCAACAACTCTTCCTCCTCTTCCTGTTCACGCTTCTCTACAGCTTGATCCACCACTCTATGCACGGCACGCTCCAGGAAGAATGCATATAGGATCAAGTCGCTGATGCCGCCTTCACTGCGACTCGCCAGGTTTGTCACCTCCTCAAACGGACGCATAAGCCTGCAGGCATTACGCATGAGTGTCCAGTACTTCGGCCAGAAAAACCCCACCTCCCTAAAGCATGACCTTTCACTGTAGGTGTACAGATAGTCGTTGATGGCTTTCTCCTGTTGTAGCAGGCGGTCAAACATGAGGAGCGTTGAATTCCAGTGAGCCAGGCTATCGCAAATCAAGCACCTCACCGGCAAGTTATTTCTCCGCTGAATATCAGCCAAGCACCCCATGGCCGTGTAGGAACGCCTGGAATGCCCACACAACTTCCTGGCCTGCTTCAGGACCTCCTGTAAGCCAGGGTATTTGGATTATAAGATTCAGCACATGTGCCATGCAGGGAACATGTGTCAACTTTCCCAAACTCAAAGCTGACAAGAGATTGCTGCCGTTGTCACACACCACATTGCCGATCTCCAGTTGATGCGGGGTCAGCAGCCACTGATCCACCCGTTTGCTCAGAGCAGCCAGGAGAACTGCTCCAGTGTGACTCTCAGCTTTGAGGCAAGACATGTCTAAGATGGCGTGACACCGTCGTACCTGGCATGCAGCATAGGCCCTGGGGAACTGGGGGTGTGTAGTTGGAACTTGGAGAGGATGTAGTAGGAGGAGAAGGAGAGGAGGTGGCAGGAGGCCTGCCTGCAAGCCGTGGAAGTGTCACAACTAGGTCCGCTGCGCAGCCACGTACTCCCTGCTTGCCAGCGGTCACCAGGTTGACCTAATGTGCCGTATAAGTAATGTACCTGCCCTGATCGTGCTTTGCAGACCAGGCATCCATGACCCAACGCTGTGTGCCAGAGATGACACCACTTGCCTTTCTACATCATAGTACAGTTTGGGTATCGCCTTTTTTGAGAAATAATTGCGGCCTGGTATCTTCCACTGCGGTGTCCCAATCGCCACACATTTTCGGAAGGCCTCAGAGTCCACCAGCCGGTATGGTAACAGCTGGCGGGATAACAGTTCTGCCAAGCCAGCTGTCAGACCTCGGGCAAGGGGGTGAATGGCAGACATTGGCTTCTTCCGCTCAAAGATTTCCTTAAAGGGATACTGTAGGGGGGGTCGGGGGAAAATGAGCTGAACTTACCCGGGGCTTCTAATGGTCCCCCGCAGACATCCTGTGCCCGTGCAGCCACTCACCGATGCTCCGGCCCCGCCTCCGGTTCACTTCTGGAATTTCTGACTTTAAAGTCAGAAAACCACTGCGCCTGCATTGCCGTGTCCTCGATCCCGCTGATGTCATCAAGAGCGCACAGCGCAGGCCCAGTATGGTCTGTGTCTGCGCAGTACACTCCTGGTGACATCAGCGGGAACGAGGACACGGCAACGGAGGCGCAGTGCTTTTCTGAAATTTAAAGTCAGAAATTCCAGAAGTGAACCGGAGGCGGAGCCGGAGCATTGGGGAGTGGCTGCGCCAACACAGGATGTCTGCGGGGGACCATTAGAAGCCCCGGGTAAGTTCAGCTCATTTTCCCCCGACCCCCCTACAGTATCCCTTTAATGGACACCTGGCTGCTGCTGTGGGCAGAGGAGCAGGAACCGCTTAAGGTGAGAGGCGGAGTGGAGGAGGGTGGCTGTGAAGGTGCAAGTGATAAAGCGGCTGAAGATGCTGCACCTGAAGGAGGAAGAGGAGTAGGGTTGCCAGGTGTCCGGTTTTACACCGGACAGTCCGGTTTTTGTGCACTGTGTCCGGTGCAAAAAGGCATGCTAAACCGGACAATTAAGTTGTCCGGTTTAGAGCCCCCCCCCCCCCACAGCGCAGGAGGAGAACAGCGCAGCAGAGAGAGAGCTGGGAGCAGCGGTGGAGAAGGGGGGCAATCTCCCCCCCCTTCCCTCACCTTAGGGTGCTCTCTCTCCCCCGCTGTCTCCTCCAATATGATGTGCAGGCTGGTGAGTGGCTGCAGGCGGAACTTACCTCTGTGTCGCAGGCGCCGGAAGTTCGGGTCCCGCAGCCGCTGAGATTCGACTCAAAAAAGATCCGGATCAAAGATCCGAATCATTCATGAGCCGGACAACACTAATCAGTCTGAATAGTGTTGTCCAGCTCATGAATGATTCGAATCTTTGATCCGGATCTTTTTTGAGTCGAATCTCAGCGGCTGCGGGACCCGAACTTCCGGCGCCTGCGACACAGAGGTAAGTTCCGCCCGCAGCCACCCGCCAGCCTGCACATCATATTGGAGGAGACAGCGGGGGAGAGAGAGCACCCTAAGGTGAGGGAAGGGGGGGGGGAGATTGCCCCCCTTCTCCACCGCTGCTCCCAGCTCTCTCTGCTGCACTGTTCTCCTCCTGCGGGGGGGGGGGGGGGGGGGGGCGGGGGGCACCTGGCTACCTAACCTATTCTGGGCACATATAGCCCCTGGCTACCTATTCTGGGCACATATACCCCCTGGCTACCTATTCCGGGCACATATAGCCCCTGGCTACCTATTCCGGGCACATATACCCCCTGGCTACCTATTCTGGGCACATATACAATACAATACAATACAATACAATAATACAATACAATAACATTTCTATAGCGCTTTTCTCCCATAGGACTCAAAGCGCTTAGGCTCTCTCAGATTCAGTAATTAGTAGGATGAAGTATTCACACAACAAAAGTTATATTTCTGCAAATGCCAAACTGAACAGGTGGGTTTTCAGTCTGGATTTAAACATGTCCAGGGATGGAGCTGTCCTGATCTGTTGAGGTAAGGAGTTCCAAAACGTAGGGGCAGCATGACAGAAGGCTCTGGGACCAAAAGTTTCCAAGTGGACTCTGGGTATGACTAGATTATTAGAACCTGTGGATCTGAGAATGCGGGGATTGCTACGTAGCTGCAACATATCTTTCATGTATCCAGGGCCTAAATTATTCAGGGATTTAAATGTCAGTAGGCCGATCTTGAATAGGACCCTCCATTCTATAGGTAGCCAGTGAAGGGAGTGCAGGACTGGCGTTATGTGGCAGTGACGGGGTTGGTTGGTTAGCAGTCTGGCAGCAGTATTCTGTATCAGCTGTAGTCGGTGCAAGACCTTTTTTGGAAGGCCAGTGTAGAGAGCATTGCAGTAGTCCAGTCGGGATGTGATGAAGGCATGGACTAAGGTTGGCAGATCTTCTGGGGGTATGAGGTGCTTGATTTTTGCAATGTTCTTCAGGTGAAAATAGGATGATTTCACCACAGCAGAGATTTGAGTTCTGAAGTTTAAATCCCAATCAATTAGAACTCCCAGGCTACGCACATGATCAGAGCTGCGCAGATCCGTGCCTCCTATTCCCAGTGGTGAAGACTGCAAGTTAAGTTGTTTTGTTATCATGCTCTGCCCTCCTATCAGAAGGACTTCAGTTTTGTCTGCATTTAGTTTCAGCCATATAGCCCCTGGCTACCTATTCTGGGCACATATAGCCCCTGGCTACCTATTCTGGGCACATATAGCCCCTGGCTACCTATTCTGGGCACATATAGCTCCTGGCTACCTATTCTGGGCACATATACCCCCTGGCTACCTATTCTGGGCACATATACCCATTGGCTACATATACTGGGACATATATACCCCTGCCTACGTATACTGGGACATTTACACCCCTGCCTACATATACTGGGACATATATACCCCCTGGCTACATATACTGGGCACATATATCCCTGGCTCCATATACTGGGAACACTGGCTGTTTGTCATTATGTGCATTTAGTGGTGAAAAGCTGTCTCTTTTGTGCATTTACTGGTGAAAAGCTGTCTCTTATTATGTGCATTTACTGGTGAAAAGCTGTGTCTTATTATGTGCATTTACTGGTGAAAAGCTGTCTCTTGTGCATTTACTGGGGAAAAGCTGTCTCTTATTATGTGCATTTACTGGCGAAAAGGTGTCTCTTATAATGTGCATTTACTGGTGAAAAGCTGTCTCTTATGTGCAGTTACTGGTGAAAAACTGTCTCTTATGTGCACTGGACCAGTACTACTGGTGAGGACAGTTAGTGACATGGCTATGTACTCTGTAATGTGCTGCAGAAGATGTCAGTGCGATATAAATACTATAATTTTTTTTTTAAAAAAGCCCATTGCTTAGCCCCACTCTACATAAAAGTGTGCTTCTGACTCCGCCCCTAACTCCACCCCTAACTCCACCCCCTGTCCGGTTTTCTCCATCAGCTGACCTGGCAACCCTAAAGAGGAGGCGGAGGGTGGCTTTGCGTTTTGTGTGCTGCTTTTCCTCAGGTGGTCTTCCCATTGCCATTTGTGCTTTCTCACCATGTGCCTTCGTAAGGCACTTGTCCCTACGTGGATCTTGGTCTTTTCACGACTCAATTTTTTCTGGCAGATAGTACGGATGGCATTGCTCTCATCTGAGGCAGACACACACAAAAAACTCCACACCGCTGAGCCCTGGAATGATGGCACTTTAGTGGTGGCGGCAGCATCTGAATTTGAAGAGCATGTTGGCTGGCTGTCCATAGGTGGCGATACATGGCGCCGGACACTGCCACCAGCTGTTTCTGATGACAAGCTCCTCCTGCTTCTTACAGCAACTCGTCTCCTCCTACTCCTCTCTGACTCCCCCTGGTCATCATGTCTATTAGGATCCCACGTGGCATCCATGGCAGCATCATCATCATCATCATAATCATCCTCCCCAGCTTCGCTTGTATCAGACACCTCCAAAACTGCACCAACAACAGATACTGCATCATCCTCACACCTTACATCCAAAGTGATGCCTGACTCAGACGTATGAGGTGGTGTAACATGCTTAGCGCCGTCATCTTGTAACAATAATGGCTGTGAATCAGTTAATTCCCCACCAAATAACTCCTGCGAAGTGTCAAATGGGGCGGATGTGGTGCTAGTAGTAGCAGTGGTGGCTGCGGAGGAAGATATGTCACGGCCCGGGGTGCCTCTCACAGCCCGGGGTCCCTGTCACAGCCCGAGGTCCCTCTCACAGCCCGGGGCCCCTTTCACAGCCCCTCTCACAGCCCGGGGGGTCCCTCTCACAGCCTGGGGCCCCTCTCACAGCCCGGGTCCCTCTCACAGCCCGGGGCCCCTCTCACAGCCCAGGGTCCTTCTCACACCCCTTCTCACAGCCCCTCTCACAGCCCGGGGCCCCTCTCACAGCCAGGGGTCCCTCTCACAGCCCGGGGCCCCTCTCACAGCCCGGTGTCCCTCTCACAGCCCCTCTCACAGCCCGGGGTCCCTCTCACAGCCCAGGGCCCCTCTCACAGCCCAGGGCCTCTCTCACAGCCCGGGGCCCCTCTCTCAGCCCGGGGCCCCTCTCACAGCCCGGGGTCCCTCTCACAGCCCCTTTTTACAGCCCAGGGCCCCTCTCACAGCCCGGGGTCCCTCTCACAGCCTGGGGCCCCTCTCACAGCCCCTCTCATAGCCCAGGGCCCCTCCCAGCCCGGGGCCCCTCTCACAGCCCCTCTCACAGCCCGGGGTCCCTCTCACAGCCTGGGGCCCCTCTCACAGCCTGGGGTCCTTCTCACAGCCCGGGGTCCCTCTCACAGCCCCTCTCACAGCCCGGGGCCCCTCTCACAGCCCGGGGTCCCTCTCACAGCCCGGGGTCCCTCTCACAGCCCGGGTCCCTCTCACAGCCCGGGGCCCCTCTGACAGCCCGGGGTCCCTCTCACAGCCCCTCTCACAGCCTGGGGTCCCTCTCACAGCCTGGGGTCCCTCTCACAGCTCGGGGCCCCTCTCACAGCCCGGGGTCCCTCTCACAGCCTGGGGTCCCTCTCACAGCCTGGGGCCCCTCTCACAGCCCCTCTCATAGCCCAGAGCCCCTCACAGCCCGGGGCCCCTCTCACAGCCCCTCTCACAGCCCGGGGTCCCTCTCACAGCCTGGGGTCCTTCTCACAGCCCGGGGTCCCTCTCACAGCCCGGGGCCCCTCTCACAGCCCGGGGCCCCTCTCACAGCCCGGGGTCCCTCTCACAGCCCGGGTCCCTCTCATAGCTCGGGGCCCCTCTCACAGCCCGGGGTCCCTCTCACAGCCCCTCTCACAGCCTGGGGTCCCTCTCACAGCCTGGGGTCCCTCTCACAGCCTGGGGTCCCTCTCACAGCCCGGGTCCCTCTCATAGCTCGGGGCCCCTCTCACAGCCCGGGGTCCCTCTCACAGCCCGGGGTCCCTCTCACAGCCCCTCTCACAGCCTGGGGTCCCTCTCACAGCCTGGGGTCCCTCTCACAGCCTGGGGTCCCTCTCACAGCCCGGGTCCCTCTCATAGCTCGGGGCCCCTCTCACAGCCCGGGGTCCCTCTCACAGCCCCTCTCACAGCCTGGGGTCCCTCTCACAGCCTGGGGTCCCTCTCACAGCCCAGGGCCCCTCTCACAGCCCGGGGTCCCTCTCACAGCCCGGGGTCCCTGTGGATGTTCAGGGTGTGCCGACTCTCATGAGCAGTATGGACATGAAGCTGTCCAGGCTCAGGAAATGAGTCAGTCATGAAAGGCGAGCGCATCCTCTGGGACGGCCTGTAATCACTATTATCCCTCTACAATAATACCATTTCAGAGAAACAGCGGAACCAGAGCCCTGCGTAGTCATGTAAACTGCTTCCTGTATTTGCCAAACAAAACTCCAGCCTGGACCGCTCAGCTGGGATAGCGCGATAACCGATGAGCGGGCGCGATAACCGAGGAGGGGGCGCGGTAACCGATGAGCGGGGGCGCGATAACCGATGAGCGGGCGCGATAACCGAGGAGCGGGCGCGATAGCCGAGGAGGGGGCGCGATAGCCGAGGAGCGGGCGCGATAACCGAGGAGGGGGCGCGATAACCGAGGAGCGGGCGCGATAACCGAGGAGGGGGCGCGGTAACCGATGAGCGGGGGCGCGATAACCGATGAGCGAGCGCGATAACCGAGGAGCGGGCGCGATAGCCGAGGAGGGGGCGCGATAGCCGAGGAGCGGGCGCGATAACCGAGGAGGGGGCGCGATAACCGAGGAGCGGGCGCGATAACCGAGGAGGGGGCGCGGTAACCGAGGAGCGGGCGCGATAACCGAGGAGGGGGCGCGGTAACCGATGAGCGGGGGCGGTAACCGATGAGCGGGGGCGCGATAACCGAGGAGGGGGCGCGGTAACCGAGGAGGGGGCGCGGTAACCGGTGAGCGGGGGCGCGATAGCCGAGGAGCGGGCGCGATAGCCGAGGAGCGGGCGCGATAACGCCTGAGACCAGGGCAAGCAGATGATAAGCATCAGCAGATTCACATCGCTGGATATCCCTGCTCACCAGTGAATCATCCTTCCCAAGACCGGGCCCCTGAGGGCCCCTAAACCAGCCAGAGACACAGAACTGTACACACAGCCAATGCAAACCTGTATAAAAGGAATCGCAACCCATAACTCCCAACTGTCCCTCTTTTGCAATGACAGTCCCTCTTTGGGAGCCCTGTCCCTCTTTCCTCCTCATTTGTCCCTCTTTCAGGACTTTGTCCCTCTTTCTATGTAAATATATATATTTCTCTACTAAAAAATTGGTTTGATTGACTCTAAACTTAATTCCCATCCTTTAAATTGATATATAACTAATTTTAGAATGTTAATATGAAGGAAAATGAACCAGGATACAAACGGACCAGTGTGGTTTGAATTATAAAACAACATATTTTTCTTATGAAATCTTTATGGTATGTGTGACTAGGGGCGTGGTGGGGACGTGACCAGGGGTGTGGCATGGGTGTGGCTTAAGTGTCCCTCTTTCTCATCTCAAAACGTTGGGGGGTATGGGCCACACCATAAAGTAGAATGCAGGATATCCACTTTTGCGTTTAAAGTAAACCTGTAATAACAAAAGTGCCCCTGGGGGATAGTTACCTCGGGAGGGGGAAGCCTCTGTCTCGCTCAGCCACCTGGATCCTTAATTTTATTGTAGTATCCTATGCAGTTTAGTTAGGAGGGGGTCAGATGAGAGGGAATATCCTGCACGCTGGTGCCCCCTGCTGGTCATATAGCCATTGTCTATATGCAACTGAAGCCCTCTCCAACTGACTGGCTGACTTGCTCAGCTTTTGCTTGATTATCACTGCAAGCTAGGTGTATTATGTGTGCACTTTTCATTGGCTTATAAGCAGCCTGCAGGCTTTATAAAGCAGCAGAGAACTGTTTGGGAGTGAGTTTCTCCATTTGTGTGTTTGGTAAGTTTTAGAGCAGTAGGAGACAGGCCTTGGAGGTGGCAGCTCCAAGGTCTTGGCTGCGCTCACATATGGTGTTAGATGCTGGTTCTGGGGCCCCGGGCAGTGAGAGTTCCCGGGGCCCCAGGCTGGCTCATGCACCATTGTTTTTAATTTTACAGCCACCTGGATCCAGCGCTGGCTCCCCCAGACGCAAAGCGGCAATAATATTTACAATTGCCGTTGCGCACATGCTCAGTAGCAGCTCTCCGCTCGGGCTGCGGCGTAAATAAGAGAGCATGCAGGGGTGTAACTAGAAATCACTGAACCGCATACCCCCGCTCCCCCTGCAAAATCGCTGGCAAAAAGCTTACACTAATCGCCACCAAAATTGTGGGAAAACGCTCATGTAATCGCTTGCAAAAAGCTCATTAAAAATGCGAGCGATTGCGATAGCACTTTGCAATTTGTAGTGGGTTCCAGGCCCAAATTTGCACACAATATTTGCATAATCCTGCATCAAGCATGAATAACGTTTAAAAAAATTTGTGCTATATTTCGTTTAAAAATAATGTTTTATAAAGTTATAAATCATCAAATAATGTGTATGAAATCGGCAATTGTAAAAACGTTAATCTTCCCTGTGTAAAAAGTAAAATGTATAATGACGTTTTAAAAAAGATTAATAAGAACGTTACTAAAACTATACCTAACCCTACTCTCACACAGAACCCTCCCTGTACCTACCCCTAACCCCTAGACCCCCCTGGTGGTGCCTAAACCTAAGACCCCCCTGGTGATGCCTAAACCTAAGACCCCCTGGTGGTGCCTAAACCTAAGACCCCCCTGGTGATGCCTAAACCTAAGACCCCCTGGTGGTGCCTAAACCTAAGACCTCCCTGGTGGTGCCTAAACCTAAAGGTGCGTACACACATGCAACTATAGTCGTTTGTAACGATCGTTTCCCGATCTTTACCAACGACGATCGTTACAAAAAACGAACCACCGACTATTAAGGCAAACGACGAACGAGCCAAATCGCTACAAAAGAAAGTTCTGTCTCGGCGGATTTTAACAAACGACGATCGTTTGCAAAAGTAGTACATCGTTGGAAACGGTCGTGCGTACTAGGCTTGACATGCGCATTTCACTATTTCTCTGTGAAACTTCTCATTTTTATGCGCAGGCGCAATAGTTGCTTTACGTGATGTAACGTTCGTTCTAACGATCAGATTGTTACACACCTTTTAAAACTAACTTTACTCAGGTCGTTCTTTCATCAATTAAAAGTTCGTTCGTCGTTCTCAACGAACGATCGTTGTCGCATGTGTGTACGTAGCATAAGACCCACCTGTGATAAGCATTAACCTCCTTGCCAGTTATCCCGCCGCGCCGAGCTGGCCCCCGCCCCCCCAGACCCCTGCGCAGCCTGGTCAATCAGTGCCAGGCAGTGCTGAGGGGTGGATCGGGATTCCCTCTGACGTCCCCATGGCGACCGGGGAAGCCCAGCAGGAAATCCCGTTCTGTACGGGATTTCCTGCTTACTCTGATCGCCGGAGGCGATCGGAATGGGTGGGGGGATGCCGCTGCTCAGCGGCTATCATGTAGCGAGCCCTGGGCTCACTGCATGATTTAAAAAAAAAAAAAGTGCTCTGCTGCCCCTTGCCGCAGGAATTGTACCGGCAAGGGGGTTAATAACGTTTTTAAAAAAAAATTGTGCTGTTTTTCGTTTAAAAATAATGTGTAAAAAATGATAAATCATTAAATAATGTGTAATCATGAGAAGCATTTATAAAACGTTAAAAGTCTCCGGGCGCCGCTTGTAAAAAGTTATTTTTCTCCGACGCCCTTTTTTCCAGTTGGGCGCCCATTAAACGATATTTATTATGGGAGTGAATGGCGGTGCCCTTTTTGTCCACCTGCCTCATGCGCCCAAATTTCCTGCCTCCGGGGGAAACCTCTGGATCCTATTGGGGCTTCCCCCGTCCTTCTGTGTCCCACAGCGGCGGAGATAAAGTTCCCCGAACAGCGGGGATGTAAATATTTACCTTCCCAGCTCCAGCGCAGGCGCAGTATCAGCTCTCCGCTCGGAGATAGGCGGAAATAGCCGATCTCCGTCGGGCCGCTCTACTGCGCAGGCGCAAGTCTCCTGCTCCTGTGTAGTAGAGCGGACCCGACAGAGATCGCTATTTCTGCCTATCTCTGTGCTGAAAGCCGGAACAGCGCCACCCGCTGGAGCCAGGGAAGGTAAATATAGCAAGCCTTGTCAGGCTTGTGGAGGGAGGATTCCGAGACACTTCGGGGGAGCCAGCGCTGGACTGCCTGCAGATACAGGGGAGGGGGAAGCTTCATAGGCACCCTGAGGCTTCCCCCTCCCGAGGTGAGTACCCCCCAGGGGAACTTTTATTTGTTACAGGTTCTCTTTAATTGGTACCCCCCCCCCCCCCCCCCCAATACACGCATCATGAAGAGGGGTTCACAAAGGGAGGGGGGTCACAGAAAGTCCTTTGTGAGGGCGAGAAGTAAGTAAGGCTGTGAGGCCCCATTCACACTTAGAAATGCAAAACGCCAGAGATTTTTTCCGGCGTTTTGCGGGAGTGATTTTTCCGCGATTTCGGGTGGAAAAAATCACTGAACAGTGCAGCGATTTTTCCGCGATCGTGTTTAGCGCTTCTATAGCACTGAAACGCGATCGCCGGGAAATCGCCTGAAAATGGTGCAGGTGACGGGTTTGCGTTTCGCGTTTTTGCCCGTTTTTTGGGCAATTTGCGGCAATTAGTGCAAATCGCCTAAGTAAGAATGGGCCCATAGGGTTTCATTACGCTAGCGCTTTTAAAAAGCGATAACGTTTGAGCGTTTTGTCGAAATCGCGGCAAAACGCTCTAGTGTGAATGGGGCCTGAGAAAGGTACATGCAGAGGGTACCCTTGCACTTCAAATAATATATTTATTTAAATAGACCAATAAGCGGACCTGAACTCAGAACTTCCTCTCTACTCTAAAAGATAAGCAGCAGCATAATTACCTTTAAAAAAAACATTTCTCTGTTACAGCTGATATAAATACTGCAATAAATCTGCAGGGTGTCTACTTCCTGCTTTCATGGAAACAGACATAAGGTTAACATCCTGTGTTTACAAATTAGCTGCTCTGCCATGGCAGAGGAAATTCCTGAGCTGACACAGATGAGAGATCAAATTACCGCAGGCCCGGATTTACCCCACAGGAGCCTATAGGCATGGGTACAGTTAATAATGGCGCCTGTGAAAAATGGCACGGGGTGATGCTGATAATGGCATCTTGCTACTAAAGTTATTTAAAGGGGTTCTGTGGGGATTTGATAAGGATAAAAACTGGGGCTTCTATCAGCCCCCCTGTAGCAGTAATGTCCCACGCCGTCCTCCTCCAATCTGCCGTTCCCCGCCGCTGGCACCGGGCATTATTCGTCTGGCATCGCCGAATAATGCTCGCTGCTGTTCGCGTCATCAGAAGCTTACTGCGCAGGCGTAGCACAAAGTATTCTTGTACTGCGCCTGCGCAGTAAGTTTCTGATGACGTGGGCGGGAGCGAGCACGGTCGTGCAGCCGCAGTTGGATGGCATGCCGCGCTAGACCGGGACCAGCGGCGAGGAACGGCAGATCGGAGGAGGACGGTGTGGGACATTACTGCTACAGGAGGCTGATAGAAGCTCCAGGTAAGTGGCGGTTTTTATCCTATTCCTTACCATACCTCCACAGAACCCCTTTTTAACATTTCAGAAATGTCCTGCGACATTAAATAACTTTAGTAATAAGATGTCATTAGCGGCATCTCTCATACATTACCTGATCCCAGCGATCCCGTCTTCCACTTCCTGTTTAGTCTGCGAGTCCTGCAGCCAGCCAATCATTATGCGGGGACGGAAGCCACATGTTGATTGGCTGGCCTGCCGGACTCATTCAAACTAAGTAGGGAGTGGAGAGAAGACGCGATCATCAGCGACCAGGTAATGTATACTGTGGTAACGTATACCCTCTACCTGTGTCTGCCTCTCTCACACTAAACCTTTCCGCTGCCTAACACTCTCCCCTCCGACCCCCACTGCCTGCCTAACACTACCTCCCTGCATTTTTTAACACTTATAACGCTGTAAGTCAATGCGGCGCCTATCTTATACCATCAGCACTGTGCGCCATTTTCATCTGTCCCGTATAGAAATATATCTCCTGGCACCCTAGACCACTGTTTCCCAACCGCTGTTCCGCGGCACACTAGTGTGCCGCGGGATGTTGCCTGGTGTGCCGTGCGGGGATCCCCAACCTGTGGTCCGCGGGACTGTCCTCTTCCTCCCGCCCGTCCCCGCGGCCACCGCCGCTTTTATTACCTTAGCAGCGGCTGCTCTCCCCTCTCCAGCGCGTGTATTTATTCAAGCAGCGTATCTCCCGGCTGCTCTGTGTGTGATGCGCAGGAAGCAGGGCTCGGTTGCCATAGTAGCGGCGATACATATCGCCGTTACAGGAAGCCACTGCTCTGCTTCCTGCCGCATCACACAGAGCAGCCGGGAGATACGCTGTTTGAATAAATACACGCGCCGGAGAGGGGAGAGCGGCCATGTTAAGGTAAGAACAGCGGCGGGGACGGGCGGGGGCACCACCTACCCATACTGGCTATACCGGGGCACTATACTGGCTATCCTGGGGCACTATACTAGCTATCCTGGGGCACTATACTGGGGCGCTATCCTGGGGCACTATACTGGCTATACTGGGGCACTATTCTGGCTATACTGGGGCACTATACTGGCTATATTGGGGCACTATACTGGGGCACTATACTAGCTATACTGGGGCACTATACTGGCTATCCTGGGGCACTATACTAGCTATACTGGGGCGCTATCCTGGGGCACTATACTGGCTATACTGGGGCACTATTCTGGCTATACTGGGGCACTATTCTGGGGCACTATACTGGCTATACTGGGGCACTATACTGGCTATACTGGGGCACTATTCTGGCTATACTGGGGCACTATACTGGGGCACTATACTAGCTATACTGGGGCACTATACTAGCTATACTGGGGCACTATACTGGCTATCCTGGGGCACTATACTAGCTATACTGGGGCGCTATCCTGGGGCACTATACTGGGGCACTATACTAGCTATACTGGGGCACTATACTAGCTATACTGGGGCACTATACTGGCTATCCTGGGGCACTATACTAGCTATACTGGGGCGCTATTCTGGGGCACTATACTGGCTATACTGGGGCACTATTCTGGCTATACTGGGGTACTATACTAGCTATACTGAGGTAACTAAACTCCCTATACTGGGGCAACTATGCTAGCTATGCAGCCGCACCCCAGCACCCCCCCCCCCCCCATAGCCTGCTGTGCACGGCACTGTCCACTAGGTCGCGCAAACACACACACCCCCCCCCCCCCTCCGTTCCCCGGACAAAAATTTGGTCAGAAAGTGTTCCCCGGGCTGGAAAAGGTTGGGAACCACTGCCCTAGACTACACCCTCCATGAACCTATAAACCCCCACCAAACTGCACCACAAGTGTGCTGGCTGGCCCAGCTGTCACTTCTTCCTTTCACCGTCATAGGTAGCTACAGGTGCTCACTAGTATCAGGTAGCCAGAAGTACCCTCAATAGTGAGTAGCTAGAGGTGCTCCCCAAGTATTAGGTAGCCAGACAAACCTCAGTACTAAGTAGCTAGAGGTGCCCCTCACTGGAAGGAGATCTCGTATGCAGAGCCCCAGGTGAGTAACCTCTCATTTAGGGCTTGATTCACAAAGCGGTGCTAACTGATTAGCACGGGTGTGCTAAACAGTTAGCACGCGAAGTGCCGTTCGCGGACTTTTGCGCGTGCAAAGTGCCGCGATTCGCGCAATCGCTGACTTTTGCACACGCAATTTGCCTCAAATCGTGGCAAATTGCGTGCGCAAAAGTCTGCGAACGGCACTTCACGTGCTAACTGTTTAGCACACCCGTGCTAAACAGTTAGCACCGCTTTGTGAATCAAGCCCTTACACTCTCATCAGGACTCCGCATAGAGAAGGATGGAGGGAGGCGCTCTGGAAGGGGAGCTAGCTGCCTTTCCATCATCAGGCGCTAGTAGGCACATGCCTTCAGTGCCTTATGGTAAATCTGGCCCTAAATTACAATCACAGATGAGGGGGAATTAGGACTCTTTTCCACGAACTGTTTCTAGGCAGTGAAATGCCTCTCAAAGTCTCACAACTGCTTGCTGCTGCCTGGTAACTGCTTGTCGCTGGCTAGTAACTGCTTGTTGTTGCCTGGTAACTGCTCACTGCTGCCTGGCAACTGCTTGCTGAGCACACTGCTCAAAAGTTCGTGGAAAAGAGGCCTTAGACAGGCTAAACTCTCTAAATACATACAGGGTGCATTTCTCTATGTTTTCTTTCTGTCCTGTGCAAGAGTTCAGCTCCACTTTAAAGGGGGACAATAGAGTGGAAAACAGGGACAGCCAGATTTGGTAGGAAAAACTAAAGACTGTTTTGCCAACAAGGCACATGTGTAACGTGTATAATATGTAGCGTGTTTCTGATGTGTGGGAAAGTGGGCTGTGTAGTCTGTCGATCTCCACCCAGCCATCAGGAAGAGGTTAAACAGATACTATGAGATACGTTTTCATAATACGCTTATCTTCCTGCAGTATCAGCCCATAAAGATGCCATCGCTACTCCAGGCATGTATGAAGGACGGCCCTCCCTGCACTGCCGACTGGCCGGACAGGAATGGGTGGAGTGCAAATACAGGATCCACCTTGTAGTTCCCAGGATTCCCGTGTATGTCAGCAAAGCAGCTCAGAAGGCCAACTTTCAGGACGGTTTCGGACTGCACTAGGGCTGCGCCACACCACCAAAAACAGGCCTTCAGGGGTTTCATTAATCCCCTTCTGGCCGACACACAAACAGGAAGTGACGCTCCTGTTTTGGAAGTACAGAAGTGCGCAGAAGCGTATTGTAAAATTACGCTTCCACGCATGCGTGCCGCACCACCACCGCCATCTTTTAAGAACCCCTGTGTCGCCACAGACTTACTTCCGACCCCCTGCAGGTCGCCGCACAACCGCACGGTAACATAGTTTTGTCCGAGTGTCGGGGATGCGGCGATTATGACACTTCCGTCGGATTACGACGCACAGCGGGCTCAGTATGAAAGTAGATTTTCATTGATTTGCGGTGTGGTTATCGCACCATCCCAGTGTGATACCACCCTCAAGGTTCGTACACATTTTTGGCTGAAAATTGAGCGTGTGTACAATGCTGAGGCGACACTGAAAAAAGTCACATACTCTTCAATGAAGAGGGAAGGATCTGCACCCCATAGAGCAGGGTTGTCTCAATCGCATAAGGGGCCAAAATCTAAGACACAGCCTAAGGAACTCCAGCCAATTCTGACTCGAACGCAGCTCCCGTTCTGCTGCATAGCCGCTGCCCAAATCGCCAAGCTGTGCCATGCATGGCTATAGTGGATCGCAGTGGCGGCACCAGGGTGAGCTTTCCGGTGCTGTAGCACCCCCAAAATGTTCGGTAGCACCCTGATGGCACCTGCAGCCTCACCCACCACAGCATGGGGGATGCTGGTGCTATCAGTGTGCTAATATCAGGGTGGATGGGCAAGGCTGGGCTTTGCAGAGCGGGTTATAATACGTTGCCTGGATCTATGCACAGCATATACTTACTTCCTGGTCCCTTGCATTCTATCTCATAGTGCCAGCAGTGCACCCCTAGGGACAGCAAGCCATTGCTTGCGGGCTGCCCGCCCCTCTTGTATGTAGGGAAATGCTGCAGATTCAGCCCGCATTCGGGCTCAGGGGAAATAGGCCCTAAGTTGCGGGCCAAATTGTTTATTAAAGTGGTCTGAAAGGCGGCATTTCTACTTTGCTCTAAAAGATTCCTCACAGCTTGAAAGCTATTATCCCAGAATTTTTTTTTTTCAGCAGAACATCACTGAAATGGTTAAACAAAAGCACTTTGTCCTACTATTCAGCTTCAATCCGCATCCAAACTGTGGATAACAGTATCTTTGTTTACATTCCAATCTTGTTACAATGTGTGTAAACACAGTCTAATGCTGGGCATACACGGCTGGATTTTGCTGCTCGATTCTACAGCTGATTCTCTTATCTTCCACTTGTTTTTCTTATCTTTTAGCATTGTCTTTAATGCGGAATCGAGTGGCGAAATGATCGGGCCGGAGATCGGACATGTCGAAAATTATCTATCGAGCCATCTAAATGGCTCAGAATCGAGCCGTGTATTCCCAGCATAACAAGTGAAAAGAAGCTCTTTGTGTTTCAGACACACACACAGTTCAGAAATCTCATTAGAAGATGATAATATATAATAAAAAGCAGTTGGAATAAAATGCAATGGCAGCTTTCAGGCCAAAATAAACTACACTTTGGAACCTTGTAATTTGTAAACAGACAATATTACTTGTGCACAAAAGCAAATATGATAACTGTGTGAGTAATAAAATGTAAGAAAACACATTTTTATTGAATGTTATGTCGGAGTTTCAGACCACTTTAAGATTCAACATATATTGAACAGTCTTAAAATAAAACACCTAGCGGGGGGAGGAGCCGAGCATGCATGTGGGTGGGTCAGGATGTAAATGTAGGAGGGATTGGGTGGGCATGTGGTTGGGGCTATGGAAGTGGGCGGGGTTTATGCAGAACTCCCAACAGCCACTCCTCCCTGTCCAAAACGACAGATTTATTGTTGAACTGGCTATGGACGTATTCATGAGCAGACATGTGGGAAAATAATCCCCCCACCCGCCTGCTGCTTATAGATGTAGTGAGGAGGGGGGGTTAAGTTGGGAGAAGGGAGGGTAATAAAAATGTATTTAAAGAAAACGTCCTCTGGCTCCAGTTTGGGCAGCAGTGGGATAGGGCTACGGCGATCCCTTTGCCATGGGTCTTTCATACAGTGCCTCGGCACGGCGGGACTGTCCCAGGGAAAACGGGACAGTTGGGGGGCATGTAATGCATGTCACATGATTGGGGGTTGGAAGTGTGCAAGACCCCGACGCAGCGCTGGAGCAGGTTAATGTTCTGCTGCGCTACTCTGCAATGTGGAGAGAGGGTGCCGGGGGTGGGGGCGGTGTCTTGGTGTGTGTGTTCCATCTATGGAGGTGCCCCCTGATAATCTTGCTGGGGGGGTCCCGTGGCTGTTTCTGCACCTCGGCTCATGAAGATGCCAGTGCTATATAAATACATAATAATAATATGGGAGGACATTACACTATGACTATGGTAGGATTAGATTGTGAGCTCCTCTGAAGACAGTCAGTGACATGACTATGTGCTCTGTAAAGTACTACAGAAGATGTCGATGCTATGTACGGTATATACTAAATATGCATCTCACATCACAGTTCTGGCAGCATTGCATCTCACAAGACGCATGCCGTGCACAGTGGAAAAAATGCATTCAAAAAAATGTTCAGTTTTTCGCAATGATAAATATAAAACCTGCCTTTGCTGCCTGTAGGCTAAGATGAACCATTTTTAATATCACTTAATTATTATTTATATAGCACCAACATCTTCCACAGCGCTGTACAAAGTACATAGTCATGTCACTTACCTGTCCCTCAGAGGAGCTCATGATCTAGTCCCTGTAGTGAAAAATGTTGCTACCCATCATATTTTGCAACTTGCCATAGAGGACAGTGTATAACTGCGTAGGCGTGGCTCCTCTCTGTTAACACGCCTGTAATTTGTCCCTACCATAGTATTATGTCTATGGAAGTACTGTGTAGTGTATGTATCATAGTCCAGGGCTAATTTAGGGGGAAGCCAATAACTTACCTGTATGTTTCTGGGAAGTAGGAGAAAACCAGAGTGCCCGGTGGAAACCCAGGCAGACACAGGGAGAGCATACAAACTCCGTGCAGATAGGGCCCTGGCTGGGATTTGAACCGGGAACCCAGCGCTGCAAGGTGAGAGTACTAACCACCACAGCAAGATTTGTACTGCGCTGATCTGTGTTTGCAGCGGTTTCAGTTTAGCTCCCAACTGTCCCTTTTTCGGAGGGACAGTCCCTCTTTGGGAGCCCTGTCCTTCTGTCCCTCTTTCACCCTCATTTGTCCCTCTTTCAGGACTTTGTCCCTCTTTCTATGTAAATATATATATATTTCTATACTAAAAATGTGTTTGATTGACTCTAAACTTTATTCCCAACCTCTAAATTGATATATTACTAATTTTAAAATGTTACTATGAAGGAAAATGAACCAGGATAGAAAGAACCAGTGTGGTTTGAATTATAAAACAACATATGTTTCTTATGAAATCTTTATGGTATGTGTGACTGGAGGCGTTGTGAGGGCGTGACCAGGGGTGTGGCAGGGGCGTGGCTTAAGTGTCCCTTTTTCTCATCTCAAAAAGTTGGGAGATGGGTATGGTTTAACTGATCTGATTGAAGTTGGTTATTAACCTTATGTTAGCGTTCTTTGTACCGTCTTGTGTAATAGCGTTACGTAGCACTGTCTATTAGTCGTGTGTTTTGTTCAATGCGGTTGTATGCGCTCAGCTATTTATACATCAGCGTTATTTACCGTGTTGTCAGCACGGCAGCGCAAGAGGTCACAGGGCTATAAACGACTACAACTGGTAATAACAGTCGACATAAAAATAACTGACTGCACTATAATCAGCACTATAGGCAGAGCAGCCTGGATATCTGCAACAGAGGTACATCGCCACCTAGTGGGCGGATACTTGTGTGTACAAAAGTGTAAACAAAAGATTTACAAATCATGCACCTCTTGCAAAGGTATAGTCCCTTTTTGGGAACTAAATACCTCTGTTACTCTTTCTTCCCCATTTGTCCCTCTTTCAGGGGCTGATGTACAGATTTGTATATAAGTACTGGTTGAGGGATCTGGCTTTGAGGGCCAGCTTAGCGCTTTTTGAAGTTATTTTTCTAGGCGATTCTAGGCAAGTGCCTAGCGATTTTCTAATCATGCCTAGCGATTTTTGGAGTGTTTTGATGTAGCGTTTTTTATTTTTTGTTACAGTAGAGCTGGAACTGAACAGCTTCTGTAACAAAAACGCCTGGAAAATCGCTCTGATCTGTCACTTTTCAGAAAAATCACATCGCTCTGGTGTGCTCCATCCCATTCAAATACATTAGCCAAGTGCTGACACCAGCCTTACATGGGAGACCAGGGTTGGAATCCTAACTAGGGTCACTACCTATTCAGTAAGGTGTCCTTGGGCAAGACCTCCTAAGTTCTTGTTCATACTTGGTGCCTGCCCACCAATTGCCCCGTGAACACGTTCAGTCCGCGATCGCGATTCGGGGGCAAAATTTTGCGATTCAGCGTGATTTGCGCTTGTGATTCCCATTAATTAGAACGAGAAACAAAGCGCAATCGCCCCAGAAACGCTGCATGCACCGCAAATGCTGCAGTGTGAATGTATCCATCACTGCTGATCATCAAAGCACTGAAAAAGGGATAAGTGTAAACCAGCCCCTTGAGCGCGCCCTTAGTGACTGCAGGTCTTGAGCGCTTTGAGTCCAACAAGAGAAAAGCGCTATACAAATGTTAGGATTATTATCAGGATTATAAAGTGAATGTACAGTGAATTAAAAAACAAAACAAAACAGATACTTACCTATGGGGGGGAAGGGTCCGGGTCCTATAGAGCCTTCCAGTTCCTCTCATGGTCATTCCAGGCAGCGCTGTCACCCCTGGTAGCAGTATCCCACCGATTAGTTGAATACTGCTCTGTGCCAACATCAGAAGTCTTCAAGAGACACTGTAACATCAAAAAGTTCCCTGGGGGGTACTCACCTCGGGAGGGGGAAGCTTCTGGGTCCCAATGAGGCTTCCCACGCCGTCCTCTGTCCCACGGGGGTCTAGCTACAGCCCTCCGAACAGCGGCCCGACAGATCCGACAGCTTGTTCAATACTTACCTTTCCAGGCTCCAGCGGGGGCGCTGTTGCGGCTTTCGGCTCCAAAGTAGACGGAAATACCCGATCTCAGTCTGGTCCGCTCTACTGCGCAGGCGCCGGAGACTTGTGCCTGCGCAGTAGAGCAGACCCAACGGCGATCGGGTATTTCGGAGCCGAGAGCTGCCACAGCGCCTGCGCAGGAGCCGGGAAGGTAAATATTTACATCGCCGCTGTTCGGTGGACTGCAACAAGACCCCCGAGGGACGGAGGACGGCGTGGGAAGCCTCATTTGGACCCTGAGGCTTTCCCCTCCCAAGGTGAGTACCCCCCAGGGGAACTTTTTGATGTTACAGGTTTTCTTTCAGGAGACCAAGTGCTCTGGAAGACAGGCAGCTCCGTACTGCATGAGCGTACGAGAGAGCGCACACTAGCGCATGTACAGTACGGAGCTGCCTGTCTTCCAGAGCACTTGGGCTCCTGAAGACTTCCGAAGCCTCCGGTGGCTGCAGATTGGACGGCGCTTGAATGAAGGGGCCGTGAGAGGAATGGGAAGTCTCTTTAGAACCCAGAGCCTTCCCTCTCCTTAGGTAAGTATCTGTTTGGTTGTCAATTTGCATTGCCTTTAATATATGGATTTTTCTACTGCAAAATGTGTTTAAAGGGAGTCTGAAGCGAAAATTAAAATAATACTCACCTAAGCAGAGGGTCTGGGTCCTGTAGAGCCTTCCCGGTCTCCACGCTCCCCTGTTAGCAGTCCATGACCAATTGGTCCTAGACTGCTCTCTTCCGGGTCGGGGAGACTTTGTCAATCTTTAGAAGCAAATTAATTATAATTACACCAGAGAGGAAAAATGTGTGCATCAACCAAGTGAACCTGACAAATCTGGCTTTGCAAATTTGGCCTATTGGCTAATCACGAGACATTGCTCATGCAAATAAGCATTTGCTTTTGCATGCCTAAATATGCAGGGTCAAAAACCAAAACCGCAAAACAATCGCCCTGCGGGAATTAGTTCATGCTATACAGCACTATCCAGGGGCGCCACGAGGAGGCTTCCCATTGCCCCCATACAACCGGGGGGGCCGCGGGAGTCCCAGGCTCTCTCACCGCTCCCAGGCTCTCTCTTTAGAAGCACTCAGGCTTCCGAAGAAGGGCCGCTCCATACTGCGCACACCAGGACAAAAATGGGCATGGCCACAAAATTCAGTGGGCGTGTCCATAGCACACAGTGGGCGTGACCAATGAAAATTTCCTAGTAAGAGTGAATCTCGCGCTGCTCACTTCGCGTTGGCCGAACAGTCACCATGGCAACTGGACGCTAAGTGGCTCTTGCCGCTTAGCGTTCAGTTACCATGGTGACTGTTCGGGCAGCAGAGGAGAGTGGAGGAGAGCAGCAAGATTCACCGCTGAATACTGAGGGACGTCAACGACGAACCAACCCTCCCCCCCCCTCCTCCGCCCACGGCCTCTAACCTCCTGTGTCCCCAATAAGAGTAACATTAAAAAACACACACACAAAAAAACTGTGCAGTCATGTAGTCACCCTCTTTCAAGAGCCGCTAGGGGCACCTGCCCTCAAGTGCCTCTTAATAGATACGGACCTGGTGGGCGCCCTCTCTCACACACTCATGCATGCGCAGTACAGAGACGCTTCCCAAAGACTGCCGAAGTCTCTCTCGGTGGGAGGCGGCGGGGGACCGACAGGATAACCGGAAGGATCTATAGGACCCAGAGTATTTCTCTCTCCTTAGGTAAGGATCTGTTTTTTCTTTTATATTACGCTTCAGAGTTACTCTAATTGACTCTAAACTTTATTCCCATCAATTGAACTGGATGGTGTACTGGTTAAGGGCTCTGCCTCTGACACAGGAGACCAGGGTTCGAACCCCGGCTCCGCCTGTTCAGTAAACCAGCACCTATTCAGTAGGAGACCTTAGGCAAGTCTCCCCAACACTGCTACTGCCTATAGAGCGCGCCCTAGTGGCTGCTGCTCTGGCGCTTTGAGTCCGCCAGGAGAAAAGCGCTATATAAATATTATTTGTCTTGTCTTGTCATTTCTTATTTTTTAACTTTTTAATTAAGAAAAGTACTGATGATAGAGAGGACCAGTGTGGTTTGAATGATAAAACCAGAAATGGATTAAGCTGAAATGGGGCCCTAGGAAACAGCAGTTTTTGCTCACCTCTGATGCTCACTTGGCTATTTTAGTAAGATTTGGTGGGGGCTAGATCAACTGGATAAAACTACATGTTTGGATTCTGAATTCTTTGTGATATGCCATGGTGAGGGGTGTGGTGGGGGCGTGGTTAGAGGCTTGGCAGGGGCGTGTCTTAAAGGATACCCGAAGTGACATGTGACATGATGAGATAGACATGTGTATGTACAGTGCCTAGCACACAAATAACTATGCTGTGTTCCTTTTTTTCTTTCTCTGCCTGAAAGAGGTAAATATCAGGCGGTATTCGTGACCTTGAGACTATACATTGTACTCCTATCTGTTTATTGCCTGAGGAAGCGGGAACATACCTGTGAAACGTGTTGCACTGTTTGGTTTGGAGTATATTAATAAACCTGTTGTCATAAAACTGACGGTATCTTGTCTGCTTCGGGGAGGCGAGTCCACCACCACCTCCTGAGGGATTTTAAGCCTTTTAGAACCTTTTATCCTGCTGGCGCCTCCGTTCACTCTTACATTATTTAGCCAGATATAGGTGATGCCCCGGTATACAAAGTCCGCTGTAGCGTGCTTACTTATCTGCTCCCCATGTTCAAGTGCTGATGTCACTCTTCTCTCAGTGCTGGAACGCGGTGTGCTGGTTAGTGAGCCACAGTCCCACAGCCAGCACATGCAGCCCTTCCATCGCTTTGTGGGGAGCCCAGGGCCCCTAGAAGCCCTGGGCCCCTTACTGCAGTGTCAGTTGTCCCCCACTGATGCCTGCCCTGTGTATATTCATTTTGATTTGTATTTGATGGCAGCACCTCTCTTCAGAGAAGTTGGGGCAGGGGTATGTTTACCGCAATGGCATCAGCTCTTTTTTACAGCAGCAGCCTGTAATTATTTGGGAGCTGAGGGGATCAGCTGCTGTAGGTTTAGAAGTGAGATGTAGTCCTGTTCTTGCCTGATATCGGATTTCAGCTCCTCAGTATTTCCGGGTCTCCTTTGTCGTATTTCGTTTCACAATGTACCTAATGTGTTCAGTGGGTGACAGGCCCGGCCTGCATGCTGGACAAATTGGGACGAGCAGGTAAGAAGGAGCAGTGTTGTTCACTGCATGCTGGACAAATTGGGACGAGCAGGTAAGAAGGAGCAGTGTTCATTTCTGGCACTGTAGATAACCACTAGTAGAGTATGAGTAAAATTACCGATATCCTTCTATTAGGCTGTAATTACGATAGTAAAAGATCGGTTATTTTTACCAATAATTTACTATCCCCTAACCTGACACCATTCTCACTTGAACCCTACCCCTATCGATGCTTAAATCCAACTGACCGCCCCAAAATGATGCCCAACCCTAACCAACCCCCTACCCAACCCCTCAACCTTTGCCTAACCCTAAACAAACCCCTAACATATGCCTAACTGACCCCTCTCCTATGATGCCTTATCCTAACTAACTTCCCAACCTATAACTAACCCTAACCAACCCCCCAAACGATGCTTAACCCTAACCAACCCCCAAACGATTACTGACCCTAACCACCCCCCCCCCTATGATGTCTAACCCTAACCAACCCCCCAGCCTATGCCTAACCGTAGGGCCCCTTTTACGCCTAATCAGTTGGTACGCATTTTTTTTCTTCTCCATAGCAGTGCATTATGAAAAACATTTCAGTTAAAACACGTATAGTGTGAACTGTGCCATAGGAAAACATGGGCATTACTTTGAAAATCAGTTGTCCTTTCAGTTATAACTGAGAGCAACTTGATTAAGTGTAAACGGGGCCTAAAAAAACCCCTAACCTTTGTCTAACCCTAAACGACCCTCCAAACCTATGCCTTACCGTATCTGACCCTTCCCCCCAAACTAATACCTAACCCTAACTTAACTGCGGCTACAGATAGGTAGTTTGGACGGCCCCACAGGCCCAAAGTATTTTAAAATCAGCATCTCACGGTAAATGCAACGCATGGTAGCTCATTGTCAGTCATTTGTAAAGTGGGGGCCGGGCAATAACGTGCATGGTGTCCTGAAGCGCACAACTTGGCTTGCTTTACTACGATAGAACCCGATGTAGCACTGAGCCAACGCGATAATGTGAACAGGCTCACTGGGACAATTGCAGCGCATTCACCTCGATTACCTAGCCCCTGAGGGTTGTGTTTTTAACCTCCCTGGCGTTCTATTAAGATCGCCAGGGCGGCTGCGGGAGGTTTTTTTTTAAATTAAAAAAAAAACTATTTCATGCAGCCAACTGAAAGTTGGCTGCATGAAAGCCCACTAGAGGGTGCTCCGTATGCGCACTTCTGATCGCCTCCGGCAATCAGAAGTAACAAGGAAGGCCGCAATGAGCGGCCTTCCTTGTTTCGCTTTCCTCGTCGCCATGGCGACGAGCGGAGTGACGTCATGGACGTCAGCCGACGTCCTGACGTCAGCCGCCTCCGATCCAGCCCTTAGCGCTGGCCGGAACTGTTTGTTCCGGCTGCGCTGGGCTCAGGTGGCTGGGGGGACCCTCTTTCGCCGCTGCACGCGGCGGATCGCCGCGCTGCGGCGGCGATCAGGTAGCACACGTGGCTGGCAAAGTGCCGGCTGCGTGTGCTCCTTTTTATTTGATAGAAATCGGCCAAGCGGGGCCTGAGAAATCCTCCTGCACAGGTTACACCGAGCTGAGCTCGGGATAACTGGCAAGGAGGTTAAAGGACACCTGAACTGAGAGAGATATAAACAATGCAGATTGCCTGGCTGTCCTGCTGATTCTCTGCCTCTAATACTCTCAGCCATAGACCCTGAACAAGCATGCAGCAGATCAGGTGCTCTGACTGAGGTGTAACTGGATTAGCTGCATGCTTGTTTCAGGTGTGTGACCCAGACACTACTGCAGCGAAAGAGATCAGCAGGACTGCCAGGCAACTGGCATTGTTTAGCAACTGGAGGAAACATGAAGAGTCTGGCACTATAGTATTTATTTTCATCAAGTGGAAACAATGCAGCAAGCAGCAAAGTGCATAGATATCTTGCAGTGAACTGACATACAAAATGGTAGTATAGTATTGCAAGTAAAAATGGCAAGTGCTCAAAGGCTGTACCTGGGTGTGGGGAGGTGGCAGGTGTGGGCGCCAAAGGGTGCACGGCCTAACGACCGTTTCGCGGGGCAAAGTGCCTGGCTTCTTCCGAGGTGATTGGCACATTGGAAGAAGCCAGACACTTTGCCCCGGGAAACGGTCGTTAGGCCGTGCACCCTTTGGCGCCCACACCTGCCACCTCCCCACACCCAGGTACAGTCTTTGAGCACTTGCCATTTTTACTTGCAATACTACCATTTTGTAGGTCAGTTCACTGCAAGATATCTATGCACTTTGCTGCTTGCTGCATTGTTTCCACTTGATGAATATAAATACTATAGTGCCAGACTCTTCATGTTTCCTCCAGTTGCTTTGCATAGACTTTGTCTTCCAGTCTTGAGCACATAGTATACCTGGGTGTTCGTCCATTTTGCTCGCTACACATAGCATAACCCGAGTGCCTGCCAGCTCTCCCATCAAACTGGCATTGTTTAAAGAGAAATAAATATAGCAGCCTCCATATCCCTCTCACTTCAGATACACTTAATGCTGGGGACACACAATGCAATTTCCCATCCTATCAACGGGTAATCTGATGGGAAAGTTGAATCGTGTGTACATGTCCAAACTGCTTCCCATCCACTTTTCTGTTATAATGTTGCAAAATTGATCCCTTTATTGATCAGAATCAGATCGGACATGTCGGAAAGAATAGACTCTTGTCGATCGGACTGGTAGTTGAATTGTCTTGTGTTCCCAGCATTAAAGCCCTAAGGTAGGCAAGAATACTTCCCTAAGGTAGGCAAGAATACTTCCCTAAGGTAGGCAAGAATACTTCCCTAAGGTAGGCAAGAATACTTCCCTAAGGTAGGCAAGAATACTTCCCTAATTATGTGCAGACTCACAGTTGCAAAGCTTGTTTCATTTGTGTACAAGACACTTTGATTAGCTGCCAAATAAATACCTTTGAAAGTAAAATACTTGGTATTTAACCACTTAACTTTATCATGTCCGAGAAAGACCTTATTACTCGGTGGCTTTTCCGTAGCGGCGATTGGGAAAGGGAACTGAGGGTTCCCCGAACCAATCGCAGTGCCTGGAGTGAATGGACATGACCCCAATCAGGGGCCATGTCCATTCATAAAGACATAATATAAGTAAAGTTAAAACAAAAAAAAAATAAACAATTTTTGGTAAACCAGGGTAGTGTTTTTAGCACCGTCTAGTGGCAAAAAATAAAATTGCACAAACCAAACATTTTTAATAATAAAAAAAATACAGTGAATCCCTTCCAAAGCCCCCACCCGAGTTACCAAACAATCACGTAAAAAAACAAACACAAAAAAAACATTAATACCGTAGTTGCCTTAGGGACTCACCTTTTTTTTTTTTAAATATGTATGTCATGAGGGTATATTACTTTTATTTCAGTACATAAGGGCTTGCATAAGGGCATAGCCGGGACTAATGGATAAATAAAATGGGTGGGTTTTATTTATGGTAGCATTGGAGAAAGTGTATTTTTTCTTGTATTTGCCTATAAAATGCATTGTGAGAAAACGCGGAAGAGCCGCTGCAAATACTCAGAGTGAGGCGGCTGATTCCGCGTCTAGCATGGCATCTGGAGTGTTTAGGCACGCATCCACTAGCGAGGCGGAACGCGGAGAAACCGCCGCATGCCCAGCGGTCAGGGCAGCGGAGTCCGCGTTCGACGCTACAGTCAATGCGCATAGGCCTACTACTGACAGTGGCTGAGCGCGGGGAAACCGCCGCATGCTCGGTTGGCGGTGCGGCTGCCCCCGCGCTCGAACAGGCTGACACATTACAACACATGTCTGGTGTGGCTGGGACTGATAGTCCACCCTGGTTCAGGAGGACGCGCGCGCAGAGAGGCAGGGCCTTTATGACAGTCAGAAGGGAGTCAGCTGACCAAGCCGGTCAGCTGACAATTTCAGCAACTTCCATTGGTCCAGCACTTAGGGGAGGCGCTAGAGAGCGCTGGTGTATATATACTGGGTGCTGGTCATTTCTCTGGTGTCTGGCGTTGCGATCACTACGTGGTAGCACTCAGACCTTGTCAGTATCTGTGTTTATTAGACAGTTCCAAGGTGTTGATGGCCAAGGATCTCACACCTTAGTCTAGGAAATACTTTATGTACTAGCTCTCAGACCTTAGCTAGATCCAACAGTGTGCCAGAACCGGCAGGAGCTGGGAATCCACACTGAGTCAGATTCTTGATAGCTTAAAGTACTAATTGCTGTGATTATTTGTTATGACCTTCTGCCTTCCTGACCATTCTTCTGATCTCTGATTTTGTACCTTTGTCATTCTGATACTCTGTTGCCAAACCTCGGCTAGTCTCTGGATTCTGCATCTGCCTCCTGTCTCTGTACTTTATCTGTCCGTGTGTTTACGACCTGGCTTGTCCGACCTCGAGAGCTGTCTCTCCTGTTAGGAGATAGCTCGCAGATCTGTCAGTGACACTTCTCCATTGGTGTCACTCACGTTCTGTCCTTCCCACTTTCAGTCTGACTCCTCCCCGTGGAGAGTCCAGACTACGGAAGGAACCAGTTGCCGAGCAGTACTCCTATCTGCTCTTGCACCTGTCTTCCAGGTGCGATCCTCAAAGTATTGCTGTTGTACCAAAACACTCTTATCACTCAGGTGTCCAGAGGTTAGAAATATATCTGATTATCGGTGATACTGCAGATCATCAATAATCTGGTATATATCTGCATTCTCAGTGATACTGCAGATCGCCGGTAATCAGATCCTCTCTGTGCTTCACCGATCGTTACATGCATAGAAAATAAAGTAATTACGCTAAACAAGTATCACCCACAAAAAGCCTAATTTATGGAGAAAAAAACAAGATATAGATTATTTACATGGGAGAAGCAGCGTTAAAGTTATGGCCGAATGAATGCAAGGAGCGCTGACAGGGAAAATGGCTTTTGGCGTTTAGGTAAAATGGCCTGAAGGCTGAAGTGGTTAAAATGATATATTATTTTTTGTTTAGCTTCATAATCTTATTTTCACATAAAAAGCTAATGATCTTTGAGCTACGTACACACGTGTGATAACGATCATTTGAAATAACAGATCAACGGGCAATCGTCAATTGGTGTGCCGATCTTTTAAACGATCAACCTTACAATATCTAACATACAATTTGCTTTATGGTGAACCATCAGGTTTGAATATTGCCCACGCACACAAAAGTAACATCAGAGTGTGTCGGGTGATGATTTCTGCACATGTGCATATCCATTGTTATCTAGTACCAGATCCTGCAAGACAGATTGGTATTTGCCACGGACGTCTGTTATTGGTCATTAGTTTAAAGAGAACCCAAGGAAGAAAGATTTGTTAAAAAAAACATGCCACCTGATTTGGGGGCCTAGCCAGATCAGGTAGCGTCAATTACCACTGCTCCCCGACACTCCATACGCCCCACAATTGCCAAAACATAAAAACAAAAAAATGGCCGCGACCAGTGGGGTCACATCGCTGTCTGTCACTGCAGCTCTAGTTCCGCCTCTCTCTCAACACAGAGCACAGAGCAGGGAGGCGTGGGTGAGGCGTGCCAAAAGCTCAGAAGGAACGGGGAGAGGCAGAGCTGGCCAATTAGAGCAGGGGAAGGGGCGTTCCTAACACCAGAGTGGGCGTATTGCAGGTGTGTCTCTCCTGCAAGGGAGGCCTCTTCCCCTCGTAGATTGCCGACAAGCAGCTTTTTGCCAATTACTAGATGTGACAGCATGGCGCGCGGGGGGGGGGGGGGGGGGGGGTGTTTGAGAGCGGTGCAGAGGGAACACAGAGGCATGAGATGGAGCAAAGAACATGCCCCTGTGTTCCATCTGTCCTCCGTGCACCACCTCAGGTACACTTTAAATGATCATTAGAGACATTTTTGCATGTGATTATCTAACTACAAGCTGACTATGGTCTGAAGTGTGTGCGCTTTACCTTTAGCCTTTTGACGGCATCTTTAGATTTTTACCTGGAGACAGACTGCAGGAAAATGTACAGTCACCCTATGATTACCTTTAGCTCAGTGCTTGGCATAACTGCACTCAAGTGAAGCACAACGGACAAGCTCGTACTAGCGTTTGTTATGAAACGGTCGGCGCTCTCCTGAGGACACCGCACACGCCTCTGCCTGGCAGGCCTGTTCCGTCACATGCGTGTGCGGATGAATTACTACAGACAACTGGCCAGATCTGATAGGCGTGTGGAGATTGCATAGAGACTCGATGGTAGAAATAGGACAGCAGGACGTTTTAAGAGAATCTGTAAGAAAACCTCCACCCCACCGGAGGGGTACTTACCTCAGGAGGAGGAAGCTTCCGGATCATAATCAATTCCCCCGTCCTTCTGAGCCTCAGCAATCCAGCCCTGGAAGCCCCTAAACACCGGCGAGGTAAATATTTACCTTCCTCAATCCAGCGCAGCTGTGGTAGCGGTGGTCTGATCGGGGTCAGGCAGAAATAGCCGAGCTCGTGTAGTAGAGAGGACCCAATTGGGCTTAGCTATTGCCGCCTGAGCCCGATCGGAAAGCCGATACTGCGCTGGAGCCAGACAAGGTAAATATTGCAGGCCCAAACCGATAACCAGCTATTCAGGAATCAGCAGCATGCCGGCCAGATTTACACTGCAGTGCGATCTGGACGGCAAGCCATGACTGAGAGTATAGGCAGCATTTCTCCACCCCAATAGGGGGGGGCAGTTGACCAATAATGAGAGGAAACCGGAGTGCCCAGAGGAAACCCACACAAACATGGAGGGAACATACAAGCTCCGTGCAGATAGCCTCCTAACCTGAAACGTGGGACTCTACCCCTGCAATCATTACTTGGGTGCCTACATGCATCTAATTTTGATTGGCCGATTTTATCACCTCCATGTAGTATGAGAGCTTACAGACACAATGATCATAGTAGTCAATATCTGTTGACTCTCATGCAGGGGCTGATTCTTCCATGAAGCAACGCGAATCACATGCTTCAGGGCGGCAACAATTAGATGGCGGCAAGAGGCAACTCCTCTCCCCAAATGTCTCCTATTCCCCCCTCCCCCTCCCTAGATGGGTGGCGCCACTTCACTCATCTATTCTAAACATTCCAGCGATGTGATCTCTATCCGCCCATTCAACGTCCTGTATCCATGGCTACAGCAGTGCATCCTGTTACGTGCTGCCGGGTCACTTGAGGCACCGCTGTCGTCACAGAGTAAGCAGGACTTCACATGTGGCTGGTGATCACATCACTAATCTGCTGAGAGTGGGTGAGTGATGCGGCACCAGTGCAGCACATATCTGGCATACTGGGTAGAGTGACCAGATTTTTGTGGGTCCAACCTGGGACGGGGAGTGGGGGCGGCGTGCGTAGTGCGCCGCGGCGAAAAGTGGGGAGGACTGAGGAGCGCGCATCGCCGAAGACTGGGGAGGGGGCTGCGGCGTGCGCAGCGCGCTGCGGCGGAAAATGGGCGTGGCCATGGCATTGTATGGGCGGAGCTAACGTAATGATGTAACAGCGAGGCATAAGAAAGCAGTGTTTACGCCATGATGTGGACAAACGAGACTTTGCATCATGGGTGTGCAGAAACTGTGTGATGCTAATAGTATACCGTAACCACAAAGCAGCAAACATAGCCACCTATGACCATTAAATAATAAATGCAGTAACAGTCATCCCGGACACCAGAAACTAAATGCAATGGGCAACATGTCAGCACAAAATAAATGCAATGCGGGCAACATGTCAGTACAAAATAAATGCAATGCGGGCAAACATTTCACCAGAAAATGAACGCATTGCGGGCAAACATTTAACAGAAAATTAACGCAATGCAGGCAAACATTTCACCAGAAAAGAAACGCAATGCAGGCAAACATTTCACCAAAAAAGAAACGCATTGCGGGCAAACATTTCACCAGAAAAGAAACGCAATGCGGGCAAACATTTCACCAGAAAAGAAACACAATGCAGGCAAAAATTTCACCAGAAAAGAAACGCAATGCGGGCAAACATTTCACCAGAAAAGAAACGCAATGCAGGCAAACATTTCACCAGAAAATTAACGCAATGTGGGCAAACATTTCACCAGAAAAGAAACGCAATGCGGGAAAACTTTTCACCAGACAAGAAACGCTATGCGGGCAAACATTTCACCAGAAAAGAAACGCAATGCGGGAAAACATTTCACCAGAAAAGAAACGCAATGCGGGCAAACATTTCACCAGAAAAGATACGCAATGCAGGCAAACATTTCACCAGAAAATTAACGCAATGTGGGCAAACATTTCACCAGAAAAGAAACGCAATGCGGGAAAACTTTTCACCAGACAAGAAACGCAACGCGGGCAAACATTTCACCAGAAAAGAAACGCAATGCGGGAAAACATTTCACCAGAAAAGAAACGCAATGCGGGCAAACATTTCACCAGAAAAGAAACGCAATGCGGGCAAACATTTCACCTGGAAAAGAAACGCAATGCGGGCAAACATTTCACCTGTAAAAAGAAATGCAATGCGGGCAAACATTTCACCAGAAAAGAAACGCAATGCGGGCAAACATTTCACCAGAAAAGAAACGCAATGCGGGCAAACATTTCACCTGAAAAAGAAACGCAATGCGGGCAAACATTTCACCTGGAAAAGAAACGCAATGCGGGCAAACATTTCACCTGGAAAAGAAAGCATTTACTCACCTGGCAGAAGTCTCCGGCCTCTGGTGCGCTGCTTCTGGGACCACCTTCCTCCTATAGTCTCCCGCGCTGACAGCCTGGCAGAGCAGGGCTACGGCAAGATGGAGCCCGAAGCCCTGTACTGGAGACACAAATAGTCTCCAGTACAGGGCTTCGGCAGCCATCTTGCCGTAGCCTTGCTCGCCTGCCGGTGTCGGAACAGACACCGGAAGAGGAGGCTGGAGCGGGGCTGCGGGCAATGAACTGGCACGGCGTCTATAGACGCCGCTGACAGTTCATAAGGATAGAGTGGCCAGAGTCCCGAGGCCGGGACGTCTCGCTGCTGAAAGCGGGACGTTTCCCGGGACCTCATGCTGCCTGGGACAGCGGACCCCGAATCCGGGACGTGTCCCGGGCAATCCGGGACGTCTGGTCACTCTAATACTGGGGATCAGATGCTGCCGGCCAACAGGGAGGAGATGCTATGGGAGGAGGTGCAGCACATACCCGGCATCCTGGGGATCAGATGCTGCGGGCCAGCAGGGAGGAGATGCTATGGGAGGAGGTGCAGCACATACCCGGCATCCTGGGGATCAGATGCTGCGGGCCAGCAGGGAGGAGATGCTATGGGAGGAGGTGCAGCACATACCTGGCATCCTGGGGATCAGATGCTGCGGGCCAGCAGGGAGGAGATGATATGGGGGGAGGTGCAGCACATACCCGGCATCCTGGGGATCAGATGCTGCGGGCCAGCAGGGAGGAGATGCTATGGGAGGAGGTGCAGCACATACCTGGCATCCTGGGGATCAGATGCTGCGGGCCAGCAGGAAGGAGATGCTATGGGAAGAGGTGCAGCACATACCCGGCATACTGGGGATCAGATGCTGCGGGCCAGCAGGGAGGAGATGCTATGAAAGGAGGTGCAGCACATATCCGGCATCCTGGGGATCAGATGCAGAGGGCCAGCAGGGAGGAGATGCTGTGGGAGGAGGTGCAGCACATACCTGGCATCCTGAGGATCAGATGCTGCGGGCCAGCAGGGAGGAGATGCTATGGGAGGAGGTGCAGCACATGCCCGGCATCCTGAGGATCAGATGCTGCGGGCCAGCAGGGAGGAGATGCTATGGGAGGAGGTGCAGCACATACCCGGCATCCTGGGGATCAGATGCTGCGGGCCAGCAGGGAGGAGATGCTATGGGAGGAGGTGCAGCACATACCCGGCATCCTGGGGATCAGAGGCTGCGGGCCAGCAGGGAGGAGATGCTATGGGAGGAGGTGCAGCATATACCCGGCATCCTGGGGGTCAGATGCTGCAGGCCAGCAGGGAGGAAGCACAGCACATACCCGGCATCCTCCTGGGGATCAGATGCTGCGGGCCAGTAGGGAGGAGATGCTATGGGAGGAGGTGCAGCACATACCCGGCATCCTGGGGATCAGATGCTGCAGGCCAGCAGGGAGGAGATGCTATCGGAGGAGGTGCAGCACATACCCGGCATCCTGGGGGTCAGATGCTGCGGGCCAGCAGGGAGAAGATGCTATGGGAGGAGGTGCAGCACATACCCGGCATCCTGGGGATGAGATGCTGCAGGCCAGCAGGGAGGAGATGCTATGGGTGGAAGTGCAGCACATACCTGGCATCCTGGGGGTCAGATGGGCCAGCAGGGAGGAGATGCTATGGGAGGAGGTGCAGCACATACCCGTCATCCTGGGGATCAGATGCTGTGGGCTAGCAGGGAAGATATGCTATGGGAGGAGGTGCAGCACATACCCGGCATCCTGGGGATCAGCTGCTGTGGGCCAGCAGGGAAGAGATGCTATGGGAGGAGGTGCAGCACATACCTGGCATCCTGGGGGTCAGATAGGCCAGCAGGGAGGAGATGCTATGGGAGGAGGTGCAGCACATACCCGGCGTCCTGGGGATCAGATGCTGCGGGCCAGCAGGGAGGAGATGCTATGGGAGGAGGTGCAGCACATACCCGGCATCCTGGGGATCAGATCCTGCAGGCCAGCAGGGAGGAGATGCTATGGGAGGAGGTGCAGCACATACCCGGCACCCTGGGGATCAGATGCTGCGGGCCAGCAGGGAGGAGATGTCATGGGAGGAGGTGCTGCACATACCCGGAATCCTGGGGATCAGATGCTGCGGGCCAGCAGGGAGGAGATGCTATGGGAGGAGGTGCAGCACATACCCGGCATCCTGGGGATCAGGTGCTGCGGGCCAGCAGGGAGGAGATGCTATGGGAGGAGGTGCAGCACATACCCGGCATCCTGGGGATCAGATGCTGCAGGCCACCAGGGAGGAGATGCTATCGGAGGAGGTACAGCACATACCCGGCATCCTGGGGGTCAGATGCTGCGGGCCAGCAGGGAGAAGATGCTATGGGAGGAGGTGCAGCACATACCCGGCATCCTGGGGATGAGATGCTGCAGGCCAGCAGTGAGGAGATGCTATGGGTGGAGGTGCAGCACATACCTGGCATCCTGGGGGTCAGATGGGCCAGCAGGGAGGAGATGCTATGGGAGGAGGTGCAGCACATACCCGTCATCCTGGGGATCAGATGCTGTGGGCCAGCAGGGAAGAGATGCTATGGGAGGAGGTGCAGCACATACCCGGCATCCTGGGGATCAGCTGCTGTGGGCCAGCAGGGAAGAGATGCTATGGGAGGAGGTGCAGCACATACCTGGCATCCTGGGGGTCAGATGGGCCAGCAGGGAGGAGATGCTATGGGAGGAGGTGCAGCACATACCCGGCATCCTGGGGATCAGATGCTGCGGGCAGCAGGGAGGAGGTGCAGCACATACCCGGCATCCTGGGGATCAGATGCTACAAGCCAGCAGGAAGGAGATGCTATGGGAGGAGGTGCAGCACATACCCGGCATCCTGGGGATCAGATGCTGCGGGCCAGCAGGGAGGAGATGCTATGGGAGGAGGTGCAGCACATACCCGGCATCCTGGGGATCAGATGCTGCAGGCCAGCAGGGAGGAGATGCTATGGGAGGAGGTGCAGCACATACCCGGCACCCTGGGGATCAGATGCTGTGGGCCAGCAGGGAGGAGATGCTATGGGAGGAGGTGCAGCACATACCCGGCATCCTGGGGATCAGATGCTGCAGGCCAGCAGGGAGGAGATGCTATGGGAGGAGGTGCAGCACATACCCGGCACCCTGGGGATCAGATGCTGTGGGCCAGCAGGGAGGAGATGCTATGGGAGGAGGTGCAGCACATACCCGGCATCCTGGGGATCAGATGCTGCAGGCCAGCAGGGAGGAGATGTCATGGGAGGAGGTGCTGCACATACCCGGAATCCTGGGGATCAGAGGCTGCTGGCCAGCAGGGAGGAGATGCTATGGGAGGAGGTGCAGCACATACCCGGCATCCTGGGGATCAGATGCTGCAGGCCAGCAGGGAGGAGATGCTATGGGAGGAGGTGCAGCACATACCCGGCATCCTGGGGATCAGATGCTGCGGGCCAGCAGGGGAGGAGATGCTATGGGAGGAGGTGCAGCACATACCTGGCATCCTGGGGATCAGATGCTGCAGGCCAGCAGGGAGGAGATGCTATAGGAGGAGGTGCAGCACATACCCGGCATCCTGGGGCTCAGATGCTGCAGGCCAGCAGGGAGGAGGTGCAGCACATACCTGGCATCCTGGGAATCAGATGCTGCGGGCCAGCAGGGAGGAGATGCTATGGGAGGAGGTGCAGCACATACCCGGCATCCTGGGGATCAGATGCTGCCGGCCAGTAGGGAGGGGATGCTATGGGAGGAGGTGCAGCATATACCCGGCATCCTGGGGATCAGATGGGCCAGCAGGGAGGAGATGCTATGGGAGGAGGTGCAGCATATACCCGGCATCCTGGGGATCAGATGCTGCGGGCCAGCAGGTAGGAGATGCTATGGGAGGAGGTGCAGCACATACCCGGCATCCTGGGGATCAGATGCTGCGGGCCAGCAGTGAGGAGATGCTATGGGAGGAGGTGCAGCACATACCTGGTATCCTGGGGAGCAGATGCTGCGGGCCAGCAGGGAGGAGATGCTATAGGAGGAGGTGCAGCACATGCCCGGCATCCTGGGGATCAGATGCTGCAGGCCAGCAGGAAGGAGATGCTATGGGAGGAGGTTCAGCACATACCCGGCATCCTGGGGATCAGATGCTGCGGGCCAGCAGGGAGGAGATGCTATGGGAGGAGGTGCAGCACATGCCCGGCGTCCTGGGGGTCAGATGGGCCAGCAGGGAGGAGATGCTATGGGAGTAGGTGCAGCACATACCCGGCATCCTGGGGATCAGATGCTGTGGGCCAGCAGGGAAGAGATGCTATGGGAGGAGGTGCAGCACATACCCAGCATCCTGGGGATCAGATGCTGCGGGCAAGCAGGGAGGAGATGCTATGGGAGGAGGTGCAGCACATGCCCGGCGTCCTGGGGATCAGATGCTGCGGGCCAGCAGGGAGGAGATGCTATGGGAGGAGGTGCAGCACATACCCGGCATCCTGGGGGTCAGATGGGCCAGCAGGGAGGAGATGCTATGGGAGTAGGTGCAGCACATACCCGGCATCCTGGGGATCAGATGCTGCAGGCCAGCAGGGAGGAGATGCTATGGGAGGAGGTGCAGCACATGCCCAGCGTCCTGGGGGTCAGATGGGCCAGCAGGGAGGAGATGCTATGGGAGTAGGTGCAGCACATATCCGGCATCCTGGGGATCAGATGCTGTGGGCCAGCAGGGAAGAGATGCTATGGGAGGAGGTGCAGCACATACCCAGCATCCTGGGGATCAGATGCTGCGGGCCAGCAGGGAGGAGATGCTATGGGAGGAGGTGCAGCACATGCCCCGCGTCCTGGGGATCAGATGCTGCGGGCCAGCAGGGAGGAGATGCTATGGGAGGAGGTGCAGCACATACCCGGCATCCTGGGGGTCAGATGGGCCAGCAGGTAGGAGATGCTATGGGAGTAGGTGCAGCACATACCTGGGGATCAGATGCTGCGGGCCAGCAGGGAGGAGATGCTATGGGAGGAGGTGCAGCACATACCTGGCATCCTGGGGGTCAGATGGGCCAGCAGGGAGGAGATGCTATGGGAGTAGGTGCAGCACATACCCGGCATCCTGGGGATCAGATGCTGCGGGCCAGCAGGGAGGAGATGCTATGGGAGGAGGTGCAGCACATACCCGGCATCCTGGGGATCAGATGCTGCAGGCCAGCAGGGAGGAGATGCTATGGGAGGAGGTGCAGCACATGCCCGGCGTCCTGGGGATCAGATGCTGTGGGCAAGCAGGGAGGAGGTGCAGCACATGCCTGGCGTCCTGGGGATCAGATGCTGTGGGCAAGGAGGGAGGAGATGCTATGGGAGGAGGTGCAGCACATACCCGGTATCCTGGGGATCAGATGCTGCGGACCAGCAGGGAGGAGATGCTATGGGAGGAGGTGCAGCACATATCTGGCATCCTGGGGATCAGATGCTGTAGGCCAGCAGGGAGGAGATGCTATGGGAGGAGGTGCAGCACATACCCGGCATCCTGGGGATCAGATGCTGCGGGCCAGCAGGGAGGAGATGCTATGGGAGGAGGTGCAGCACATACCTGGCATCCTGGGGATCAGATGCTGCAGGCCAGCAGGGGGGAGATGCTATGGGAGGAGGTGCAGCACATACCCGGCATCCTGGGGGTCAGATGGGCCAGCAGGGAGGAGATGCTATGGGAGGAGGTGCAGCACATACCCGGCATCCTGGGGATCAGATGCTGCGGGCCAGCAGAGAGGAGATGCTATGGGAGGAGGTGCATCACATACCCGGCATCCTGGGGATCAGATGCTGTGGGCCAGCAGGGAAGAGATGCTATGGGAAGAGGTGCAGCACATACCCGGCATCCTGGGGATCAGATGCTGCGGGCCAGCAGGGAGGAGATGCTATGGGAGGAGGTGCAGCACATACCTGGCATCCTGGGGGTCAGATGGGCCAGCAGGGAGGAGATGCTATGGGAGGAGGTGCAGCACATACCCGGCATCCTGGGGATCAGATGCTGCGGGCCAGCAGAGAGGAGATGCTATGGGAGGAGGTGCATCACATACCCGGCATCCTGGGGATCAGATGCTGCGGGCCAGCAGGGAGGAGATGCTATGGGAGGATGTGCAGCACATACCCGGCATCCTCAGGAACAGATGCTGCAGGCCAGCAGGGAGGAGATGCTATGGGAGGAGGTTCAGCACATACCCGGCATCCTGGGGATCAGATGCTGCGGGCCAGCAGGGAGAAGATGCTATGGGAGGAGGTGCAGCACATACCCGGCATCCTGGGGGTCAGATGGGCCAGCAGGGAGGAGATGCTATGGGAGGATGTGCAGCACATACCCGGCATCCTGGGGAACAGATGCTGCAGGCCAGCAGGGAGGAGATGCTATGGGAGGAGGTTCAGCACATACCCGGCATCCTGGGGATCAGATGCTGCGGGCCAGCAGGGAGGAGATGCTATGGGAGGAGGTGCAGCATATACCAGGTATCCTGGGGATCAGATGCTGCAGGCCAGCAGGGAGGAGATGCTATGGGAGGAGGTGCAGCACATACCTGGCATCCTGGGGATCAGATGCTGCGGGCCAGCAGGGAGAAGATGCTATGGGAGGAGGTGCAGCACATACCCGGCATCCTGGGGGTCAGATGGGCCAGCAGGGAGGAGATGCTATGGGAGGAGGTGCAGCACATACCCGGCATCCTGGGGGTCAGATGGGCCAGCAGGGAGGAGATGCTATGGGAAGAGGTGCAGCACATACCCGTCATCCTGGGGATCAGATGCTGCGGGCCAGCAGGGAGGAGATGCTATGGGAGGAGGTGCAGCACATACCTGGCATCCTGGTGGTCAGATGGGCCAGCAGGGAGGAGATGCTATGGGAAGAGGTGCAGCACATACCCGGCATCCTGGCAGATCCTGCGGGCCAGCAGGGAGGAGATGCTGTCTTGGAGGAAGCAGAAGGAGGTAAGCATAGTGCCTGTGCCTGCAATGCACAGCCCAATGTGTCTATCCTCTCCAGTCCAGCTTTGCACACACACTCCTGGTTGGGAGAAGGAGATCGGGCGAGCAGGCTATACGTCACAATTCCGTTCCTCAGAAGCAATTGTTTGGCCTGCAGGGAGGTAATTGTAACTTATAATCTCCTCTCCTGGAGAAAGTGAGAAAACTGAGGACACTTATAGCAATAAAGTTTTGAAAGAAGCAGTACACAGCCTGTCCGAAAGCTAAAATACAGGTTTCAGGGTGGGGCTGGGATATATAATATACAGGCTCAATTATAAGACTATAGGCGTATTTAAAGGGAACTTCAGCCTTCATTGTAAAATTTGCTATAAATGCAAACATGTGCTGCCCAAGTCTGCTCTTCCTAGCAACCTTAGGGCTAGCTCACACTACCAACGCAAAAAACTTGAATCGCGATCGCGATTTTGTGTCATAATTTTTCCGCAATTTAATTTGCGTTCTCAACCTATCGAGAATAACATCGCAGTCACCCCCCAAAGCACTGCAGGCAGCATGTTTGCGATTTATGCAAATTGCACATGCTGCAGCCTGCAGTAAGAATGATCCTATAGGGATACGCAGATGTTGGCGCTATGTAAATCAATAATAATAATAGGGATACATTAGCAAAAGAGCCCAAATGTAAACCAGCCCTGAGTCTGGTACTGTTGCCATGAGACTGTCTATAAACCCCACTCTGACACTCTAAGGCAGGGGTCAGGAACCTTTTTGGCTGAGAGAGCCATAAACGCCACATATTTTAAAGTGTAATTCCGTGAGAGCCATACAATATATTTCAAACTGGGACAGTGCGCATGCGCAGCAAAATGCTCACGTCCCTGTTGCCATGGGGATGTGTATACAGATGATCCGCCGGGCAGCGGAAGTGTCAGACACGTCTTCAGCTTCTCTTGGGTTTCAGCAACATCAGCCATTTCCCCGAGAGCCAGACAGGAGGAATACCAACTAACAGCTTGTACAATTAGCTAGCTGACTTGGGGGTTGATTTACTTTGTAGGACGAGATCCCCGCACTTTGGCCCAATAGGCTGCTTGTCAAGTTACAGACAGCCTATTGGGCCAATCAAAGTGCGGGGATCTCGTCCTACAAATTCATTGGAGCTGACTGGGTCCAGGGTGGGACAATTGGAGCGGCCGTTAGTTTTGGGAGGAGCGCGAGTAAGTTAGTAGTGCATGCTACCTACTTTGAAAATGTTACTTGCGCTGCCACACTGAGCTGTGCTGCTTGAGCCGTGTAGCTTAGTGAATCAACCTCTAACTGTGAGCCAGATGCAGCCATCAAAAGAGCCACATCTAGCTCCGGAGCTATAGGTTCCCTACGCCTGCTCTAAGGGCTAGATCACACTGGGCGCTTTATCGCAATTCCGCGGCCCAAATTTCGGGTTTTACTGCAATTTGGGCTTGTGATTCCCATTCAATAAAACGAGAATCACAGCGCAATCGTTGCCAAAGCGCTGCATGTGTGATTATTTGCAGTGTGAATGTGTTCATAGGGATACATTAGCAGCAGTGCTTTGCTGATCACCGGCGAGCAGCAAAACGCTGCAAAAGCGCCCAGTGTGAACCAGCCCTGAGCCATATTCTATTTGAGGTGATCAGTAGCCTACAAATGCGAGCCTCTTATCACCTTGCCATCACGTGAGGATTACCAGCACATCCTATTGCTGGTTTCACTCGTGCGATGGCCGATCGTTAGGGAGCATTACTCAGACGAAAGCCTGAGCTGTGCTCTGATATCCCGGGTGATAGGGAGCTGTTGTGCTGTCCTTCAGCACCACGGCACTGCTGCCTCGCTCTCTCAGGACTGCTGCATATGGGGCAGAACGGTGGCGTAGTGGTTAGCGCTCTCGCCTTGCATCGCTGTGTCCCCAGTTCGAATCCCAGCCATGTCATGTCCCAGCCATGTATGTTCTCCCTGTGTCTTTGTGGGTTTCCTCCGGGCACTCCGGTTTCCTCCCACACCCCAAAAGCATACAGATAAGTTAATTGGCTCCCCCCCCCCTAAAATGTGGCCCTAGACTAATACATACACTATACAATATAGACATTTGACTATGGTAGGGACTAGATTGTGAGCTCCTTCGAGGGACAGTTAGTGACAAGACTATATATACTCTGTACAGCGCTGCGGAAGATGTCAGTGCTATATAAATACTAAATAATAATAATAATAAAAAGACCCCCAGAGCTCCCCATCCATTTTTTCCTTGCAGCACCAAACCACCCTTACCCCCCCCCCCCCCCCCTTTCCCGCAGATCAGCGAGACATTCCCACAGCTGACCAACTCACTCGGCAGAGCCATCAAACATTCCGCTGCCTCTCGCCACAACTCCCATCACTTTAAAAGTCTCTGAGCCCCGGCAATTAAAGCATCTTTGAAACTCCTGCTGAGGATCCCCATTGGTTCACTATCTGGACCAATGAAAATGCATTCTGTAAGGTAACAATACAGAATGTTAACTATTACCATTACCATTCTGTATTGTTACCTTGACATAGGGGACCTGCCAATGCCCTGAAACGAATCGTGGTTATAGAATGGATGTGTCAAGACTTTTGTATAAAGGTGGATAGAACTACGCAGGAGTGTGCGGGCCGTATGGATTTCTATTGACTTTGCTTGTGGTCCTGCACCTCACCAGTGGTATGCGACTCTTCTCTTGCATCTGTTCCGTTATCACTCTATTTTGTTTCTGATTGATGTTAAGATCAGTTATAACTGCTAAAATCCATCGAGAGATCTGCAATGTTATGCTGGGTACACACGATGAGATTTCCTGTTCGATTTGCGGATCAATTCGATTAAATCAAACATGTTCGATTGGATTTCGATCTTTTTTTCATGATAGGTATGCAAAATCGACGGAAAAAACGATCGAAATCCAATCGAACATGTTTGATTTAATCGAATCGATCCGCAAATCGAACGGGAAATCTCATCGTGTGTACCCAGCATCAGTTTTTAGTTCATTGTAAAACAAGTGATTATACTATCAATTGTAATATCAGTCCTAATTTAGATTGTATCATAGATTGAAAAAGAAGGAATCAAGTGACTACTGTTCAAAACAGACGTTTGCTATGAGCTTGCTGGGCAATGTGTGATTACCATTCTCATTGACCATCCCTAGTCATTTCATTACCTGCTCCATCTGCCACTAGAGGTCACTATAGGGTTTCTGCTACTCTAGAGCATTTCTATCCCCTTACTTTCTACTTCCTGCTGACAATGGCCACCCCAGTAGTGGCTTGAGAGGGAGAGAGGAGTGTGATTTTATCAGTTGGCTTTGGAAGGACCAGGATTCATTTTTTGAATCGTCACGATTTTGGCATGAAGGTACCCAGCTTTATCATCATTGTTAATTATTTATGGTTTGAATCAGATCTCTGGTCGAAGTAAAAAGCTCACACTATGTGAAATGTGCTTTAAAGCTGGCCATACACTGGCCCGATTTGCCGCCGTTTCGACAGCAGATTCGATCACTTGGATCGAATCTGCTGCCAATCGTTCGCGCTACACGCCGAATTTCGATCCATTTCGTCCGATCCCGTCGATCGCTCCGTGTGGAAAATTACCGTCGATCGTCCGCGGGTAGGGAGCACGTCGCTAGCGGCGTTCGAGTGCCCGACGACCGACGCAATAGAGCGGCATACATTACCTGCTCCGCCAGCGCGACTCCAGTCCCCCGGTCACCGCTGCTCCGTCTCCGTTCTGGTCTTCGGCATGCTTCAGTTCCTCCTGCCCGGCAGCAAGTTTAAACAGTAGAGGGCGCTCTACTGTGGGCAGGAAGAAGTAAAGCATGCCGGACCTGAAGACCAGAGCGGAGACAGAGCAACGGTGACCTGGGGTCTGGAGTCGCGCCGGCGGAGCAGGTAATGTATGCGGGGGGGGGGGGGGGGGTTGAGCGGCGGCAGCACCACTACCACCACCACCACAACAAATTGTGAACGGTTTCAGGCTGAAATCGGTTCACAATCTGTTTGCAGTAAAGGCAGCCATACGATTCGATCAGAGAGGGATCTATCTGTTGGTCGAATCTGATGGCAAATCAACCAGTGTATGGCTACCTTAAAAGTTTCCACTGTGTCCAGGCAGTCCTAGAGTCAGATTATAGCAGCACATGGGCCAGACTAGACATAACATCTTAAAGGACACCTGAACTGAGAAGGATATGGAGGTTGCCATATTTATTTCCTTTTAAACAATACCAGTTGCCTGGCTGTCCTGCTGGTCTATTTGGCTGCAGTAATGCCTGAATCGCACCAGAAACAAGCATGCAGCCAATCTTGTGAGACCTGACTATATCTGCATATATGTGCTCATGGTTTGTGGCTAAAAGTATTAGAGGCAGAGGATCAGCAGGACAGCCTGGCAACTGGTATTGTTTAAAAGGAAATAAATATGGCAGCCTCCATATCCTTCTCAGTTAAGTTTGTCTTTCAAAGGAAGCATCAGGCATAATAATAAGTACTGCGCCTGTGCAGAACGATCCCGGCTATGGGAGCGCGAGGCCGCTTGTGCAGGTGCAGAAACCGCCAACCTCGCTGGGTTACCAGCTGCTTAGGAGGGGACCCCAGTAAGTTGATCTGGGTTTTATTATAATGCTTGATGTTTCCTTTAAGCTGGCTATACACTCAATTTTTACCCCATCAGTCATAATTTTGATCAATTCATGGCAAAAATTTATGAAAATTAGGATCGGATGGAAAATTTTAATTGAGTGGGTGTGGCGGGGGAGTGGTGGCAGATTTATGGCCCTGAGCGTTGTTGTGTATCGAATAGCTGCTGATCAATTGTTTTTTTTGTTTTTTTGTTTTTGTTTTGTTTTTTTATAGGTTTCATGATGACATATTGGAAGCCTGTATGCAGTCTATGGGGGGATTCAATCCCTTTCTGTTCAGATTGAGATCCGAGTGGGATTAATCTGTCTGCCACTTTGGGCTCAATTCTCAATGAGTTACCGCATGAGGTAATTTAGGTAGTGATAAATACCGACCAAAATATCTCCATTTTGAAAGTCACCATTTTTTTTTTCTCCCTACATTACCTCTTGTGGTAAAAGTGTGGTAATTACCTTAAAATGTATCACCAATTTGAGATTCTTAATTGAATAGTTGGTGTTAATTAATGATTTTTTTTTTATCACCTACAAATGGTAGGTGATAACTTTCACTTCTCTGCTTTTGGCCTTAACGTGAACCTTAAGCCAGAAAAAAAATTAGTTTTACTCACCTGGGGCTTCTTCCAGTCCCCTGCAGCAGTCCTGCGCCCTCGCAGCCACTCACTAATCCTCTGGTCCCCCGCTGCCAGCTAGTTCTGCTTCTACCAGCCCCCTGCAGCAGTCCTGTGCCCTCGCAGCCACTCACTAATCCTCTGGTCCCCCGCTGCCAGCTAGTCCTGCTTCTTCCAGTCCCCTGCAGCAGTCCTGCGCCCTCGCAGCCACTCACTAATCCTCTGGTCCCCCGCTGCCAGCTAGTTCTGCTTCTACCAGCCCTCTGCAGCCGTCCTGTGCCCTCACAGCCACTCACTAATCCTCTGGTCCCCCGCTGCCAGCTAGTTCTGCTTCTACCAGCCCTCTGCAGCCGTCCTGTGCCCTCGCAGCCACTCACTAATCCTCTGGTCCCCCGCTGCCAGCTAGTTCTGCTTCTACCAGCCCCCTGCAGCAGTCCTGTGCCCTCGCAGCCACTCACTAATCCTCTGGTCCCCCGCTGCCAGCTAGTCCTGCTTCTTCCAGTCCCCTGCAGCAGTCCTGCGCCCTCGCAGCCACTCACTAATCCTCTGGTCCCCCGCTGCCAGCTAGTTCTGCTTCTACCAGCCCTCTGCAGCCGTCCTGTGCCCTCACAGCCACTCACTAATCCTCTGGTCCCCCGCTGCCAGCTAGTTCTGCTTCTACCAGCCCTCTGCAGCCGTCCTGTGCCCTCGCAGCCACTCACTAATCCTCTGGTCCCCCGCTGCCAGCTAGTTCTGCTTCTACCAGCCCCCTGCAGCAGTCCTGTGCCCTCGCAGCCACTCACTAATCCTCTGGTCCCCCGCTGCCAGCTAGTTCTGCTTCTACCAGCCCCCTGCAGCAGTCCTGTGCCCTCGCAGCCACTCACTAATCCTCTGGTCCCCCGCTGCCAGCTAGTTCTGCTTCTACCAGCCCCCTGCAGCAGTCCTGTGCCCTCGCAGCCACTCACTAATCCTCTGGTCCCCCGCTGCCAGCTAGTTTAGTTTTTGCCGACAGGCCCGTCAGGACTGGCCACGCGTAGCTTTTTCCGCATTCCCGACTGTAATTAGCGCTATTGCGGACCGCAACGCGTACAAAAATATGCGTTGCCGCATATCTACGCGTAGATAATGCGGCAACGCGTATCTTTGTACGCGTTGTGGTCCGCAATAGCGCTAATTAGTCGGGAATGCGGAAAAAGATACGCGTGGCCAGTCCTGACTGGCCTATCAGCAAAAACGAAACTAGCTGGCAGCGGGGGACCAGAGGATTAGTGAGTGACTGAGAGGGCACAGGACTGCTGCAGGGGGCTGGTAGAAGCCCCAGGTGAGTAAAACTCTTTTTTTTCTGACTTAAGGTTCACTTGGGATTGCACGATACGTTTTTTGCGTTCGATTTGGCGCAATCTATTAGCCATTCGATTTTCTGCTCGATTGTCTTATCTTCCACTCGTTTTTCTGATCTTTTTTTTCCATTGACTTCTATAAGAAATTGAGCCGAAACGAATCGAGCGGAACATCGGATATGTCGGAATTTTATCATCGAAGGCATCTATCGGAACGATTCTTACAAAAAAAGTATCGTGTAATCCCAGCATGAGGATGGAGCCTTTTGAGCTTTGTTTGCTCGAGTTTATGTCAATTTTACACAGAAGACAGAAAAGACGAGTGTGTCTAACGTCAAGGCGCACTTTCACCCCTCATATAGTCTTTTAGATGATTTTATAGATGCCGAGGAGGAAATGCCTTTCTGCTCTAAAATATAAGCAACACCATAATAACCTGTAAAGAAAAACATTTTCTTTGTTACAGCTGATACAAATCCAACAAAAAAAATCTCGTGTGTGTCTACTTCCTGCTTTCATGGAAGCAGACATAGGGTTAACATCCTGTGTTTACAAATTAGCTGCTCTGCTGAGGCAGCCAGCTGGCACAGCTAAGAGCTCAAATTACAGTTGTGATTAGTCACAGATGAGGGGGAATTAGACAGGCTAAATTATATACATACAGGGTGCATTTCTATATGTTTTCTATCTGTCCTGCGCAAGAGTTGACGTTCCACTGTAAATGTGACAGGCTTTCCTGGGCCGTCTCTGTGTAATGGGTGGCAAGCATATGGGCTGCCCTACAGTGGTCAAAAAATATTTATTTCCGTACATATTAGGGCCCTTTTCCACTAGCAGTCGCTACTGTTCACGCTGAACGCTAGCGATTGTGATTCAGCAAATGTACAAAATCTTTCGGCGATTTCCTGACGTTTGCGATCGTGATTTTGCTATGCTATGCACTGCATAGCAAAATCGCAGCAAAAATCGTTCCGCGGCGCAATCGCGATTGAGTAAAAAACGAATCTCGGTAGTGGAAATTACATACCATGATTCCTATGTTAAAAAGCAAACTGTAGCGATTTTAAAATCACTAGCAGTTTGCGGTTTTGCGATTAAGCAAACGCTCTAGTGGAAAAGGGCCCTTACTGTTTTATCACCTGTTTTACCGCACTTTTATCAAACATTTATCACACTCGGTACGTTTTTAGTGAATACTTTAAAAAAAAAAATCCATAATTATCACTGGAGGTAATTTTTCACCCAAAAAAGAGTTAATGCACATGTTATTGTGAATAGAGCCTACCTATTGGGTAGCAATGTAAACATGGCCACCTTTTAATTTAAAATTATAAACTTTTATGTAAAGAGCTAAAAAGCTGCTCAGCTGAGGGCTCAAATTCACTAGCAGCCTTTTCCAAGTGCTAGTGTTTTGTAAAGCTCTGTCTAATGCAATGCTATGGGAGATTTTTTTTAAAATCACATCGCTCCAGTGGAATCACACCCAGAGCATTACATTAGCAAGAGCTTTTCAAATCACAAATCGCTTAGAAAAGCGCTCCTAGTACACACGTCTTGATATTTCTGAACGACTTATCGTTCAAACTGATCGTTTCAACGACACTTTGGCGTGTGTATGAACGATCGTTAGTCTGATAGCAGCAGTTTTGACTGGTCCACTCGGTGGATTCGTGAGCCAACTGTCGTTCAAATGACAGTTAGGTCCATACATGTGTACAAACGACTTGTTGTTTGAAAGTCTATTAGTTTGACACTATAGGTGCGCACACACGCTCTATGGAAGCCAACGACTGGTCCGTCAGACCCTCCGCTGGGCGGTCTTTCAGCAGACAGTAGTGCGTGTGTACGCAGTGTTGGCGGACTGATAAGGCTGTTCCTGAACGATCTGCTCAGCGCGTACACACATGCTACTGTCTGCTGAAAGTGCGCCCCGCGGGAGGGTCCGACGGGCCCATCGTTGGCTTCTGTAGTGTGTGTGTACGCACCTTAAAGGTGGCCATACACTTGTTAGATTAGCAGCAAATAGATCATCAGATTTCTGATCTATCTGATGTGTTTTGGAACATTTTTTACTAGGAACAGATTTCCAATAGATTTCAGTTTGAAATCTATTGAAAATCGATCTGATGGCATTTTTTTTGCCATCAGATTTCCATTAGGCCCAATGCAAAATTATAAGCAATCTCAACAGATCGACCTAGATTTTCCAGCATGGCCAATCGATTGAAATTGATCGAAATCGATCAAAATCGGTCGATTGGTCAATCGGCTTAATTGGTTAATCGGCTCAGTGTATGGGCCCCTTAAGACTTTCAAACAACAAGTGGTTTGATTAGCGTTTTGATCTAGTACATTGTTCTACCAAGTCCATTGAACAGTCAAACGACATGTAAATTATCTGTAATGAGCATTTCAAACGTTTTGTCCTCTGTGTGTACAAGGAGTCTGAACGACTTTTCTTTGTTTGAATGACAAGTCGTTCAAACATCCGGTTTGAATGACAATCGGGCATAAAATCAGACGTGTGTATGCACCTTTAGGCTGGTTTCACACCAGGACGTTGCGTTTTAGGGGACGTTAAGGTCGCATAACGTGCCCCTAACGCAACGTATAGTGGTGTTGGAGCAGGACGCTACCAAGAGCCGCGTTACAAGCAGCTCTTGGTGCGCCTGCTCTGTCTGAGGCACTGCGGAGACCACGTGAGCGGAGCTCTCTGCATCACGTGGTCCCGCCAGCCAATCAGCGGCCGCTCCAAGAAGAAAACACTGCAAGTGCAGTGAATATTAAGTAGCCATATGCCTGGCTACGTAGCAGCCTCTCCCCGCCTCCTCTCCGCCCCCAAAATAAAAAACCCACCCTACTGAGCATGTGCAAGCAGTCTAACGCGGCTTAGCCGCGGGTAAAGTACTGCATGCAGTACGTTATGTAGACGTGCTGCGTTACAATGTAACGCAACGTGGGCACTGTGAACAGCCCATTGCTTTTTCATTGCTGTGCGTTGGGGTGCGTTACAGGCTGCTCTAACGTGCGCCTGTAACGTCCCACTGTGAAAGCAGCCTTAAAGTGTTTCATTGTTTACTGAAATTTCTTGGATAATCAGAATGAGGGCTGGGGCCCACTAGACATTACAAAATGCAATCACTAAACGCTTTTTGTAGCAATTTGAGGCCCCCTGCACACTGCAGATCCGATTTGTGATTCCGATTTTCCCTGAATGCTATCAAAACAAAAAGAAAAACGCAGCATGCAGTACCGATTAAAAATTGGAATCGAATGTAAAATCGTGTCAAAATCGAAATCGCATGTAGTGTGCAAGAGGGAAGCGGTTTCTTGTGATTTTAAAGAAATTTGAATTTAATGCTAGTAATTTGTACAGTGATTGTGAATGCAATGCTATGGGGGGATTATTATAAAATCTCATTACTCTAGTGGGATCTCACCCATAGCATTACATTAGCAAGAGCTTTTCACATCACAAAGCACTCAGAAAATCCCTCCTAGTGGGTACCAGGCCTGAAGGAGTAAGGCCTTGTTCACTCTACAAATCGCAAGTGCTAAGCGCTTTTGCAAGTGAGTTTGTGAAGTGTTTACCAGCAGTTTTTGTGTGATTTGCATTTTGGCAAGCGATGTTGTATGCGTTTTTGTTTTGCAATTTGTGATTTTTATTTTTTTGTGTGTGCAGATAAACAAGTAGTGCACTCTTTCACCCCGGACCTGAATGTCTTTTAATCACTTCGTGACATGCAGACGTATTAAAACGTCCTGCTGGAGCCTCTTAACCACCTTGGCGGTAATGACGAGCTCAGCTCGTCCATGACCGCCGCGGTGTACTGCTCAGGCCCTGGTGCGCCGATTTTTCATAATTTTTTTTAAAAAAAAACGTTGCTAGCTGCGTGTCTTACGCAATCGCCGGCGATGTGCCTCAAAAGAGGGCCCCCCCCCCCCCGCAGACCCCTTGCACAGCCTGGCCAATCACCTGCTGCGCTATGTGGTGGATCACAACATCGATGACGTCATTCCGTTCGTCGCCATGGCGACGGGGGAAGCCCTAAAGGAAATCCCGTTCAGAACGGGATTTCCTGATGGGTTTGATCGCCGGAAGCGATCGGCAGGGATGGGGGAATCATGTAGCTAGCGCTAGGCTAGCTACATGATTTAAAATAAAAAAAAAAAAATACTGCTGCGCAGCCACCCTGGTGATCTTAATAGAACGCCAGGGTGGTTAATGGCTCTAGGACGTTTTAAAACGTAAAGCGCTGCTGTGCGCAGTCCGGTGCGCGCGTGGTCGCGTGCAGTCCTGTGCACGTGAAAAATACCACCCCAAAAAAATACCTTTATTCCAAATACTATATTGTCACCATACTTTGTACTAGGGACAGAATTAAAATCTTGTTATAACCAGAACAAATGGGCAGATAAAATGTGTGGGTATTTATGTACAGTAGCAGTGTTTATATTAAAAAATATAGGGGATGAAATTGGAGAAATAGTGGTTTTTCATTTTTTTCCTTGTTTTACCCTTTAAAATGCATAGAAAATAAAGTAATTACTGAAAACCCCAAAAAAGCCCAATTGGTGGTGAAAAAAACAAGCTATAGATCATGTCATTGTGATTAGTAGTGATTAAGCTATTGGCAAATGAAAGGGATGAGCACTGAAAGGTGAAAATCGCTCTGGTCCGTTAGGGTAAAAACCTCCTTGGGGTGAAGTGTTTAAAACAAATTTGCCTGAAAAATGCTCACAAAATGCTGTTCAAAGTGATTTTAACCCCCCTTGAGTTCTATTAAAATCGCCATGGTGGCGGCGCAGCACTTTAAATTTTTTTTTTCCTAAATCATGTAGCTAGCCTAGCGCTAGCTACATGATAGCCGATGTGCATCGCCGCTCAGGGCAAACAGGATATCCCGTTCAGAACGGGATTTTCTGTTTAGCTTCCCCCATCGCCATGGCGACGATCGGGATGACATCGACCTCATGGCGTCAGGGGCCTCCCGATCCACTCTTTAGCGTTGCCTGGCGGTGATTGGCCAGACTGCGCAAGGGGTCTCGGGAGGGGGCCCTCTTTCATGGTCGGTAGCGGCGATCGGTACAAACATGCAGCTAGCAAAGTGCTAGCTGCATGTTTGTAAAAAAAAAAAAAGTGAAACTCGGCCCACCAGGGCCTGAGCAATCCACTGCGGCGGTAATGGACGAGCTGAGCTCGTCATTACCGCCAAGGTGGTTAAAGGGATTTCAGATTTTTACTATTCCTTGCATTTAATATCTCATTTGTGTCAGCACAGACATTTTCAGCCTTACCTAATTTGTAAACACAGGATGTTGACCCTTTGTCTGCTTCCGTGAAAGCAGGAAGTAGATACACTGCAGATTTATTGCTGGATTTGTATCAGCTGTAACAGAGTAATGTATTTTCTTTAAAGGTTATTATGCTGTTGCGTATCTTTTAGATCAGAGAGAGAGTTCTGAGTTCAGGTCCACTTTAAGGGCCTGTTTCCACTACACGCAGATTCTGGATGCAGAAAACTGACTCCAATGAATGCCTATGGGAAATCTGCATCAGAAAAATCGTGTTTACTGGAAACAGGCCCACAGGCTTTCATTGGAGGCAGTTTTCTGTATGCAGAATCTGCGTGTAGTGGAAACAGGCACTAACTGGAGCGGAGATTACTGTGGGCTGAACTGGAGGTTTGCACAGGGCTAATCGGTGGCTTTCTTTAGGAGTCCTGTAGAGAGGGTCAATGAGATGCAAATTATTTTGGCTTGCGTGAACCCGAAGCCAATTTTTGAAAAATAAAGTTAGATACTTTCCTGTCCTCTTTGAGCTCGCTGCTCCAGTGCTTGGGACCCTCTGAACTTTTTGGGAGCTTGTTGAATAGCTTCGCACTGCGCAGGCACAAGACAGCCTGGCAGTAGCACAGAGCCGACTATTGTACATTTTTTTTTCTTTTGTGGGGTATCAATATCTGCAGAAGATATCAGTGGGCACAAAAAACATCTGAGACAAAGGGTACATACAGACATACGATAACGATCGTTCGTTCTGAACGACGAACGATGTTAAAGGAAGTATCGGCCGATGATCGTTTGAAGAAAGGCTACTTTGAACATCGTTCATGTACGAACGATCTTGGAACGAGCGTTGCGTGCGCAACATGATGTATAAACTGATTTCAAACACAAGTGTCAAAAAGAACTGTTTGAGCATGTGCAAAGCTTTGAGAATGAACGATCAACGACCGATCGTTGTACAGACATTACTTTTTGAACGATGGTCGTTGAAAAAGATCTGGCAGAATGGATCGTTCTTTACCAACGACATATCTCGTTGGTCGGTCGTTTTAATGATCGTTTGTGCACTTTTTACAAACGATCGTCGGGCAATGCCGTCGGTAACTATCGTTTCAAACGACTATAGTCGCATGTCTGTACGCACCCAAACTCTCCCTAGAATTGTTTTCCAGCCGGGTGGCATGAATAAGTAGCCGGGTGGGGCGAGATGAGGGAATTCAGGGCAGGCGCTTCTCTGCTTACAGCAGATAAGGAGGTGAGCTGATGACAGCCGGGTGCTCACTAAAACTTGCCAAGTGAAGCACCCGGCTAAAAGAGCCTGGTGAGAATGCTGCAGGTAAATACCTATTTTTCTTTTTTTTTTTAAATGACAGGTTTGCTCTAAAACTAACTGTATGCAGAAAGTAGACCATTTAGAAAGTGTTGCACGAGTCTCCAAACAGCTTACAATTTGCATGCATGCATGCATGAATTTGCATCTCGTTGGAGATGCTGCGATGCAAATAATTGTGAGTTGACGCAGAACTATGCAAATTTTTTATGCAAATGTATGCAGCTTAAAATTGGGCCACTCAAATCACACCTCCGACCATAACTCTGATTTTCCTCCAGGTCTGGACCCTTTGGCCTCCAAGTGGTGGATGATTAATGGTGTGGTTTTGGTAGTCTACAGCCATCAGTGGTAAAATCCCTAATGCACAAATGTTTAGGGCTCTCTTTAGGTTCCCCACTTTTGAGCCCTACACACATCTTCCACTGCCTGGTGTCTGTTGGTTAGTCCGGCTCCGAGGTCTTGCAGTCCACCTTTGAGTTGACTTGCTCCACCGGCCCTCATAGAAAGTGTTTGATCTCCATCCTATACTCTATCCAAAACTGCCCTCCAGGGAGTGGCAAACTTCCGTTCATTTCTCTTTGGGAACGGGATCTAGGTGTATCCTTGACCAGAGATGGAATAAGATGTAATGAGGCCCTAGGCAAGGTAATAGATTTTGGGCCCCCTTGTAGAGTACATTTGAAATCGGCGCCGGTAGACTTGGGCGCAGGATACAGCGGTATATAGCTGATCCTGCTTCTGCACAAGTTCCGGCCGAATTAATTACTATTCCCCCCTCCAGGCCGACATGGATAGTGGGGGAATGAAATAATTCGGCTTCCAGCGATTGCTGGAAGCCGAATTATTATGATTTTTAAGCAACCTCGGCTCCGTCTTCTGACGGCGCCAACGTTACTCACTGAGCGCCGCTATAGACTGAATCCCTTTATAGTCTATGGAGGCGCTGGCTGCGCCCAAATCTAGCAGCGCTGAAAAGCACTGCTCCGCCCTTGTAGTCCTTTTGGTAAGCTCAAGTGGAGAGAGTTCAAAGAAGGTGGCAGGTTGGGCCTTTGACAACCACTGGGCCCCAAACACCTGCCTAGGTTACCTGGTGGATAATCCTGCTCTGTCCTTGATGCATGAAGAGTGGGGAGACTGCTTGGAGACATTAGCCAAAGGAAGTCTCCATAGCTCAGCTATTAAAGTCTCCCTCTGCCTCCATCATTGCACTTATCTTACTCCTCACAGGATGCATCTCGTGTAGAACCTAAACTTGTACTTCTACTGGTACTCAGAGCATATGTCTGGTGATCCTGCCCTCAGGTTCTGGCCTTGTGGAGACAGGTTGCCCATGTGATCTCAGAAGTGCTTCAGCAGCCATTCACTAGGGATCTTAGAGTCCTTCTCCTGGGTCAAAAGTCCTTGAGGACCAAGCATAGGAGCCACAGGCTCATCCAGCACATCTCCAACACCAAGAAAATTCACATAGCTGCCAATTGGAGAACTCAGTTGCTATCCAGAAAATAGACAATTCTAGCTAAAACTGAAGATTGTGGCCCCTCCTTCCACAAAAACATGGGATCCCTGGCTGTCCTAACGGGGATATTGTGGCACAAAACTTGGTATTTGATTTTCTCTATTCCAGCTGGTTTACTGCCAACTACCTGCTTGTTTTGGAATGTATAAGATGGCCCTTCTCAAACCCTTCAGGGCTTGTTTCCACTGTTGCGACGCGATTTCGCCGGCATTCCGACGCTTGTAAAAACGCATGCGGATGCGTTTCCACATGCGTTTTTACCCGCGATTTCGCGTGCGATTTTGCATGGCAGGGTGCCATGCGAAATTAACCATGACACTGCCAGGGCAAAATAAAATAGAAAAAGGTGCGAAATCGCACGCGAAATCGCGGGTAAAAAACGCATGTAACAAACGCATGCGTTTTTACTATTAAATACATTGCAAAGAAATGAACAGCGCTACTTAAAAACAGATGAGTGCTTACCTGCAAAAAAGTGCACACCCCACTCATGGGATTCAAATACACAATGAGCATACACATGACCTGTCTACCACTTGGAGGATGTTAGTTTCACTAACAATTTGCAATTTGTTAGGTACTTGTCCCTCCCACTGACTGTCGAAGAAGTCTTTCCTCCATGGGAGGGGACCTAACACTAACTAAATTCTACCTATGCATATGCATAGCCTGGGCGCGCTACCAGTAAAATTGAGAATTGCGCAAAAAAAGTGGGATCAGCGCATCACCAGGCCGCCTCTGAATGGCCCCAGCTCAGAGATGCGCTGAGCACCTTGGGTTCAAGGTGCGTTTGCAGTTTCTGGGGGGGCTCAGCGCATCTCTGAGCTGGGGCCATTCAGAGGCGGCCTGGTGATGCGCTGATCCCACTTTTTTTTGCGCAATTCTCAATTTTACTGGTAGCGCGCCCAGGCTATGCATATGCATAGGTAGAATTTAGTTAGTGTTAGGTCCCCTCCCATGGAGGAAAGACTTCTTCGACAGTGGGAGGGACAAGTACCTAACAAATTGCAAATTGTTAGTGAAACTAACATCCTCCAAGTGGTAGACAGGTCATGTGTATGCTCATTGTGTATTTGAATCCCATGAGTGGGGTGTGCACTTTTTTGCAGGTAAGCACTCATCTGTTTTTAAGTAGCGCTGTTCATTTCTTTGCTATGTTTGATTGATTTATTTCTGGTCAGCTGCTCCCACTTAATAGTTTTCCTTTGGTGTATATGCAGAGCCTCTGTTTGGGTTCAAGGTGCGTTTGCAGTTTCTGGGGGGGCTCAGCGCATCTCTGAGCTGGGGCCATTCAGAGGCGGCCTGGTGATGCGCTGATCCCACTTTTTTTGCGCAACTATTAAATACATTAGCGGCGATTCGCATGCATTCCACTCGCAGGCAAATTCGTTGGCTCTTTTGTGCGTTTTTTTACCGCTGGAAAAAACGCACCTCAACAACGCTACAGTGGAAACAGGCCCATCCACTTGCATTACATGTGCGAATCCGCATGCATTGGACGCATGCGGATTCGCGATAGTGGAAACGAGCCCTGAGTCTGTTATACATGCACTTAGGGCTGGTGCACGCTACAAGAGCTTTTCTAAGCACTTGTGATTTTAAAAGCTCTTGCTAATGTTATCTTATGTGAGTGTAAACACTGGAGCGATGTGATTTTATAAAAATCCTCCATAGCATTGCATTAGCAAGAGCTTTTAAAACCTCTAGCCTTTAAAAAGCTCTTGTAGTGTAAACAGGCCCTTAGTGCTCATACACACTATAAGCTAGAGTGACCAGACGTCCCGGATTGCCCGGGACGCGTCCCGGATTCGGGGTCCGCTGTCCCAGGCTGCATGAGGTCCCGGGAAACGTCTCGCTTTCAGCAGCGGGACGTCCCGGCCTCGGGACTCTGGTCACTCTATTCTCATGAACTGGCAGCGGCGTCTATAGACGCCGTGCCAGTTTATTGCCCGCAGCCCCGCTCCAGCCTCCTTCTTCCGGTGTCTGTTCTGACACCGGCAGGCGAGCAGGGCTACGGCAAGATGGCTGCCGAAGCCCTGTACTGGAGACTATTTGTCTCCAGTACAGGGCTTCGGGCGCCATCTTGCCGTAGCCCTGCTCTGCCAGGCTGTCAGCGCCGGAGACTTCAGGAGTAAGGTGGTCCCGGGAGCAGCGCGCCAGAGGCCGGAGACTTCTGCCAGGTGAGTAAATGCTTTCTTTTCCAGGTGAAATGTTTGCCCGCATTGCGTTTCTTTTCTGGTGAAATGTTTGCCCACATTGCGTTTCTTTTCCAGGTGAAATGTTTGCCCGCATTGCGTTTCTTTTCCAGGTGAAATTTGCTCCCATTACGTTTCTTTTCTGGTGAAATGTTTGCCCGCATTGCGTTTCTTTTCTGGGGAAATGTTTGCCCGCATTACGTTTCTTTTCTGGGGAAATGTTTGCCCACATTGCGTTTCTTTTCCAGGTGAAATTTGCTCCCATTACGTTTCTTTTCTGGTGAAATGTTTGCCCGCATTGCGTTTCTTTTCTGGGGAAATGTTTGCCCGCATTGCGTTTCTTTTCTAGTGAAATGTTTTCCCGCATTGCGTTTCTTTTCTGGGGAAATGTTTGCCCGCATTGCGTTTCTTTTCTGGGGAAATGTTTGCCCGCATTGCGTTTCTTTTCTGGGGAAATGTTTGCCCGCATTGCGTTTCTTTTCTAGTGAAATGTTTGCCCGCATTGCGTTTCTTTTCTGGTGAAATGTTTGCCCGCATTGCATTAATTTTGTACTGACATGTTGCCCGCATTGCGTTTATTTTCTGGTGTCCGGGGTAACTGTTACTGCATTTATTATTTAATGGTCATAGATGGCTATGTTTGCTGCTTTGTGGTTACGGTATACTATTAGCATCACACAGTTTCTGCACACCCATGATGCAAAGTCTCGTTTGTCCACATCATGGCGTAAACACTGCTTTCTTATGCCTCGCTGTTACATCATTACGTTAGCTCCGCCCATACAATGTCATGGCCACGCCCATTTATCGGTGCAGCCCCCCCCCCCCCCCCCCCCCCCCGAGGTCTTCATCACTGCGCGCTCCTCAGTCCTCCCCCCTCCTCGCGCCCCCCTCCCTGTCCCAGGTTGGACCCACAAAAATCTGGTCACTCTATATAAGCGCTTTTCTAAACGTTTGTGATTGCTGATCGCTTTTAAAAATGCTTCCATTCACTTGTATTAAAATCGTGTAAAAATCGCTGTGATATTGTACGTTCTTACGCGTCCGGGATTTTACACGATCATGGCGAGTTTTACACGAGTTTTTACTGAGATTTTAATGCACGTGAATGCAAGTTTTTAAGCGGTAAGTAAACACTCAGAAAAGCACTTCTAGTGTGTCTGAGCCCTAAGTCAGATAGGGCCTGTAGCCGTAGCCAGCGAAGTGCGGAGGGCCCGGGCATGATGGGGTAGCCGTCTCCCCGGTTAGTGGGCGGATGGGTTAGCAGGCAGTAGAATAGGAAGGGGGCGGGCAGTGAAGGAAGAGGGAGTCCCAAGTTTTCCCGGGTAGGCGGCGGATGTCAGGGGGCGGGCACTTCCGGTTTAGAGCAGCGTAGGTGAAGAAGCTCCCTCCCTCCCTCCCTTTATGTTTGTGTTTGTGTGGTATGTCATTGTTTTGTCATTGCAGCCGGAGGGGTAAAAAGGGGGCTCCGGAGGTCAGTGCCTTGGGAAGGAGATCTGTCACGGGACAAATCCGGTGCGTTAAAGGGAATCAAGAGAGAGACGACTTTGGGGCATGCAGCTGTCCCCGAGCTGAGCTACGCGGCTGGGGGCCGGTTCAAGGCTGCATGTCACACGGGTGTTTTGGATTTCGAGTTTCGGTGCCTCCGGACCCTTTTACCCCAACTCTTGGTGGATATCGTTTTTGGTTATGTTGTGGTTATCTATTTTGTTTTTGGAAAAATTGTTAATAGGCTAAATAAAGAAGGGGCTGCTATGGCCTTAAATTAATCCAATGCCTAGTAGTCCGTGTCTATTATATATAAGGTTTAAGTTGAGTGGGGAATGCTGGGGCATTTGGGTGGGTAAGGGGAGGTAGGCTCTACCCTTATCATGTCAATCGGGAGCTCTTTTTTTTTTTTTCATACTCCTGTAATACACCTTGTATGTAATCATATGTAAAACTTATAAGATCATTTACACACCTGCTAACTTGTTGCCTACTCTTTGAGTCTGGCTAGTTAACCTTTTATTGCTTATGAACTTTGAAATGTGCTGTCTTTTTGACCATATGTAATATCTATTAATAAAGAGATTTTTCTTTTCTTTTCTTTATAAACTATAAACTGTTGGATTGACTTGACGACCGACTGAGAAGTTGTGTCCAACACGGCAATGTGTACAGAAGTCTGCTACGACTACATGAAGCTTTGTGTCTTTTTTTTCAGTATGAAAACTGGTAGTCCTGAGAATAGACATAAAAACTAGCCCTGTACTCATACAAGTCAAGAAGGGGTGTGTGATGTGATGATGTCATACAATATTCCCTTTACAGGCATTGTGTTAGACAACTGGTCTTCCTTTTGTGCAAAGCCCACATTCTGATCTCCTTTACAGGCATTATCCAGGACAGCCTCGCATGCTGCTTTCTAAGCCCTCCTTTTGTGTGAGGCCCTCGCCTCCCCTAACACCCCGCCCCTTACAGGCATTATCCAGGACAGCCTCACATGCTTGCATGGCCCCGCCTCTCTCTTGTGAAGCCTTCGCCCCCCTCATAGCCCTCCATTGTCCGTTTGAGCTGCCCTGCCTTGTGCCTGTCTATCTCGCTCCCCTTTTCCTCCGCTCCGGACTCCGGGAAAGCAGAGGTGAGTAACCGGGAGGAGGCGGCGCTACCGGCTCAGGGCGGATCTCCGCGCCTTGTGCGCCTCGCCATTGTCATGCGGTCAGGCAGGGGGGCGGGCAGCCCCTTTCAGGCCCCCGGCCGTGTAAATCCCTCCGCTTCCTGTGCCTCGGCCTCATTAGCTCGGTGAGGCGGCTGTGGCGGGGCGGCGACTCCTCTCTCTGTAACCTCACACCGCGAGCAGCGCTCAGGCCCCGTGACCGACACACCGCGGAGATCCTGGAAGGTGCGGGGGTGGGATGGGGGCGCATGCTTCTGGGGGGATGCTGGAGGGGGACCCTGATGGGGGGGGGGGGGTGCTGGAGGGGGGGCCCTGGTGCATCTGTGAAGGGGGGGTGATCATTGCCAGGAGCCCCCCTCTGTCTCTCCCCTTCTTTCTTGTTGGACTTTCTGGAGCTTTCTGTAGGGCAGGACAGCAGCACAGAGGAGTCCTTTATAGCCCAAATCAGGAATCTTTTTACTCTAGTTTAGATTGGGGGTAAAAAGAGTCTAAAAAACGTCTTGAGAGGCTTTTATTGTTGTCTTTGTCCCCATAGGAGAGATCTCCCCTCACTTCCTGGCCCTAAGACCTCCTCCAGGGTGCTTTGTGCCTTCAAGGTAACCAGAGAAGATGTAGTAAGTAGCTTGTATACTTACCTGGGGCTTCCTCTGGCCCCATGCCGGCCACGGGCTCTGGTGCCGTTCTCCTGGGCCCCTGTGCTGTGTACCCCGGTATATGGCTCATTCCCGGTTATCCGCACGTGCTGGAGCGTGTTGGGCAGTCACAGGGCACGGGAGCATGACAGGGGCGCCAGGCCGAGCATGTGCGCTGAACCACAGTGAAGCTACATACCGGGGGAAACGGCGGTGGAACGGAGGGTCCCAGGAGACCGGCGATGGAGCCCACAGCCGGCATGGAGAAAGACCCAGGTAAGTATAAAAGTTGCTTACTACATCTTCTCTGGTACACTTTGTAAAGAGAAGCCAAGGTGAACCTAAAGGAAAATAGTCAGATACTAACCAGGGTAGCTTCTGCATGCTGCAGAGGCTTCCCACGTCTTCCTGGCCCACAGCGTTGCTGTGCATACGGACCCCGGGATCATATCGGTCAGCTGCGCCTGTGCAGTAAGGGCTGGTTCACACAGATGTCTGGTGGCTGAAAGCCGCGTTGTCCTGTTATGTCTCATGCGGGGGGCAGTACAGCGATCGTCCGCTTCCCTTCGCAATCGGTGTTTTTCGTCTCCGCAAGGGGACATGAAGATGCGGCGGCTATGCTTGTAGGGTCGGCTGAAATGACGTGGTAAATTGGGATTGGAATGCCGCTTTTGCGCAATCGATGGTAATCGCGTGATGCTAAACGCTCCCATTCACTTGGATGGAAGCGTTTAGCTGACGAGTCCTGATCGCTTGGTGGTAAACTCCTCCAAGCATCCGTGTGAACCAGCCCTAAGCGGGAGTTGCTCGCACACCAGTGACTTCGTGCAGCTGCCATACTTGAATGGGTGCCACACTTGTGCGTGAAGAGGCGTGCAGCTAAGGTCTTTTTATATATAGAAAGGACCATAAACAGTTCATGCAGAGTCTTTTTTTTAGGAGAAAAATTATCAAAAATACTTTGACACAAATTCATTAAAAAATTCCAGGAATACTCTCAGTGAAAAGGCTCCTTGTGAATATACAAAATCTTCTAAAACAGGAATATAACAACTTAGTGCAATACAGAACAGGCAACTCGTTTCGGGCACAAAGCCCTTCATCAGGCCCAATGCACAAAGGAGTCCTGATTTGATCCTTCACCAGCCTTCAGGATTGTGTCATATACATCTGGTTGCTACAGATGTTTTTCCTGTTTCGTGATGCTCCTGTCATGCATTTTTCCCAGGATCAATAGATAGTGCTTTGTGCATTGGGCCTGACAAAGGGCTTTGTGCCCGAAACGAGCGTGTCGTTGCCTGTTCTGTATTGCACTAAGTTGTTATATTCCTGTTTTGGAAGATTTTGTATATTCACAAGGAGCCTTTTCACTGAGAGTATTCCTGGAATTTTTTTAATGAATTTGTGTCAAAGTATTTTTGATAATTTTTCTCCTAAAAAAACTCTGCATGAACTGTTTATGGTCCTTTCTATGTATAGAAAGTTTTTGGTGGGTCAAGTGGATGACTCCAAAAAAAGATTAAAAGGTTTTCTTCCTTCCCTATTTAAAAGGAACAAATCCCAATTATATTATACTGCAGCTAAGGTCTTGTCATATATGTTTCCGGCATCACTTTGGGCCTGGAAGATGGGAGTTTCATGTGGTGCTGAGTCTCCCTTCTTTCTTAGGTAAGTATTATTATTATTATTATTTTTTTTTTGCTTTAGGCAAAACCTTGGCTTCTCTTTAAAGCAGACCCGAACTCAGAACTTCCTCTCTGCTCTAAAAGATAAGTAACAGCATTATAACCTTTAGGCCTCTTTCACAGTAGGAAGCTGTGTTTTGATGCGCCATTAAAGTCGCAACGCAAATTACACCACAATGCCCCAAAAAAGTCGCAAAGCAACTTCATGCCCCGTTACGGTCATATACAGTAGAGCAAACAGGCAATGAAAAGTATGTTTCCAAGTCATTACTGAGCATGTGCAAACAGTCCAACGCAGCTAATAACGTGTATAACGCACTGCATGCAGCACTTTCACTTAACGTGCAGTGTTGGTCACCAACGCAAGGTGTGCACTGTGAATGGGGCATTGATTTTTCATTGCAGTGAGTTATTCTGCGTTAAACTTTAACGTCCCACCGTGAAAGAGGCCTTAAAGAAAAACATTTCTACTAGCAGTGCTTACAAACAAGTAGATGAGGTTAAACAACTCACTCTGATTATCAGTTAGATGCATTCTGTCAGGGATGTGATGTTACTTTAAAGAGACTCTGTAACAAAATTTTCAGCCTTATTTCTTCTATAAGTTCCAATACCTGTTCTAATATAGTCTGGCTTACTGCAGCCTTTCCTAGTTGCACAGTGGCAGTATTATCTCTGTTATATAATCGAATCTTCTTTCCTCTGTCGGGCTCAGGCACTCAGGCTGGAATGTGCAGCTCTGCTTGTGATAGGATAGAAGCTATACACACCCTCTTCATGCCCCCTGCAGGCTCTGTATGAGTCACAGACTGAGCTCCTCTCAGCCTATCACATTCTGGTAACAGCCATGTCTTTTGTTTGTTAACACTGCCTAAAACTGTCAATTACAAGCCAGGATTGCAGCAGGGAGAGGCAGAAACAGCACAGAGGGGTAGGCCTGAAAGATAAAACCGAAGTCGTGATCACTAAGATCACAATTTCGGAATCGTCAAAGCGGCAATTATCGCGATCACGTCATTTCCACATGGGGAAATTTGAAGAATTGGCTTCAAACTTCCCCAAAGTCCCGTCGCGTGCGGCCCGCAGCATCAGCAGCGTTGGACATACCTTCTGCATGAGTCCAACACTGTCTGTCCTCTATCGCCGTCTGCCGTCTCTTGTGCTTGGCAAAACTCCAGGTTCCTGTACGTCACATGACATACAGGAAGTATTCCATGTATTAGAGCCTGCAGGAGGTGAAGCGGATACACTGGCATCGCTGGACTCGCTATGTCCAGAACTGATATAGGAGGCACAGAGTGGGCACAGAGTGGGCACAGAGAGAGAGAGACACAGAGGGGGCACAAAGAGAAACAGAGTGGGAAAAGTGTCCCAAAGGGGGCAAGAGAGAGGCAAAGGGGGCACAAAGAGAGACAAGGGGACAGGGGGAACAGACGGGCAAAGAGGGGGAACAAAGCTTGATTTGAAGGAAATCGTGAGTTGAATCGAAATCGCAATTTCAGACAAAACGCTTGATTCAATTTTTCACTAACATAGTTCAGGCCTACAGAGGGGCCCAGGAGAATAGAATGGTATGCTGTAATCTGTACTCTAAAATTGTAAGAATTTTAGAGTACAGATTCTCTTTAAAATGAGGAAAACCAACCTGAAAATTTCTATATTACAAAGTTGGTTTTAGATGACCATGTATGGGAATAGAGTCGGGGGGGGGGGGGGGGGGGGGGTGGTTTAAAGTGAACTCAAACTTTGGAAAAAACACAGAAAATCTGAACTAGCTGCAGCCTACTGATTGCTCCTCACTTGCTGGCTGATAACTATAATAAGCTGTGAGCAATGGCAAGTACTGTACTAAGTGTGGGCTCATCCCACCTAGATGATGTCATCTTTTTAGAGACCAAAGAAAGGTGAGGGCTGAGGCCTAATTGGCGAGACTGTTTCCACTGGCCAGATACAGGATCTTCTCAAAAAATTAGCATATTGTGATAAAGTTCATTATTTTCTGTAATGTACTGATGAACTTTAGACTTTCATATATTTTAGATTCATTACACACAACTGAAGTAGTTCAAGCCTTTTATTGTTTTAATATTGATGATTTTGGCATACAGCTCATGAAAACCCCAAATTCCTATCTCAAAAAATTAGCATATCATGAAAAGGTTCTCTAAACCAGCTATTAACCTAATCATCTGAATCAACTAATTAACTCTAAACACCTGCAAAAGATTCCTGAGGCTTTTAAAAACTCCCAGCCTGTTTCATTACTCAAAACCGCAATCATGGGTAAGACTGCCGACCTGATTGCTGTCCAGAAGGCCATCATTGACACCCTCAAGCTAGAGGGTAAGACACAGAAAGAAATTTCTGAACGAATAGGCTGTTCCCAGAGTGCTGTATCAAGGCACCTCAGTGGGAAGTCTGTGGGAAGGAAAAAGTGTGGCAGAAAACGCTGCACAACGAGAAGAGGTGACCGGACTCTGAGGAAGATTGCAGAGATGGACCGATTCCAGACCTTGGGGGACCTGTGGAAGCAGTGGACTGAGTCTGGAGTAGAAACATCCAGAGCCACCGTATACAGGCATGTACAGGAAATAGACTACAGGTGCCTCATTCCCCAGATAAAGCCACTTTTGAACCAGAAACAGCGGCAGAAATGCCTGACCTGTACTTGACACTGGACTTCAGGCATTTTGGCATTTCCCTCTCCCCAGTCTTTCTCCAGACTCTGGCACCTTGATTTCCGAATGACGTGCAAATGTTGCTTTCATCTGAAAAAAGTACTTTGGACCATTGAGCAACAGTCCAGTGCTGCTTCTCTGTAGCCCAGGTCAGGCGCTTCTGCCGCTGTTTCTGGTTCAAAAGTGGCTTTACCTGGGGAATGTGGCACCTGTAGCCCATTTCCTGCACACACCTGTATACGGTGGCTCTGGATGTTTCTACTCCAGACTCAGTCCACTGCTTCCACAGGTTCCCCAAGGTCTGGAATCTGTCCTTCTCCACAATCTTCCTCAGGGTCCGGTCACCTCTTCTCGTTGTGCAGCGTTTTCTGCCACACTTTTTCCTTCCCACAGACTTCCCACTGAGGTGCCTTGATACAGCACTCTGGGAACAGCCTATTCGTTCAGAAATTTCTTTCTGTGTCTTACCCTCTTGCTTGAGGGTGTCAATGATGGCCTTCTGGACAGCAGTCAGGTCGGCAGTCTTACCCACGATTGCGGTTTTGAGTAATGAACCAGGCGGGGAGTTTTTAAAAGCCTCAGGAATCTTTTGCAGGTGTTTAGAGTTAATTAGTTGATTCAGATGATTAGGTTAATAGCTCGTTTAGAGAACCTTTTCGTGATATGCTAATTTTTTGAGATAGTAATTTTAGGTTTTCATGAGCTGTATGCCAAAATCATCAATATTAAAGAGAACCCGAGGTGGGTTTGAAGAATATTATCTGCATACAGAGGATGGATCTGCCTATACAGCCCAGCCTCTGTTGCTATCCCAAACCCCCCTAAGGTCCCCCTGCACTCTGCAATCCCTCATAAATCACAGCCACGCTGCTGACAAACAGCTTGTCAGAGCTGGCTGTGTTTATCTCTATAGTGTCAGTCTGCTGCTCTACCCGCCTCCTGCAGAACTCCAGTCCCCGCCTGCATCCCTTCCCTCCCTGCTGATTGGAGGGAAGGGAGGGGGGCAGGGACCGGACCTATGCAGGAGGCGGGGGAGCAGCTGAGACTGACACTACAGATGTAAATACAGCATGGCTGTGATTTGTGAGGGACTGCAGAGTGCAGGGGGACCTTAGTGGGGTTTGGGATAGCAACAGAGGCTGGGCTGTATAGGCAGATCCAGCCTCTGTATGCAGATAACATTGTTTAAACACACCTCGGGTTCTCTTTAAAACAATAAAAGGCTTTGACCTACTTCAGTTGTGTGTTATGAATCTAAAATATATGAAAGTCTAATGTTTATCAGTACATTACAGAAAATAATGAACTTTATCACAATATGCTAATTTTTTTAGAAGATCCTGTAGTTGGCTCACCATGTTAAATAGCTGGAGATCAGCAAGGCTACATACACACTAGGTTTTCATCGCCAAAAACCTAGTTGGTTCTCTTGACATTGGCTGCCCCTTCCCTTCAGCGGAGTCCTACTCGGCTGACCATTGCTGAAATTCAAATTTTGAATTGCAGGGTACAGCTCCTGTTTTTAAAGTGAACTTCAGGTCAAACAGATACTTGCCTAAGAAGATGAGCCTGCAGAGGCTTCCTACGCCGTCCTCCCGACCACTGCGGCTTCTTTGGAACGCTCCTCTGTATGCACCGGCGTGCCTACTCAGTAGCACCGAGCCGCTCATGCATATAGAGGAATGCCACCGTGATCTGACAATCTCTTGTCTATTTTCTTTTGGGAGTCCACAAGTGACAACCATGGTTGGGAAGATGGTGGGGGAGGCCTCTGCAGGATGCGGAGGCTTGCCTCTTCTTAGGTAAGTATCAGGTTTTTTTTACTTGAGGTTCGGTTTGTTGACACTTTAAGAGATTGCAGTTGGAAGTCAGCGATCTGCAGCAGTGACTGGCTTTCACCCACCTGCAGCTTGACGTGACTTCGGTTCGCTTAGAGGAGCTCTGCTTCACTATAACTTGTTGGAAGAAAATGTGAAGGTGTTGGGGAAGCTGTCATCAAACTTGTAGCCAGTAATTGGCCCTTAGATTGGCCCTGTGCCCAGCTGTTTGTGGAGTGAGAGTCAGGCTTGTGTTGCACATTGTTATTGGCCCTTCTTCCCTCCCTGAGCTGCACTTATTGGCCAACTGTCACTGTCTGTAGTCATGTGTGATTGGAGGCAGGATTAGTGGGGCGTGGCCTAGTGTCATTAGGCCAATAGGAGTAGCTTGGTGAGAGGGGAAGGGCAGTAGTAGTTTATTACACAAGCCTGAGTCTCGATATGTAAACAGTTGGAAGCAGGTTTGTTTACCTTCTGTGCTCGGTGTATCTGAATATTATTAAACTGTGCAGAGATGGCAGCATATGACGATCACATTAGTGCAGTGTGATGCTAAGTACACATTGCTGTTTTCTTCCCTGTTGATCGCAATGAATAGTGTAGCATTACAGCACACCTCCTCATGGGTAGCTGGTTTTTCGGTAGAACAAATGGCCCAATGTGAACAGAATTTGGCCTCTTTCAGATGGGCAGCTGACAGGTGGTGAACTCGCTGCCTGTCAGCTGCTCTCCTGCACCAGGTGCTTGTTAGTGCTTGATCATGGCGCTGGACAGAGGAGCCCCCCCCATGGAGTCATACTTGGGGACAGCCACAGCCATGCTCAGATGTGACATGTAGCGGTCCTCTGTAGGCCTGAACGATTTTAGGAAAAAATTGAATTGAGCGATTTCTGTCCAAAATCACGATTTTCGATTCGATTCAGGATTTCCTTCAAATCAAGCATTGTTCCCCTCCTCTGTACGCCTCTGTCCCCGTCTCTCTTTGTGCACTCTGTGTCTCTCTTTGTGTCCCCTCTGGGTCTCTTTGTGCCCGCTCTGTGACTCTCTCTGTGCCTGCCCTGTGCCCCTCTCCCTGCCCCCAAGCTGCAGCAGTGCTGGACATACTTTCCATCAATGCAAGTCTATCCACTTCGGGCTGCAGGCTCTAATGCACGGCATACTTCCTGTATGTCATGTGACATACAGGAACCAGGAAGTATGCACAAGAGTCGGCAGATGGCAAGAGAGGACGGACAGCGTTGGTTTTGTGTGGAAGGTATGTCCAACACTGCTGATGATGATGCGCCCGGACTTTGGGTAATTTTGAAGCTGCTTCTTCAAACTTCCCCATGCGGAAATGACGTCATCGCGATACTCGCCGCTTTGACGATTCCGAAATTGTGATCTTGGTGATCGCGATTTCGGTTTAAATTCGATTTATCTTTCAGGCCTAGTCCTCTACCACCAGGTACCCCCTTTCAAGCACTGACACTCATTCGCTGCATTTGAAATGCATCTGAATTGCACTAGTGAGCGGCAGACAGGATGCTGAATTTTTGGCAACTGTGCCGTTCAGTAGTTTGTCTGAAGGTGCCCATACACATTTTTTTTTTTTCATTCGATTTGAGCAGATTAGATTTTGGGAATAGATTCCCCAAAGTGTCAGATTGATATTTTTATTTATTTTTAAATCGATTTTGATAAAAAATTGAAAGTATTGATTTTACAGGATGGAAAATTTAGGTTGACAGAGGGGCCGGAGCAAAGGCATTGGTGGGTTGATGGCTTATAGTCATTGTACTTTGGAATACTGAAAAGAGTTGTGGAAGTGTTTTAATCCAAGAGTTGGAGCACAAGGATTGTGTTTTTTGTTGTAACCTCAACGTTTTATTAGATCAGAGCCAAATATATTATTAATTGCATTTATAGAGCGCCAACATATTACGCAGTGCTGGACATTAGTGAAGGTTATACAATATTTAGGGGTGAGATACAGCAAAATGACAATACAGGAGTGCAAGAAAAACCAGATCACGCAGCAGAGTATGAGTACCAGGTAATGCTTAGTCAGTCACTGGAGGGGAGCATGGAGATTAGGCAAGTTAGGTTCACTCAGATCCATAGGATTGGTGTACGGTAGGTGTGTGATCAGGTAGGAAACACGAGGAGGACCCTGCCTGAAAGGCTTACAATCTAGAGGGAGAGGTAGGGACACGAAATGTAGAGGACCAGAGTTCAGCTGTGGGTTTAGAGCAAAAGTGAGGGTTGGTAGGCCAGAGTGAAAGGGTGAGTTTTGAGGGCCTTCTTGAAGATATTGGAGGAGGCTGCCCTAATGGTGGAGGTAGGAAGTTCCATAGTGTTGGAGCTGCTCTTGAGAAGTCCTGGACTGGGTGATATACATGTGTTATATTTTTGTGTGAAATGGTTTAATAAGGGCCCTGCTCTGTAATGGAGTGTATCAGCATTATTGATCTCAAACCTATAATTGCCTACTAGAATAGCAGCACTAAGCTAGAATACAATGCTGCTGTCCTGGTACTACGCTCCAGGCTCTGGCCAGTCTCATTTACTTTACAGCTCTACACTTAAGATAGCCATACACTGATAAATTTTACAGCAGATTCGACCCATCAGATAGATTTGTCAGATGCCTGTCAGGTTGAATCTGACAGGAATCTGTCTCACGTGTGCCACACACTAGGAACAGATTCTGAAATCTATTAAAAATCGATCGAAGTGCATTACTGCAGCATTAGATCCAATGCAACTCTATGGGCCATTGATGTGCTGCCCCCGCAGGTCGACCTAGATTTTTCACCCTAGCAGATCAAAACGGCCGATCGATTGTGCATTGATTTGCGGCTGATTGGATTGATCGATGGCTGAAATAGACCAGCGTATGGGCCCCTTTACCTACAACTCAGCCCTTCTATTGTCTGTCACAGAACTCCTTGCAGCCAATCCTGTTGGGCTTAAAGGATACCCCAACTGAAATGTGACATAATGAGATAGACATGTGTATGTACAGTGCCTAGCACACAGATACCTATGCTGTGTTCCTTTTTTTCTTTCTCTGCCTGAAAGAGTTAAATATAAGGTATGTAAGTGGCTGACTCAGTCCTGACTCAGACAGGAAGTGACTACAGTGTGACCCTCACTGATAAGAAATTCCCCTTTTTTACCTCTTTCTTGCTCTCAGAAGCCATTTTCTGCTAGGAAAGTGTTTTATAGTTGGAATTTCTTATCAGTGAGGGTTACACTGTAGTCACTTCCTGTCTGAGTCAGGACTGAGTCAGCCACTTGCATACCTTATATTTAACTCTTTCAGGCAGAAAAATAAAAAAAGGAACACAGCATAGTTATCTGTGAGCTAGGCACTGTACATACACATGTCTATCTCATTATGTCACATTTCAGTTGGGGTATCCTTTAAAGTGGATCCGAGATGAACTTTTAGTCATTGCATAATTGTGCTCCTTTCCTATAGTTTAGAGGGCATTCCTCAAGCCAAATACTTTTTTTGTTTTTGTTTTAATACTCTAATTCCCTATAAACTAAACAAGCCTCGCCCACAGCCTTTCAGAGAGCCTTGGCACTGTAGCAAGGGCTTATGGGAGCTCAGTTTGGGCAGGAGGAGGGGGAGGTATTACTAGCCAGAGATTGAGGCAGAGGGGAGGAGGAGTGGGTGAATTAGGCTGAGTGCTGAAAGTGCAGATTAGCCTGCCTCTGTGCAATGTTTACAAACATGGCTGCCGGCATTGTATCACAGGAAGAAATAATCATATTCTGTTGAAGCTGTTTGCAGCTAGATTTGCTGTGTAAACTATCTAAACTTTAGATTATGTATGTATGTATGTTACTTGTTATAGTTAGTTTTTAATCTCGAATCCGCTTTAAGCTGACTACTCCCCTTGTGACCCAGGAAGATGGATTCCAGCGCTCTCCAGTCCATCTTCTTGCGGGTGGATATACACGATGGAACTCGTGGCCCGCGAACAAGAGATCTCGGGAATCTCAAAGATCTCATCCGCCATGACAGTCGTCACTGCCGTGCATTGCTAAGCATCCGTATATTTGCGCCTGTACCGACGTCGTGAGATCACAGAAACCATCGCTCAAAAAATTGCAGAACAATGTAAAATTCTTGTAGTAAGGGCCTTGAAGGGTTTTTAAACTTTTTTTTTTTTTTTTTTTTTTTTGCTGTGCTGCTTAAAGGACACTGGAAGTGAGAATGCGAAGGCTGCCATATTTACTTTCAAACAAAACCAGTTGCTTGGCAGCCCTGCTGATCTATTAGGCTGCAGTAGTGTCTGAATCAAACCAGAAACAAGCATGCAGCTAATCTTGTCAGATCTGACAATGTCAGAAACACCCGATCTGCTGCATGCTTGTTCAGGGGCTATGGCTAATAGTATTAGAGGCAGAGCATCTGCAGGACAGCCAGGCAACTGGTATTACTTAGAAGGAAATAAATATGGCAGCCTCCATATCCCTCTCACTTCAGTTGTACTGTAAGCCCTAGGTAAGATACATTTTGTTGTTTTTTCTTTCCTCCAGTAACCGCATTTTGTGCTGGGCATACACCATACGTTTTTCCAGCAGATCGGTGGCTCGATAAACCATTTCTGACAGTTCTGATCGGTTTTCTGTTCGTTTTTCTCATAGAAGTCAATAGAAATCGATCGGACAGTAAATCTGCCCAAAAACTTGTGTATTCCCAGCATTCGTTTTTTTTTTTGGTATTGGGATCTAAAAACCAAATGGTTAGGCTTGGATTTGTCGGCATTGGCCACTGACAGCTTGCTGCACCCCGCCCCTTGCTTTACCAGTTAACCCTCTGACGGCTGCTCGTTTGTCTTGCCGCCGGGTTGATTTTGGTTAGAAGGATGCGGCGGCGTTCGCTGTTTATACTGATCTGATTCTGGTGCATCGCGGACCACAAGAAGTTAGGTTGTACCGCACTGATGGAAACATTTTTAGTAGTGCGATACTATTGCACTGCAATTTTACCTGATCGCAATCAAACATTTGCTCTGTTGCATATATTGTGGCTTTGTGATCGACTTCAACAGTGTGACACCCGTCAGATCGTGCTGTAATTGTGTGTAGTGGGTGCCACTCCTTGTGGAAAACATCCCTGAAGTCAGAAGGCTTGTTTATTTTTTTTCTTTAGATTGCAAAAATTGGAAAGTTCTTTCACCGTAAATTTGAATGCACTTCTTGTAGATGGTGGGGAGTAGGCCTGAACGATTTTAGGAAAAAATTGAATTGAGCGATTTCTGTCTGAAATTGCGATTTCGATTCGATGCACGGTTTCCTTCCAATCAAGCTTTGTTCCCCCTCTTTGCCTAGTTGTTCCCTCCTCTGTCTCTCTTTGTGCCCCCTTTGCCTCTTTATGCCTCCTTTGGGTCTCTCTCTTGCCCCCTTTGTGTCTCTGTGCCCGCTCTTTCTCTCTGTGCCTCTCTGTGCCTCCTCCTGTCCCCCAAGCTGCATCAGTTCTGGACATAGCTTCTAATGCACAGAATACTTCCTGTATGTCATGTGACATACAGGAACCCGGAGTTTTGCCAAGCACACTTCTTCAAACTTCCCTCATGTGAAAATGACATGATCACGATAATTGCCGCTTTGACGATTCCAAAATTGTGATCTTGGTGATCACGATTTCGATTTAAATTCGATTTATCTTTCAGGCCTAGTGGGGAGGGGGTAAAAAGTACATACTGGCTGCTTCTCCTGGTCCCCTCCGTCTGCCACCGTTCTTGTAGTATACATGCCGGTGTCCTGGTGACTTTGCTGACCTTTGCCCTGGACATACTGTGCCCTGTGTGCGCCGTAAGTCCTTCCCACTTAGTTTCTGGCCAGCGCATAGTTAGACGCAGAAGCACGCCGACACCAGTCTCCTCTATGCTGCATGTGTGCTCCACTAAAGCAGGGCTTTTCAACCCTGTCCTCGGCCCACCAACAGTGCATGTTTTGCAGAAAACCACAAACATTCACAGGTGAGGTAATTGGTGTGTCAGCAGAGCTGATTAACTACCTGTTTGGATGTCCACAAAACAAGTACTGTTGGTGGTACTTGAGGACAGGTTTGAAAAGCCCTGCACTAAAGCAAGCGTCGCATGCTAAGTGGAGTCGCGCTAGATGCTAGCACTTGGAGTGAGTTCGGAGGGGGGCTTGACTTTGCACAGGAGATTTATTTTCAATATTAATTTTTTTTCCCCTCCCAGTAGCAATGAGTAAACGATGCAAATACAATTGGGCAGGTTTAGTTTTACTTTGTACTCCCCTCTGGATCTTATCGAGGCTCCCCCCGTCGTCCTCAGTCCCCCGGCGGTCTTGCTCTGGCCCTCGGAATGCACAGCCGACATTTTGTCAGACTGTGCGGTATTTACCTTTCCCTGTTCCAGTGGGGGCGCTGTTGCGGCTCTCCACTCGGAAATGGCTGATCTCAGTCTGGTCTGCTCTACTGTGCAGGCGTTGGGAGACTTGCTCCTGCGCAGTAGAGCAGACCCGACTGGGATCATCTGTTTCTGAGCGGAGAGCTGCTACTGCGCCTGCACTGGATCTGGAAAGGTAAATATTCACATCCCCGCGGATCAGGGAGCTCGATTGCTGCCGCCGTGGGACGGAGGAGGACGGGGGAAGCCGCGATGGGATCCAGAGGCTTCCCGCACCCCAGGTGAGTACCCCAGGAGCATTTTTTTACTATACAGATCCGCTTTGAAGTTTATAGCATAAGAAATAAACCTTTCCGCACAATTACAGACCATAACTACAGTTACGTGTGATTATTTTGGAATGATCTTTAATTTTTCATTATGATTTTGTATCATAATTCCGACTCTCACTGTGAAATTTAAAGAGGAACTCCAGTGAACATTTTACTGCTGGCAGGTGATGTAGCTGCTGCATGGTTTTTGGCAGTTGGAAACAGCTGTAAACAGCTATTTTCCACAATGCAACAAGGTTCACAGACAGGAAACTGCCAAAAGTTTGAACTTTTCTTGTGGGAGGGGTTTCTTGTGTTAGGGTTTTCACCACACTATCAGTCATACAGCGCCCCCTGATGGTGTGTTTGTGAAAAGGAATAGATTTATCATGTAAAAGGGGGTATCAGCTACTGATTAAGATAAAGTTCAATTTTTGGTCAGTTTCTCTTTAAAGAGAATCTGTATTGTTAAAATCGCACAAAAGTAAACATACCAGTGCGTTAGGGGACATCTCCTATTACCCTCTGTCACAATTTCGCCGCTCCCCGCCGCATTAAAAGTGGTTAAAAAAAGTTTTAAAAAGTTTGTTTATAAACATACAAAATGGCCACCAAAACAGGAAGTAGGTTGATGTACAGTATGTCCACACATAGAAAATACATCCATACACAAGCAGGCTGTATACAGCCTTCCTTTTGAATCTCAAGAGATCATTTGTGTGTTTCTTTCCCCCTGCATCTCTCATGCACTGAAGTTTCAGGCTGCTCTTTTCTTCCTGCAGACAGCTCTGCCTGTATGTAATTCCTCAGTATGTGAAAGCCCAGCCAGCTCAGAGGACGATTTATCCAGCTTGTAAAAGATAAGAGAGAAGAGAGAAGCTGCTCTAATCTAAATATCACACAGGCAGTGTGCATAGAGGGGCCTGGAGGGGGGAGTTCATAGCAGAACCACAACACTGAAGAACTTGGCAGCCTTCCAGACACAGGCTGACAAGTCTGACAGGGGAAAGATACATTGATTTATTACAGAGACTGTGATAGCAGAAAGTGCTGCAGTAAGCAAGAGCACATTAGAATAGCTTTTGGAACTTGTAGGATGATAAAAAACAGGATGCAATTTTTGTTACGGAGTCTCTTTAAGCCCATCCCTGAAAGCCAGTACAGTATATTGCAATATTAAAGAGTACTACTTATTAACAGTAGATTACACAATGAATCATTTTATTTATTTCTTTTTTTTTTTTTTTTTTTTTGTACAATATTCATTTACAGATTATTTAGTCAGTGTTTTCCCATTGTAAAATCTCTCCTCTCTCTGATTTACATTCTGACATTTATCACAGATGGTGACATCTTTTCTGCTGGCTGGTGCAGCTCTGTAGAGTTTGGAAGCCAGTAGAAAATATAGCTGGTCTCCCAGAATGCTTGTTGGTGGGGAGGTGGGAGAATTCTGCATAATAAACAGCCTAGGCTGAGCATTACAAGGAGGGCGGGGTCACACACCAATATACAGCTATAGGAAGTGTTACTGATGCTGAAACCAGGATGTTTCATGTAAAAAGTGGGTATCCTGAATCATCTACTGCAATCTACTGTAAGGCCCAGTGCACACCAAAACCGCTAGCAGATCGTCAAAACGCTAGCGGTTTTGGGAGCAGAGAGCCGATATTTGGCCGGGTGCACACCAAGCGGGTTTTGTATGCGATCCACCAGCCGCATCAGCCAGTGAAAACGCTTGGCTATTGTATTTCAATGTGTGGTGCACACCGGCGGTTTGGGGTTTTTCAGCAAACCTCAAACGTGCAGCAGGAGGCGCGTTTGCGGCTTGGCAAAAACCTCAAACCGCCGGTGTGCACCATCCCATTGCAATACATTAGCCAAGCGTTTTTTCAGGCGGATGCGGCCGGCGGATCGCTCCAAAAACCGCTCGGTGTGCACTGGGCCTTAGTCACTACAGGGCCTCTTTAATGATGACCACTTAGGCATGCTATGGCTTGGTTGAGAGCTATGTTGGTGACCTTGTCTCCTCCTTCCTCCTAGATGCCCTCAGCCACAAGCAGCAAGGCTGTGCCGGGCTCCGGTGAGGCCCCGACTGGTGCCGGCGCTGTACAGAGTGAGGCCGTCAAACAGATCCTGGGGGTCCTCGATAAGAAGCTGCGCAATCTGGAAAAGAAAAAGGTTTGTTATGCGGAAACGTTTCTCATACGGGAGGGCAGGGGGGCGAATTGAAAAAAAAAAAACACGCCTGAGGGCCTTTACATCATGCACTTTTTTTTTTGTTGTGGCACGTGTGTTGCTGATTGCAAGGGCCCTGCGACTAACCTACTAATCGCAGCGCCCTGTACAGAGTTGAGTGATCTGTTTTTATCCCAGTTGCAAATGTGGTGCTTGCTACAGTTTTCTTGCATTTGTGATTTGGGTAAGTGAATGGGGTGTGCATGCAAATCGTATAGTAAATGCGGTGCTATGCAATTTGGAGCCTTTATTACTCATTACACATACCTGGACTAATGACTGGCAGCATGTTGGGACACTCCCATATAGAAAGAAAAGGTGGCCCCTGGCTCAAACCACAAACCTTTAAAGGATACCCGAAGTGACCTGATGAGATAGACGTGTATGTACAGTGCCTAGCACACACATAACTAGGCTGTGTTCCTTTTTTTTCTTTCACTGCCTGAAAGAGTTAATCAGGTATGTAAGTGGCTGACTCAGTCCTGACTCAGATGGGAAGTGACTACAGTGTGACCCTCACTGATAAGAAATTCCCCTTTTTATCTCTTCCCTGCTCTCAGAAGCCGTTTTCTGCTAGGAAAGTGTTTTATAGTTGGAATTTCTTATCAGTGAGGGTCACACTGTAGTCACTTCCTGTCTGAGTCAGGACTGAGTCAGCCACTTACATAACTGATATTTCACTCTTTCAGACAGCGAAAGAAAAAAAGGAACACAGCCTAGTTATGTGTGTGCTAGGCACTGTACATACCCATGTCTATCTCATGTCACATGTCACTTCAGGTATCCTTTAAAGAGACACTGATGTGAAAAAAAAGGATTTGTAAACAATAGCATCTATCCACCTTCTTTTTTTTTTTAGATATCCCACAGTTTTATTTTATATTTAAATCTAGTTTTTACAGGAAACCAGAGATGGATTAAGCTAAAGATTTGATACTTACCTGCGGCTTCCTCGAACAGTATAAACACATCAGAGTCCCTCGCTGTCCTATCTGGTCCAGTCTGGGTCTTCTGCGCATGTGTAGGCGGTCCGCACATGCGCAGAAGTCTACGACTGAGTCTGTTACCGGGGCTGTTAGCAGCTGAATGCCAGACCACAGGAGGACGGCGAGGGACTCGCATGTGTTTATGCTGCTGGAGGAAGCCCCGGGCAAGTATCAAATCTTTAACTTAATCCATCTCTGGTATACTTTAGTTTAGTTTTTACTGCTTCACTGTCTCTGCTCAGACACCTTCATTGAAGTATGCCAGAGCTCAAATCTATGAACTATTGACCCTTTCATCTATTTCCTGCTCTAAGAGGCCATATACTGGCAGGAAAGTGTTTTATGGCTGTCATTCCTTATCAGTGAGGGTTATGCTAAAGTCCTACCCAGACAGAAACTGTTACTTGCATAACTGATGTTTAACTCTTTCAGGCAGAGAAAGGAAAAAAAGGAACACAGCATAGTTCTTTGTGTGCTAGGCACTGTACATACAGGTAGTTTTCGGTTAACGAACGATAGGGACTGTCCTTAAGTCGGGACAGCCACCTTTGCTCCCATTCTATAAGCAGAGTAGGCGCAGCGGAAGGCAGATAGGGGACATCTCACCTGTTCCACGGTGGTAGAAGGTCCCAGCGTGCTGCGCGGAAGCTGCGTGGCCCGTCCTCTCACTTCGTTTCCTGTCCTTCCTCACCTCAGTTGTTAAGCAGCAGGAACAGCCATACTATCCCAGGGGGGGGAAAAACCATATATAAGTAAATACTTGTTCTGCTGACATTACATATGTGTTCTATTGTCCATGTTTTGATTTCTCTTTATTTACTATATAAAATGCACTGTAAATGGTTCCAGGCATTTTCCATCCTTACTTCCTTTGACTAAAGACAATCCTGATTTCCTCCCTTTCTTACTTTTTTTTTTTACTTCCTTTTTACTCCTAGAAACTGCACTGTCATAACTAGCTTGCTTTGGAAACGCATGTGAGCACATCATAGATTGTATTTCCCTTCTCAGCCTTGCCCTCAGCCAATCAGTAAGGTTCAGAAATGTGGGAGGGGAGATAACGTTTCCCTTCCCCAGACAATGTACCAGAATAGAGCTAGACTGATTGAGATAAGATTCATTATAGCAGAAACATTTGATTATACTGGAATGCTTGCAATGCAGGGTCAGGTTGTAGACTGCATAATGAACACAGAGCAGTGGGTAAATGGAATTTGATTTTGTAGCTGACTGTCCTACTTTAAAATACCTCTGAATTGAGAAAAATGAGTTGTGAATTAAGCTCATGGGGGGCTAGATTACCTGCCACTGACATGCCTCATGCTGCTCACTGGGGGGTGATTTTGCAGCATTTCTCGGCGAGCGGTAAAGCGCTACACTACTGGATCCCTGTGGGGGTTCCCCTCACAGCATTGCAATCGTGGAGAGATCGAAAAGAGCTGCATGCAATATTTTGTGAGTGATCGCAGAGCCATTGCAACAATCGCGGCAGAGTCAAAATCATGGATGTCAGTCATTTTTAAAACGGCAATGGCTTTAAGATCCTTTGAAAAATCTTTGTAATATTTCGCAAGGTGCCTCCAGTGGCTCCCAGGTTTTGTGGATATCTCCCGTTCCCTGTTCCTGTGCGTTTTAATTTTCGACTGGCCCCTCAGTTGAACGTTCTCCAGGATGTTCCCTTGTCACTGAACTGGGCATGCTCGGTTTGGAATTTGCACATGCCCAGTCCAGAATAGCTTGTTGACTGCTCTGTGAACAATTGTGGGGCTTTGAGGGAGAGCAAGTCCTAAAATGGGAGTGACCCTGGAAACGATAAGCAGCAGGAGTCTGTAGGATGGTCATTTCAGGTGTGCTCAAGGTTCGATCGAACAAATATTATGCCCTATGCCGTTCATTGATATACCGTATATTCCGGCATATGACGACCCCCCCCCATTTTTCCAGTTAAAATATAGATTTTGGGATATACGCTCTGTATAAGACTACCGCTCTTCCATTGCACACCAAATAAAAACTGTATGTGGTACCCAGTATATAACAGTATATAGGCGATTGACTGGTTGGATTGGTCAGCTCTCCTTGTCTACCTGTTTATCAGAGTGGTATGGAAGAATAGATCGCGCTGTGCCCATAAGACACGCCTCTTTCACCCGTCTGGCCCACCCTTGTATCCTATTTACCTCCTTCTCCGCCTCTCAGATCTTGTACATGTGCGCCTGCGCCGCTTCACTACAGTCCTCAGCAGCGAGATCTGAGAGGTGGTAACAGGATAGGATCTCACACATGTGCTCCCCTTCACTACAGTCCTCAGCAGCGAGATCTGAGAGGCGGTAACAGGATAGGATCTCACACATGTGCACCTGCGCCGCTTCACTGCAGTCCTCAGCAGCGAGATCTGAGAGTCGGTAACAGGATAGGATCTCACACATGTGCGCCTGCACCGCTTCACTACAGTCCTCAGCAGCGAAATCTGAGAGGCGGTAACAGGACAGGATTTTGCACATGTGCGCCTGCACCGCTTCACTACAGTCCTCAGCAGCGAGATCTGAGAGGCGGTAACAGGATAGGATCTCACACATGTGTGCCTGCACCGCTTCACTACAGTCCTCAGCAGCGAGAGCTGAGAGGCGGTAACGGGATAGGATCTCACACGTGCGCCTGCGCCGCTTCACTACAGTCCTCAGCAGCGAGATCTGAGAGGCGGTACAGGATAGGATCTCACACATGTGCGCCTGCACCGCTTCACTACAGTCCTCAGCAGCGAGATCTGAGAGGCAGTAACAGGATAGGATCTCGCACATGTGCGCCTGCACTGCTTCACTACAGTCCTCAGCAGCGAGATCTGAGAGGCAGTAACAGGATAGGATCTCACACATGTGCACCTGCACCGCTTCACTACAGTCCTCAGCAGCGAGATCTGAGAGGCAGTAACAGGATAGGATCTCGCACATGTGCGCCTGCACTGCTTCACTACAGTCCTCAGCAGCGAGATCTGAGAGGCAGTAACAGGATAGGATCTCGCACATGTGCGCCTGCGCCGCTTCACTACAGTCCTCAGCAGCGAGATCTGAGAGGCGGTAACAGGATAGGGCGTATCACCCGGCATCAGGGATTCCTGGCGTGTAAGACCACCCCTGACTTTTCAGAAGATTTTCAAGGGTTAAAAAGTAGTCTTATATGCCAGAATACACAGTGAACCTTTATTTAAGAGCGAGTTCAGGTGGAAGTCAGATTAGCAGTCGGTGATGAAGCACAACATGTTGGTGGCATCCGGGATGGACTATTTTCTGCATCAACAAAGGTGCCCACTAATGATCCAGAAAAAAAACACATATATCCAGGCACATCGCCTCTAGTTAGGACATTAAAGGAATAGTCAGGCAAAAAAAAAAAAAAAAGTCACTTACAGTGTTCTCCCCAGAATTTTTTTCCAGCCGGGTGGCATGAAAAAGCAGCCGGGTGGGGAGAGATGAAAATGCATAGCAACTGTGCTTACAGCATAGGAGGTGGTGAGAAGGTGAGCCAATGACAGGCGGGTGGTCACCAAATCTAGTCAGGTGGAGCACCCGGCTAAAAGAGCCTGGGGAGAACACTGACTTACCTGGAGCTTCTACCAGCCCCATGCAGCCATCCTGTGCTCTCGTAGTCACTCACTGCTGCTCCAGTCTCCCGCCGCCAGCTAGTTCTGCTCCTACCAGCCCCATGCAGCCATCCTGTGCCCTCGTAGTCACTCACTGCTGCTCCAGTCTCCCGCCACCAGCTAGTTCTGCTTCTACCAGCCCCATGCAGCGATCCTGTGCCCTCGTAGTCACTCACTGCTGCTCCAGTCCCCCGCCGCCAGCTAGTTCTGCTTCTACCAGCCTAATGCAGCCATCCTGTGCCCTCTTAGTCACTCACTGCTGCTCCAGTCCCCCGCCGCCAGCTAGTTCTGCTTCTACCAGCCTAATGCAGCCATCCTGTGCCCTCGTAGTCACTCACTGCTGCTCCAGTCCCCCGCCGCCAGCTAGTTCTGCTTCTACCAGCCCCATGCAGCCATCCTGTGCCCTCGTAGTCGCTCACTGCTGCTCCAGTCCCCCGCCGCCAGCTAGTTCTGCTTCTACCAGCCCCCTGCAGCCATCCTGTGCCCTCGAAGTCACTCACTGCTGCTCCAGTCCCCCGCCGCCAGCTAGTTCTGCTTCTACCAGCCCCATGCAGCGATCCTGTGCCCTCGTAGTCACTCACTGCTGCTCCAGTCCCCCGCCGCCAGCTAGTTCTGCTTCTACCAGCCTAATGCAGCGATCCTGTGCCCTCGAAGTCACTCACTGCTGCTCCAGTCCCCCGCCGCCAGCTAGTTCTGCTTCTACCAGCCCCATGCAGCGATCCTGTGCCCTCGTAGTCACTCACTGCTGCTCCAGTCCCCCGCCGCCAGCTAGTTCTGCTTCTACCAGCCTAATGCAGCCATCCTGTGCCCTCGTAGTCACTCACTGCTGCTCCAGTCCCCCGCCGCCAGCTAGTTCTGCTTCTACCAGCCCCATGCAGCCATCCTGTGCCCTCGTAGTCACTCACTGCTGCTCCAGTCCCCCGCCGCCAGCTAGTTCTGCTTCCACCAGCCCCATGCAGCGATCCTGTGCCCTCGTAGTCACTCACTGCTGCTCCAGTCCCCCGCCGCCAGCTAGTTCTGCTTCTACCAGCCTAATGCAGCCATCCTGTGCCCTCGTTGTCACTCACTGCTGCTCCAGTCCCCTGCCGCCAGCTAGTTCTGCTTCTACCAGCCCCATGCAGCCATCCTGTGCCCTCGTAGTCACTCACTGCTGCTCCAGTCCCCCGCCGCCAGCTAGTTCTGCTTCTACCAGCCCCATGCAGCCATCCTGTGCCCTCGTAGTCACTCACTGCTGCTCCAGTCCCCCGCCACCAGCTAGTTCTGCTTCTACCAGCCCCATGCAGCGATCCTGTGCCCTCGTAGTCACTGCTGCTCCAGTCCCCCGCTGCCAGCTAGTTCGGCCTCTACTAGCCCCCTGCAGCCATCCTGTGCCCTTGTAGTCACTCACTGCTGCTCCAGTCCCCCGCCGCCAGCTAGTTCTGCTCCTACCAGCCCCATGCAGCCATCCTGTGCCCTCGTAGTCACTCACTGCTGCTCCAGTCCCCCGCCACCAGCTAGTTCTGCTTCTACCAGCCCCATACAGCCATCCTGTGCCCTCGCAGTCACTCACTGCTGCTCCAGTCCCCCGCCACCAGCTAGTTCTGCTTCTACCAGCCCCATACAGCCATCCTGTGCCCTCTCAGTCACTCACTGCTGCTCCAGTCCCCCGCCGCCAGCTAGTTCTGCTTCTACCAGCCTAATGCAGCCATCCTGTGCCCTCGTAGTCACTCACTGCTGCTCCAGTCCCCCGCCGCCAGCTAGTTCTGCTTCTACCAGCCCCATGCAGCCATCCTGTGCCCTCGTAGTCACTCACTGCTGCTCCAGTCCCCCGCCGCCAGCTAGTTCTGCTCCTACCAGCCCCATGCAGCCATCCTGTGCTCTCGTAGTCACTCACTGCTGCTCCAGTCCCCCGCCGCCAGCTAGTTCTGCTTCTACCAGTCCCCTGCAGCCATCCTGTGCCCTCGCAGTCACTCACTGCTGCTCCAGTCCCCCTCCACCAGCTAGTTCTGCTTCTACCAGCCCCCTGCAGCCATCCTGTGCCCTCGTAGTCACTCACTGCTGCTCCAGTCCCCCTATGCCAGCTAGTTCTGCTTCTACCAGCCCCATGCAGCCATCCTGTGCCCTCGTAGTCACTCACTGCTGCTCCTGTCCCCCGCCACCAGCTAGTTCTGCTTCTACCAGCCCCATGCAGCCATCCTGTGCCCTCCTAGTCACTCACTGCTGCTCCAGTCCCCCACCACCAGCTAGTTCTGCTTCTACCAGCCCCATGCATCCATCCTGTGCCCTCGTAGTCACTCACTGCTGCTCCAGTCCCCCGCCACCAGCTAGTTCTGCTTCTACCAGCCCCATGCAGCCATCCTGTGCCCTCGCAGTCACTCACTGCTGCTCCAGTCTTCCGCCGCCAGCTAGTTTCGTTTTTTGCTGACCTTGGCGGGCCGCACTGCGTACATTTTTATGCATTCCTGCTAGTGCAGGAACATTAACACATACATTTTTACGCGTTAGTGATGCAACGCGTAAAAATGTACGCATGGCACCACTAACGCGTAAAATGTATGCGGCATGAATTCATTAGGAGTCGTTGCATTTTTTTTCCCGACTTCAGGTACCTGAAAATTACTCCCCACTCCCCAACAGTACGTTTCGTGGTTGGGAATGTAGGATCCAGATTATTAACTGTTAGGTCTATAGGTAGCTAGGAGTATCTGCCCTTTAGTGGAAGAGCTATGATAGCATTTTCTAGCTGCTTGCTGCGTTAAAGCGGATCCAAGATTGAAAAACTAACTAGAACAATTAACTTGTCTATATACCTTATCTAAAGTTTAGATAGTTTACACCGCAAATCTAGCTGCAAACAGCTTCAAAAGTTTGATTTCTGTTTGTCACATTACACACAGGCAAGCTGATCTGTATCTCCAGCCCTTCACCTGTGAAAACTTCACTCCCCTTTCCTCCTCCCCCTGCCTCTGAAATCTCTGGCTAGTAACCTCCTCCTCCTTCCCAGACTGAGCTCCCATAAGCCCTTGCTACATGGGTCTGTGTGCCAAGGCGCTCTGGAGAAGCTGTGGGCGAGGCTTGTCTAGTTTATAGGGAATTACAGTATTAAAACAAAAAAAAAGTATTTGGCTTGAGGAATGCCCTATAAACTATATGAAAGGAACACAATTATGCAATGAGTAAAAGTTTGTCGGATCCACTTTAAGGTAGCCATAAATCAGGTGACTTGGTGGCCGATCGACTATCCGATTCCCCCCCGTGTATGTTATACACTACCTGTCCACAGCCTCCACTTGCTCCGGATGCATTCTGCTCTACATACACGTGTGGCCCACGTGGTTTCCTGGTAAGGGCGCCCGTATGATGTCAGAAATGCACACAGCCACGTTACCAGGCAACCACGTGGCACACGTGTATGAAGACTAGTGTGTGCCCGGAAGCCAGCGGGGGACAAGCGGAGGTCGCAGACAAGTAATGTATAACGCGCGGTGGGCACCGGGGGAAGGAGGGGGGCACTTAACATTAGGGAGGCCAGCATCGGGTCGGCCAGGCTGCGGAGTCACAAAGCTGATTCTTGATCGATTTTTAGCGTGAAATTGATCGAGAATCCACCTGTAGTGTATGGGCAGCTGACAGATCTCTCTCTTATGAGATTAGACTAGAGAGGGATTAGTCTCTGATGCTGGGAATACACTGTGCGTTTCTGCCGCTCGAGTCTGCAATCGATTCTCTCTTCTGCTCGTTTTTATCTGTTTCCATTCACTTCTACCAGAAATCGAGCGACGAAAGAATCGAAAGAGAGATCAGACATGTCACAAATTGTCTATCGAACCATCTAATCACCTAAAAAACACATTGTGTATTCAAAGTGTATGGCAATAAATGTATGGCTACCTTTACTGTATATCTCGAACAGGTCCCAGGTTGTTAAGCTAGGCGACATATCCTCCAGACCCAGAGTGACCAACATTGGAGCCCCTCAAGGCTGTGTCTTGTCACCATTTCTGTTCTCTCTATACACGAATAACTGCATATCCACAGAGGACTCTGTCAAAATCATCAAATTTGCGGACGACACCACAATCATCGGCCTTATTAGTGAGAACGATGAGCAGGCTTACCGCAAGGAGGTGGACAGAATCTTCAATTGGTGCAGTGAGAACGGGCTGGTTCTTAACACGGCCAAAACAGTGGAGATGGTCATTGATTTCAGGAAGCACACCAGTATTTCTCCCCTGATATACATTGAGGGCACTGAGGTCGCTAGGGTTCCCAGTGTCCGCCTTCTGGGTACAACCATCTCTGATGACCTGACCTGGAGGGCGAACACTAGCGCAACCCAGAGGAAGGCGCAACAAAGACTCTTCTTCCTTCGCCAACTAAAGAAGTTCAGTATGGCCCATGAACTTCTGAGGTCCTTCTACTCTGCTACAATCGAGTCGGTCCTCTGCTCATCCATTCTGGTCTGCTGCTAGCTGCACCGCCAGCGATAGATATAAACTCCAGAGGGTCATCAGCTCAGCGGAGAGGATTATTGGGAAACCCCTCCCCCCTCTAGATCTCATCTAGAACACCAGACTGCGTAATAGAGCATTGAAAATTGTGGGTGACCCCTCTCACCCTGGTCACAGTTCTTTCAGTCGACTCAAACTGGTCCGGAGGTTCCGGTCCATCCCTGCCAAGACCACCAGGAGCATGAACACTTTTTTTCCCACAGCCGTTAGACTCTTGAACTCTTCCTACCCCTCTAACCCCCCCACCCTGCTGCCATCTACGGACTAATACCTGACTTCGGCTGCGGCCGCTCTTGCTTACTGCTTGCCCAGTTGTACTAGATTCAATATCGTCTGCCACGCACTGTAATTCCTGATAGAACCGCAATTGCGCTACTGCAAATGTTGTGTTACTCCTGTTCTGTTGCATCGCTCGTGTTCTGTTGTATTTTTTTCTATCATCTTGTTCGTTTTATTATTACTATCTCTGTGCCAATCAATGTGCCAAACCCAATTCCGGGCACGGTCCAACCGTGCTTGGCGAAATAAATTCTGATTCTGATATCTTGCCATGTTACTGTATATCGCTGTATATCTTGCCATGTTGCTGTAGATCTCTGTATATCTTTCTACAGATATTGTTTGTTTAAATCCTGCTTCTCACTGTTCACGTTCTCTTGCAGGGCAAGTTGGATGACTATCAAGACAGAATGAATAAAGGAGAACGGCTGAACCAGGACCAACTGGTACTCTTTACTTCCTGTTTACTGCCTTCTCTTATGCCCAACTTCTTTCTTACTCATCTGAGCACACTGACGTTTTGTTTGTATTTTTTTTCAGCCCTGTTTCTAAATTCATGTGGTGTTGGTGTGTTTTTGTTATCTTTTGTAGTTGGTATAATGTGGATTGTATGTTCATTTTGCTATCAACTTAATTAGGTTCCGTAAAGCCCCCAGTTCAGCCCTGATCTTTATAACTGTGGTCCACTGGGGGAAATTTACAGCCATTCACACTAGAAGCGCTTTTCTGAGCGTTTTGCGTTTGATTCAGGTTTTTTAAGATCGCTCCCATTCACTTTAATTAAAATCGTGGGAAAAATCGCTGCAATTTTCACGTACGCGATCGTGTAATCACGGTAAATTTTACAGGGATTTTAATGAAGGTGAATGGGAGTGATTTTAAAAACTGCTAATCAACCGCAAAACGCTCAGAAAAGTGCTTCTAGTGTGAATGTGCCTTAAAGGACAGCTGACCTAAGAGATACGGAGGATGCCATATTTATCACCTTTTAACCCATTAGCAGCTTCAATATAATTCTCTTTTATGAGATAAGTGTACTGCTCTTGACCTCAGTCGGGAGAACTTGTTGTGCTGTAAATTCTTGGAATGCTTTGATCTCTCTCTACTAACAGAAAATATAGAAACTGAAAACAGAAGTCCTGTTATTGTCTCACACTGCCCCCTAGTGACAAGTGGCCATAAATACACATTACAGCAGTACTAATTAGTAGCAAGGAAATGTAACAAAAGTGCTAAAATGAATTGGCCGGGAGCCCTTGCCAGCTTCTAAAAGAATAAAACGATGCCAATTGCCCTGGCAGTCCTGCTGATTTTTTAAGCATCAGTAGTGTCTAAATCGCACACCTGGGGAAAAAAAAGCATGTGGCAAATTCTGTCAGACTTAAGTCATCTAAACATCTGATCTGCATGCTTGTTCAGTGGCTATGACTTAAAAAGAACTCGAGGTGTGTTTAAAGAATGTTATCTGCATACAGAGGCTGGATCTGCCTATACAGCCCAGCCTCTGTTGCTATCCCAAACCCCGATAAGGTCCCCCTGCACGCTGCAATCTTTCATAAATCACAGCCGTGCTGTGAGGCTGTGTTTACATCTGTAGTGTCCGTCTCAGCTGCTCCCCCGCCTCCTGCATAGCTCCGGTCCCTGCCCCCGTCCCTTCCCTCCAATCAGCAGGGAGGGAAGGGATGCAGGCGGGGACTAGAGTTCTGCAGGAGGCGGGGAGAGCAGCAGACTGACACTATAGAGATAAACACAGCCAGCTCTGACAAGCTGTTTGTCAGCAGCGTGGTTGTGATTTATGAGGGATTGCAGAGTGCAGGGGGACCTTAGGGGGGTTTGGGATAGCAACAGAGGCTGGGCTGTATAGGCAGATCCAGCCTCTGTATGCAGATAATATTCATTAAACCCACCTCGGGTTCTCTTTAAAGTATTAAAAGGCAGAGAATTAGCAGGAAAGCCAGGCAATGTGCATTGTTTGTCAGATTCCACATCCCTCTCAGGTCAGTTGTCATTTTTGCAGAAACCTTTCATTCTTGCAATCTTACGTTTAATATGTAAAGGTGCTCATTAACTGTACAATGTTTTCCTCAGATGCGATAATTTTATCAGATTTTTTTTTTTACAATGGAATTATACAGAAAACCACACAGTATGTGGAGTAAATCGTGGTGAAATGATTCTATGGTCCTTTGGAATGCAGAATTTTGTTGATTGGAATGTTGGATTTTACGGTTGTATCTGAAGAAAGTTCCCTAATCGGCCTGTTTATGGGAACAATCGATGATTACTTTCCGACTACTTACGATCCTGGAAAACTTATTGAATGGTCCCATCCGAGGAAAATATTGTACTTTTAATAGGCACCTTAAAAGGAACCTGAGGTGTGAGACCTGTGGAAGCTGCCATATTTATTTCCTTTTAAACAATACTAGTTGCCTGGCTGTCCTGCTGATCTTTCTGGTCAGTAGGGTAAATCACACACCTGAAACAAACATGCAGCTAATCCCGTCACATTTCATTCAGAGCACCTGTTCTGCTGCATGCTTGTTCAGGGGCTGTGGCTAAAAGTATTAGAGGCAGAGGATCAGCAGGACAGCCAGGGAATCTGCATTATTTAAAAGGAAATAAATGTCCGCCTCTATAACCCCTCTCACCTCAGGTTCCCTTTATCATATATATATAAAGTCCAGGTTGTGAACCGTCCTTGTGTACAGAGGGTGAGGGCCTGAAGAAGGTATTGCTGAATACTGAAACCATGGTCTACATTGCGCTCTCCTTCATACTCGTGTGACCGCAGTGCGCCTGCATAAAGACAGCCACGCCTGCACAGTAGCACCAAAAGTGCTTGTGGGGGTAGTGTTGTGCACTACAAATACATAGCTTCTTGTAATCAAAATGTAACCACTTAAGCCCACAGGGTTGTTTAGTTTTTGCATCTGAGCAACTTTCACCTCCCATTCATTTTCCAGTAACTTTATCACTACTCCTCACCATGAATTGATCTATTCTATAGCTTGTTTTTTCTGCCACCAATTAGGCTTTCTTTGGGTCGTACATTTTGCTAAGAATAATTCTAAATCCATTTTAACAGGAATATTAAGAAAGAAATGGAAAAAAAAAATATTTCTCAGTTTTTGGCCATTATAGTTTGAAATTAATACATGCTACCGTAATTAAAAATCCATGTATTTTTTATTTGCCCATTTGTCCCGCTTATTACACCATTTAAATTATGTTCCTATCACAATGTATGGCACCGATATTTTATTTGGAAATAAAGGTGCATTTTTTTTCATTTTGCGTCCATCACTATTTACAAGCCCATAATTTAAAAACTGATATTAATATACTCCTTTGACATGCATATTTAAAAAGTTCAGACCCTTAGGTAACTTTTTGTGGTTTTTTTTTTTTTTTTTTTATTATTATTTTTTTTTTTTAATAAAAAAAATTTTTATTTGGGTAATTTTTGGTGTGGGAGGTGAACGGCTAATTTTAAATGTAATAAAAGTATTTAATAAAAATGGATGTGGCTGTAGTTTTACTATTTCAGGCAAAAAGTCCTGGAAGCGTGATCGTACACTTCCAGGAAGCATTAGGAGGACGGGAAACTTTGTTACTCAGAAAAACTGCGGTCGAGGCTGTCTGTTTTTCTGCGGGCAGCTTGGATCAATGAAAGGGATCTATAATCCCATTCATTGATAGCTGGGCTAACGGCCGGCGGCGGGAGCATGCAAGGCCCGCGGGAGTGCGCACAGCCTATCTGGACGAGAATGTTCATCCAGATAGTCTTAGGCCTCATTTCCACTATCGCGAATCCGCATGCGTCTTGCGTATGCGGATTCGCATAGACAATATAAATGAATGGGCCTGTTTCCACTTATGCGTCTGCGGGAGCATTTTATTGTGCGGAGAAAACCTGCACGATACACCCTGCAGAATTCGCCTGCGTGTGGAATGCAGGCGAATCGCACACAATGTATTTAATAGGGAAATCGCATGCGTTTTCCCCATGCGTTTTTTGCCGCAAATTCGCATAGGTACCAATGTAAATTCACACAGGCAGTGACATGGTTAAAATCGCATATACCCTCACCTATGCGAATTCGTGGCAAAAAACGCATGGGGAATCACATCCACATGCAATTTCATCAGCGGTGGAATCCAGGCGATTCCACACCGCAATAGTGGAAACAAGCCCTTAAAGGACTTCCGAGGCCAAAATCCGGCCCCCAAATGTAAAAAAAGTTATCTACCTGTATGACTTTCTAAGGCACGGAGGACGCCGTCCGCGCCCTCCGTGCCGTTCCGCCGGGTCCCCGCCTCTCAATACGACCCCGAATGGCTCCCGACCCCACGGCCAGGGTCGGGCTCTGCTGCCTGTATAAAGATGGCCGCCGACCCTGGCCGCGGCTGCGCACTCCGCATGGCCGCTACTGCGGCTGCGCAGCACTAGGGCCAACCCCCCGATCCACGCTACAGGAAACAGCCTGTTGCGTGGATCGGGGGGTTGGCCCTAGTGCTGCGCAGCCGCAGTAGCGGCCATGCGGAGTGCGCAGCCGCGGCCAGGGTCGGCGGCCATCTTTATACAGGCAGCAGAGCCCGACCCTGGCCGTGGGGTCGGGAGCCATTCGAGGTCGTATTGAGAGGCGGGGACCCGGCGGAACGGCACGGAGGGCGCGGACGGCGTCCTCCGTGCCTTAGAAAGTCATACAGGTAGATAACTTTTTTTACATTTGGGGGCCGGATTTTGGCCTCGCAAGTCCTTTAAAGGGAAGGTCCAAGCAAAATAAAAAAATGAGTTTTACTTACCTGGGGCTTCTACCAGCCCCATGCAGCCATCCTGTGCCCTCGTTGTCACTCACTGCTGCTCCAGTCCCCCACTGGCAGCTGGCCGACCTCGGAGGTCGGCGGTCCGCATTGCGTACATTTTTACGCATTCCTGCTAGTGCAGGAACATTAGCACATACATTTTTACGCGTTGGTGGTGCAACGCGTAAAAATGTACGCATTGAACCAGTAACGCGTAAAAATGTATGTGTTAATGTTCCTGTACTAGCGGGAATGCGTAAAAATGTACGCATGCATGTGAGCAAGCTGACAGCGGGGGACTGGAGCAGCAGTGAGTGACTACGAGGGCACAGGATGGCTGCATGGGGCTGGTAGAAGCAGAACTAGCTGGTGGCGGGGGACTGGAGCAGCAGTGAGTGACTACGAGGGCACAGGATGGCTGCAGGGGACTGGTAGAAGCAGAACTAGCTGGCGGCGGGGGACTGGAGCAGCAGTGAGAGACTACGAGGGCACAGGATGGCTGCATGGGGCTGGTAGAAGCAGAACTAGCTGGTGGCGGGGGAGCAGCAGTGAGTGACTACGAGTGCACAGGATGGCTGCATGGGGCTGGTAGAAGCAGAACTAGCTGGTGGCTGGGGACTGGAGCAGCAGTGAGTGACTACGAGGGCACAGGATGGCTGCATGGGGCTGGTAGAAGCCCCAGGTAAGTGAAACTCATTTTTTTATTTTGCTTGGACCTTCCCTTTAAGTGGTTAAATTAGACAGCAATGCCCACGGCAGAAGGGGGGGGGGGGGGGGGGGGGGGGTTAAGTTGCCCATATTGCCACCTCGTGTTCCATATTAATAATTCCTTTTTTTGTATAGGGCTTTTCTCCTGTCGCACTCAAAGTGCTTATGAGGCAGCCACTAGAGCGCACTCAGTAGGCAGTGGCAGTGTTAGGGAGTCTCGCCCAAAGAACTCCTACTGAATAGGTGCTGGCTTACTGAACAGGCAGAACCGAGATTCAAACCCAGGTCTCCTGTGTCAGAGGCAGAGCCCTTAACCATTACACTATCCAGCGTATGTCCCTCCCATACTTCCTTCCGGGTTGAAGGAGTTGCATGGGAGTGACATGAGCCATGAGTGGAGTGCATCGGCTAAGGAGGCAGCAGAGGTAAGTCGACCCCCCCCCCTCATTTTTTATTTCGATTACGTACAGCTACATACTCATAGTGCACATTACTGCTCGTGTACAAGTGGCTTCTGCTTACACCAGACGATGCTGTACTTTTTGGGATTCCTGTATTAATTGTCTACATGAAGCTGTTTCAATTAGACATATGATGCAGTTTGTCCCGTCTAGTGGATTGTAGCATTGTTCAAAAATTGTGTGTAGTGTATTGACATTACTCGATCAACTTGAGGTCATTCGATTAATTGTTATAGTGCTTGTAGAGTCAATTAAAAAAAAAAAATGTAATCATATAGTATATGGGTTAATGCAGCAGTGCTGCACTCAGAAAAGTGGTTCAAAGGGAGCCTCGCAATCCCAATTCTTCTGTTGGGGCTCCAGGTCTAGCTATATATAGTGATGTTCCCTATGGGTACGTAGCTGTATGTAAGGGGGGGGGGGGATAATATGCCGACGCCTATAGCTGATGCGTTCCACTTGGGGTCCAAGTAACTAATGCCAATGCTTGAAGGAGAAAGTAGTTATGTGGACTATTGGCTACAGGCAACGGCACTTCCCCCCCCCCCCCCCTTCTGCTGCAGGCGGAGCTATCTATTGTAAATTGATTACGAGTAGCTATGTACTAATAGTGAACATTTCTAGAAAACCTATTCCCTGAACTGCCTGGAATTGCCCCGTCGCTGTGCAGTAACGTCTCAGCTACTTGTATAGATGAACTGATCGATCTGACCCTAACTGTCTTCTGTGCTTTCCTTTTGGGTTTAGGATGCGGTGACGAAATATCAGGAGGTTGTAACCAACATGGAGTTTGCTCGAGAACTGCAGAGAAGTTTCATGGCATTAGGTCAAGATGTAAGTTCCTTATTACCATTAAACATAGCATAAAATGAACGTTCATTTAGCTGCTTATTGATAAGCCTGCCCCGGACCGTGTAATAAACTGTGTAAATGAGATCGAAAAGTTCATCGTGTGACGAAGGCTACCAGAGCTGCTGCGTGTGCATAGAAATATTCATTTTATTGTGCGACAAGGTTTAAAGGATACCCGAGGTGACCTGAGATAGACATGGGTGTGTACAGTGCCAAGCACACAACTAGGCTGTGTTCTTTTTTTTTTTTCTCTGCCTGAAAGAGTTAAACATCAGGTATGTAAGTGGCAGTTCCTGTCTGAGTCAGGACTGCGTCAGACTACTGACCCTGGGTCAGACTACTGACCCTCACTGATAAGAAATTGCTATTATAAAACACTTTCCTAGCAGAAATGGCTTCTGAGAGCAGTAAAGAGATAAAAAGGGTCAATAGTTCATAGATTTTGGCTCTGGCATACTTCAATGAATGTGTCATTGAGCAGAGACAATAAAACAGTAAAAACTTAAGTAGATTTAAATATAAAATAAAACTCTGGAATATCTTGAAAAGTCATTTTTAGGAGGAGGATAGATACAATTGTTTGTTTCATTAGTTTTATTTTCACATCTGGTGTCCTTTAAAGTGCAAAAGGTCACTAACCCTTTTAAAACATCTTTAAAACCACAAACCAGTACAGTGAATCGGTGTTCTCCCCAGAATTTTTTTCCAGCCGGGTGGTATGAAAAAATAGCTGGGTGGAGTGAGATGAGAGAATGCACGGCTGGTGTTTCTCTGCTTACAGCAGAGGAGGAGGTGAGCAGATAACAGCCGGGTGGTCACCAAAAATAGCCGGGTGGAGCACCCGCCTAAAAGAGCCTGGGGAGAACACTGGTGAATTGTGAATTTAAACTCCACTGACCATACCATGTTAGGGATGACACCAAATTGGCCAGCCTATGCAAAACTATTAAAGAGAATCTGTATTGTTAAAATCGCACAAAAGTAAACATACCAGTGCGTTAGGGGACATCTCCTATTCCCCTCTGTCACAATTTCGCCGCTCCCCGCCGCATTAAAAGTGGTTAAAAACAGCTTTAAAAAGTTTGTTTATAAACAAACAAAATGGCCACCAAAACAGGAAGTAGGTTGATGTACAGTATGTCCACACATAGAAAATACATCCATACACAAGCAGGCTGTATACAGCCTTCCTTTTGAATCTCAAGAGATCATTTGTGTGTTTCTTTCCCCCCTGAGGGGGGAGTGCATAGCAGAACCACAACACTGAAGAACTTGGCAGCCTTCCAGACACAGGCTGACAAGTCTGACAAGGGAAAGATACATTGATTTATTACAGAGACTGTGATAGTACAAAGTGTTGCAGTAAGCCAGAACACAATAGAATAGCTTTTGGAACTTGTAGGATGATAAAAAACAGGATGCAATTTTTGTTACGGAGTCTCTTTAAAGGTAAAAAGAGGTAAAATTGAGTTTTTTTTTTTTTTTTTAATGAGCCACATTATTGGCACACATTTCTAATGTGCTATTGAGATGCCCTGGGTGCTAAATATGGTGCTTGGTTAATTTTTAGGCACAGTCGTTTAGAATCGACTCCCTGCATGGCAGTCGGTGGCAGAGTTTGGGGAGGCGTGGCATCCGGTGGAAGTTATTTTAAGCCGCTTTCCTCTTGTGCACGTAAAGTGCTGGAGGCTGTAGAGATCACTGAGCTTTAGTACATTACTATGATTCATTGAGGTTTTTTTCTCCTGCGGCTCGGTTCTGGCAACACACTATGAGGAGTCTGACCTGTGTTGGCGGACACCAGAGATGATCAGTGAGGTACTAATAATCGCGGTTTGCGTGATAAAGCATTTGATTGGCTGCAGACAATTTGATCTCCGCAGCAGACACTGCTAAGCTAGTGTGACTGAACGATTCTTTAGTCACTTCTATAGGTTGTATGCAGTCACCACTATGGGTACAATAATTACCGTTATTTTCGATGGGCAGTTGTTTTTATGTGCAAAATTTAGTCTGCACCAGTCCTGGGACACCTTAAAGCGGTATAAAACCCTGACATAATATTCAATAAAAACATGTTTTCCTACTTTTTATATGCCATACGGTTAGCATATTTGTTTTTGTGCATAAGTATTATTATTCATTGAGAAATGATATGTTCCTAAATTTATTTACACTTCTTTTACTCTGAGAGCTGACATTTGCATTGCATTTTATTTATAACTGCTTTATTTATCCTCTAACTTAATCAGAAAGCATTTATGCTTGTCTGACTTTGTTCAGGGGACCTGGCAGTGTGAGAGAAGGCTTTGTTTACATTTCTCACTTTATATCAATTAAACACAAGATAACATTATGTAAAGTTCGGAAGCGGCCAGCTCTGCTATAAGGGAAGCTTCTAAAGCAGGGGTGCCCACACTTTTTCGGCTCGCGAGCTACTTTAAAATTTGCCGAGGCCAGGAGATCTACCAACGTCTAGGCACGTCGTCTCCCCCCCCCCCCCCCCCCCCCCCCCGCGTAGGTTAGCCAAGTATATGTGCCTGCAGCATAGGTTACGTGCCCTCAGTGTAGGTTAGCCAGGTATATGGGCCCTCAGTGTAGGTTAGCCAGGTATATGGGCCCTCAGTGTAGGTTAGCCAGGTATATGGGCCCTCAGTGTAGGTTAGCCAGGTATATGGGCCCTCAGTGTAGGTTAGCCGGGTATATGGGCCCCCAGTGTAGGTTAGCCGGGTGTATGGGCCCTCAGTGTAGGTTAGCCAGGTATATGGGCCCTCAGTGTAGGTTAGCCAGGTATATGGGCCCTCAGTGTAGGTTAGCCAGGTATATGGGCCCTCAGTGTAGGTTAGCCAGGTATATGGGCCCTCAGTGTAGGTTAGCCAGGTATATGGGCCCCCAGTGTAGGTTAGCCGGGTATATGGGCCCCCAGTGTAGGTTAGCCGGGTGTATGGGCCCCCAGTGTAGGTTAGCCGGGTGTATGGGCCCTCAGTGTAGTTAGCCGGGTGCATGGGCCCTCAGTGTAGTTAGCCGGGTGTATGGGCCCTCAGTGTAGTTAGCCGGGTGTATGGGCCCTCAGTGTAGTTAGCCGGGTGTATGGGCCCTCAGTGTAGTTAGCCGGGTGTATGGGCCCTCAGTGTAGTTAGCCGGGTGTATGGGCCCTCAGTGTAGTTAGCCGGGTGTATGGGCCCTCAGTGTAGTTAGCCGGGTGTATGGGCCCTCAGTGTAGTTAGCCGGGTGTATGGGCCCTCAGTGTAGTTAGCCGGGTGTATGGGCCCTCAGTGTAGTTAGCCGGGTGTATGGGCCCTCAGTGTAGTTAGCCGGGTGTATGGGCCCTCAGTGTAGTTAGCCGGGTGTATGGGCCCTCAGTGTAGTTAGCCGGGTGTATGGGCCCTCAGTGTAGTTAGCCGGGTGTATGGGCCCTCAGTGTAGTTAGCCGGGTGTATGGGCCCTCAGTGTAGTTAGCCGGGTGTATGGGCCCTCAGTGTAGTTAGCCGGGTGTATGGGCCCTCAGTGTAGTTAGCCGGGTGTATGGGCCCTCAGTGTAGTTAGCCGGGTGTATGGGCCCTCAGTGTAGTTAGCCGGGTGTATGGGCCCTCAGTGTAGTTAGCCGGGTGTATGGGCCCTCAGTGTAGTTAGCCGGGTGTATGGGCCCTCAGTGTAGTTAGCCGGGTGTATGGGCCCTCAGTGTAGTTAGCCGGGTGTATGGGCCCTCAGTGTAGTTAGCCGGGTGTATGGGCCCTCAGTGTAGTTAGCCGGGTGTATGGGCCCTCAGTGTAGTTAGCCGGGTATATGGGCCCTCACTGTAGTTAGCCGGGTGTATGGGCCCCCAGTGTAGGCTAGCCAGGTATATGTACCAAGGCAGTCAGAGGAGAAGAGGCGGCGAGGAGAGACTCTGGCAGGCCAATGGGATGCAGGGGAGAAGCGGCGGCGAAGAGAGAGGCGGTGCGGCCGCTACGTCATGGCTGGGGGCGGCGCCGGGTACGTTACAAGCACGCACGTTGCAGGCTGCCCGTCGCCGCCCCCAGCCATGATGTAGCGGCCGCGCCGCCTCTCTCCTCCCTCTCTCCTCAGATGCATCCTTATTGGCCAGCAGCTAAACACGAGCTTCTGGCCGCAACAAATTTTACGAGACGCGGCCGACAGGCCGCGATCTACCAAGAAGGCGGTTGCGATCGACCTATTGGGCAGCCCTGTTCTAAAGCCTGTGTTAACCCTTTGAATGCAGTTCTAGTAAAAAAAAAAAAATGCTTGTTGTATATAATATGCTGTAAATAATCTTTTAGAGCAAATGCTGTGTTTCATTCCGCTTTAATGGAAACACGTGATAAAGGTGGGAAAAAAGCATTTATACATACCTGGGGCTTCTTCCAGCCCCTTTAGGCCATTGACTCCCTCACTGTCCTCCCGGCTGCCTCGATCCTCCGCTGGCCATCCAGAGATATCTTCCAATCGCTGCCCGTCGCAGCGCACAACACCCCTGGCAATCGGAATGTAATGGGGGGTGCGCAACGTGTAGGCTGGGCCCTGCATGCACAGTATGTGGCGGACTGGCGGCTACTGAAGGATTGATTCGGACAGCTAGCAGAAGATCTGAGCATCCTGGGAGGATGGTGAGGGACCTAACGGCCTGAATGGGGCTGGTATAAATGTTTTGGTTTTGTTTTGTTTTTTGTCTCAAGCACACTTCAACTACCTGCCGACCGCTCCATGCCGATTGGCATGAATGCGGCGGCAGCCCCAGGACCAGTCCATGCCGATTGCCGTGAATGCGGCGGCAGCCCCAGGACCAGTCCATGCCGATTGGCGTGAACGCGGCAGCCCCAGGACCACTCCATGCCAATTGCCATGAAAGCCTCTCCGCTTTGATGCCGGAGCTCCGCCGTGTAAGAACTATGTACAGCGCTGCGATCTAAGGGCTCATTCACACCAATGCGCTTCTGTGCACTTTTTTCAGCAACATGTATCTGTTAACATTATGTGCTGAAAAAGAAGCGGACAAAGTGTGAATGAGGCCTAAGGCAGTGCTGTCCAGGGGACAGCTGTGTGACATGGGGCTGACATGGCGAGGGAGGGTGAGAGGGAAAATAAATTAAAAAAAATAGGCAAATTTAATTCTAAAATAAAAAAAAAAAAAAATTTGGGTCAGCAATCAGATCCCCACCAACAGAGAGCGCTGTTGGTGGGGAGAAAAGGGGGGTGGGATCACTCGTGTGCTGAGTTGTGCAGCCCTGCAGCGAGGCCTTAAAGCTGCAGTGGTCCATTTAGTAAACCATGGCATTTTCACTAGGGGGTTTAAAACCGCGGTCCTCAAGTGGTTAAAATGTACCCAAGGCGACGTGGCAAGATAAATGTGTATGTATAGTGCAAAACATATTAATATCCAGGCTGTGTTACTTGCTTTATTTTGCTGCCTGAAAGAGTTAATTTTTAGGCATGGAAGTGACCGCTTCTGTCTTGTCTGGAATATACTAAAGATCACTTGTAAGCGAATTGCAGCCATAAAAGTTTTCCTGGCAGACTACAACTTCTGAGGGCATAGGAGAGAGAGAAAACAGTTATTAGTTCATGTATTTTAACTCTGGGACACTTAATAGGAGAGACTCTGTAACCTCAAAAAGATCCCCTGGGGGGTACTCACCTCGGGTGGGGGAAGCCTCCGGATCCTAATGAGGCTTCCCACGCCGTCCTCTGTCCCACGGGGGTCTTGCTGCAGCCCTCCGAACAGCCGGCGACAGGCCCGACTGTAAAATCAATATTTACCTTTGCTGGCTCCAGCGGGGGCGCTGTGGCTGCTTTCCTCTCCGAACTACACGGAAATACCCGATCTCAGTCGGGTCCGTTCTACTGCGCAGGCACTGGAAATTTGCGCCTGCGCAGTAGAGCAGACCCGACGGCGATCGGGTATTTCCGTGTAGTTCGGAGCCGACAGCTGTCAGAGCGCCTGCGCAGGAGCCTGGAAGGTAAATAATGACGTCATCTTGTACGGAGGGCTGCAGCGAGACCCCCGTGGGACAGAGGACGGTGTGGGAAGCCTCATTAGGATCCGGAGGCTTCCCCCACCCGAGGTGAGTACCCCTCAGGGGATCTTTTGATGTTACAGATCCTCTTTAATAGGCTGCCACTGAGCAGAAACCATAAACTATTCAATCTACTTTGCAAATGTTTAAATATAAAATTAAAACCATGGGATGTATATAAAGAAAGTAATTTGTAGGAGTAGGCGGATAAATGCACCCGTTTATCTCATCAGTGTATTTTCACCTTGGGTTCAGTTGAAGACCCCCTTTATACTTTCCTTTGTTGTTGCGTCTGCATCTTGTCTGTCGTGCATACGTGACCTGCAAGCGCTCGGCATAAATGTGTCATTTTTCAGATCCAGAAGACCATCAGGAAGGCGGCTCGTCGCGAACAACTCATGCGGGAAGAGGCGGAGCAGAGACGCTTAAAGACTGCTTTAGAGTTGCGGTTTGTCCTAGACAAGCTGGGCGACGACGAGGTGCGGGCGGACATGAAACAAGGCTTAAATGGAGTTCCGATACTGTCTGATGAAGAACTTTCTGTACTGGATGAATACTATAAATTGGTGGAGCCAGAACGGGATCCAAATTTAAGGTATATCATGCATTTCTTTTTTATTTTTCCTTGCTTTAAAGCGCACCTGAACTAAATTCCTGTAAACCACATACAGGTATACTGGTTTGTTCTCTAGCAAAACATATTAATAACCAGGCTCTTTTTTATTTTGCTGCCACAAAGCGTTAATTTTCAGGCATGCAAGTGACGGCTTCTGTCTTGTCGGGGATGTAGGTAAGCTCACTGATGAGCAAAGTTGGTTTGTACTCTAGCCGACGGACAGCTCTGGGGAGGTGCCCATTTTCCACCTGGGTCCCCTCATTTTGCACGTTTGGATCCTCCAACTGCACCCCTGTCTCTTGGGTCCATGCATGGGCTTCTGTCAACTAGGCATGCGCATACCCGAAAATAGCAAGCACTTGTTTACAATGAGCACGCCCAGTTCAGGTGCTCACTATGCACCAATAAGGGCGCATCAGAAAGAGACACTAAAACGAGGGGTTGGACATTATTTATTTCCTGTTCAGCTATGCTCATTACCTGGCTGTACTTGATTTACTCAATTTCTAGACTACATACATTTGTGTCATTCTAAAGCGCCAACACATTCTGTGGTGCTGCACAAAGTAAGAAACAAAACGGGGTACCTAAGGCAAATGATTGTGTACACTGAATATAGACGCTAGTACAGAACACACAATTGGTAATTACAGTGACAAATGTAACATGATAAAAATAAATTCCAAGACACAAAAGGGTGAGAGCCCTGCCCTTGTGAGCCTACAGTGTAAAGGAAAAGGGAGCAAACTAGAGGCGGGGGTAGTGTACAATATGTATAGCTACAGGCAGTGTGTGTTTTTAGGTTCTATTTAGCGAGGAGCACAACTTGGCCGGAGGTGGAAGGAAAATGACCTGAGGTAGAGTGCATGGTTTTTGGGAAAAGTGAGTTTTGAGGGAGCATTAAAGATTCCAAACGTTGGGGAGTGTCTTGTGTTTTAGAAGGGGATTCCGGAGGAGGGGTGAAGCACAGAAAAAGCTCATGTGCAGATGTGAGATTGCGATTGGGTTGGTATCTGGAATGTACTGAGGACATGTACAGGGGAGAGAGCTTGTGGAGAGCTTTGCTGGTTAGGGTTAAGAGTTTGGAAATTTGTATAACAGTGACCAGCATCTCCAGGACCATCCCCAGCTGTTACTGGTTTTGTGCGATGAGGATTTTTAGAGCCGAAGAAGCTGGTTTGGAAAATGTGATCACAAGACCAATAGCAATGGAGAACATTGGTCAGTTTCACACTGTGGGAGGGGCTACTCATGCTGCCTGGATGTCATCACCTCCTCTGTACAGACTGAATCTCATAGGAAGTTACAGCCTATAGTAGTGACAGACATGTTACATAGGGAGGTGTGGCCTGGCAGGGGGTGGCACTAGGATGGTTGCAAATCTGTCTGCAGTGGTGGGCATGCAATAGTTCCCCTCCCTGATTGAATCTGATCTGAGGGTTGATCTGGTGGAAGATCGACTGGTGTATGGGTGACTTTAGAAAGTTGCAACCTAAGACAGTGAAGGTCTGTGGGGCAGCAATTTGCATCTGCCGATCAGAGATTCTTACATGGAAAGGAACAAGCTTTGCCGCTCAATGCTATATAGATTTAGGACAGGATTTGTGCCTGGAGGAAATTGTAAATTTAAAGAGAACCTGTAACGAAAAAACCTCCCCTGGGGGTACTCACCTCGGGTGGGGGAAGCCTCCGGATCCTATTGAGGCTTCCCCCGCCGTCCTCAATCCCACGGTGGCGGCGAAAATCTTCCTGGAGCGGCGGCGACTTACATATTTACCTTTTGGCTCCAGCACAGGCTCAGTATCCGCTCTTCCCACAGAGATAGGCGGAAATAGCCGATCTCCGTCGGGTCCGCTCTACTGCGCATGTGCAGGTTTCCTGTTCCTGCGCAGGAGAGCGGACCCGACAGAGATCGGCTATTTCCGCCTATCTCCGTCAGAAGAGCCGAAACCGCGCCCCCGCTGGAGCCAGGGAAGGTAAATATTGAACAGGCTGTCGGATTTGTCACGCCGGCTTTGAAGGGCTGCAGCGAGTCCCCCGTGGGACAGAGGAGGACGGGGGAAGCCTCATTAGGATCCGGAGGCTTCCCACTCCCGAGGGTAGTACCCCCCAGGGGACGTTTTTCTTGTTACAGCGTCTCTTTAAAATTTTTTCATTTATGTTTGAAGGGCTAAATCTAACACGGGTTTTCTCCTTTTCAGGTTATGTGAACAGTATGAACAGGCCTCCATCCACCTCCTGGACGTCTTGGAAGGAAAGGACAAGGCTGTATGCGGAACCACATGTAAGCTCATTGTGCGAGCTCTGTCACCTTCCCCCTGAAACACACCCGTCTCCTCCGCTGGTCTGGCTGCAGCTTGATCAGCGCTATGCATAGAATGGAGGGATCTGGCAGCTGCCCTGTAGTCTTTTCTGGGTCTTCCTTAGTCAGCAGTCACCCGGGCCTCCTGCCAGCCTCTGCTCCCTCAGCACTATTGTTGCTGATGCACACGCTGTGCCCACTTTCTAGAAATCCGATGAGGAAATACAACTGTGTAATGGCAGAGAACCAGTTCCCAGAAAATGCCTTTATTTTATTTTTAGTATTTATTTAGCACTGACGCCTTCCGCAGCGCTGTACAGAGTATATGGTCTTGCCGCTTAGCTGTCCCTCAGAGTTGCTCACAATCTAGTCCCTACCATAGTCCTATGTCTATGTGTGGTGTATGTATCGTAGTCTAGGGCCAGTTTGGGGGGAAGCCAATTAACGTTTCTTTGTTTTTGGGGTGTGGGAGGAAACCGTGAATATACAAACTCCTTGCAGATAGTGCCCTGGCTGTATTTGTGAGCTTGTAGTGAGCAGTAGTGACTCTGGCCTGTGGTATGTCTAATTTCCCCCTCCCACTCTGCAGGTACACAGTATATTATCTGGTATGTACCCCGCCCCCCCCTTCCACCTCCACCAATCCCCAGGCAAAGCCAATAATATATCTGCCACGTGAAATGGCTCCCCCTGACCCCCAGCCTATAATACACATAGCCGACAATTGAATGTGTGTGTTGCAGCCAGCGAACCCCCCCCCCCCCCCAAACCCACGAACTGTATGCCGGATGGTTCTACTCCACCCTAGCAATGCCTGTCCAATTGTTTGCCCAGCGTGACATCATGCCTGCACCACTTCTCTTCCCCCTTGCCGATGGTGCGCAAGGGGATCAGGTCACCGATCCTGGACAGGTAACATCTACCAAAGGTGTGAACGCACCTTTAGACAAAGCTGTTACTTTGCAGGGCACCTCATCCACATTTTTACTCCAGATTTCTATGCAATTTGTTTGATCAAATTGTATAGAAAACTGCACTGTGTGGCGCAAATCGATGTGAAACGATTCTTTGGTCGATTGGAAAAGGAAAAAATACTCGGAAAGTTGAAATTAATGATGGCATCAGAATTTAGTTAAAGCCTCCGTAAATCGTTCTGTTAATGAGAACAGTTGATAATTGCCTCCTGATAAGTTGCGATCATTCAAATCGCATCAGAAGATCGAATCTGATGGAAACATTGTAGCTTTGATGGGCACCTTAGAGGAGTAGTGTGAAACCGCAGCCCCGTGCGCCAGGCAAGAAAAGTGTGCCGTGTAATGGGACACATTGTGGTTTTGTTGTTGCAGATAAAGCCCTGCGGGATGTACTGGATCGCGTCCTCCAGTCGGGGTATTTCGACAACGCCCGGAATCACCAGAACGGACTGTGCGAGGAGGAGGAGCCCCTTGCAGCTCCGCCTGTAGAAGAACAAGCACCTGAGCTCGGTAAGGTCTCGGTGGCCTGTGTGACCGCATACTGACTCTTCTAGGCCCCTCTGTACACGGCTGTGCCACTGTTAGGCTGGGATCACACTGCAGTAAGCCATGCAGTTCAATAGATCTAGGCCCATATGCAATTCACTATTTTTCTAGGAGATAATTTTTAATCTTCAATTTAAAATAACTTTTTACCACTTTGCAATGTAAAAAAGTACCAAAAAGTAGGTAAAACATTACTGTAAAAATATTTTGAGTATTTGTTTGCTTGCTGGTGGCTTAAAAGGTATTTTATTTTAAGTTGTAAAAATATCACCTTGGAGAAAATGCAGGTGAAAAATTAAATTGCATATGGTCCATAGTGTGGTCAGTGTGACACTCATTATGTTTAACCACTTCCCCTCCCCCGGGATGAGTAACTACATCCCTGCAAAATGCCACAGCTCTGTGCAGGGGAGTAGCTACTACGTCCCTCCCCGCCGCGCCACTGAGGACATCTCGTGGCCAAATTGTACAATTATATCCCCCCTTTTTTTTTCCAGTAAATAATCCCTAGTTACCTTGTTGGTCCTTTTTTAAATTAACCCCTGACGTCCCACACTCCCCCATAGCTGGCAAACATTTAAAAAAAAAAAAAAATATATATATATATAAAAATAAATAAATATATATAAAAATAAATAAAAAAATATATATACATACATACATACATAGTTGCCTTAGGGACTGAACTTTAATATGTACTTCAATAGGGTATATTACTATAACTTTATAAATTACGGGCTTGTAATCAGAGATGGATTCAAAACTGAAAAAATGCACCTGTATTTCCAAGTGAAATATTGGCGCCATGCATTGTACTAGGGAAAAATTTTAAACGTTGCAATAACCGGGGCAAATAAAATGTCAGTTTTAATTCCAGTAGCATGTATTATTTTAAAACTATAATGGCCGTAAACTGAGAAATAGTGAATTTTTTTCATTTTTTTTTCTTTATAGAACAGTTTTAGAATAAAATAATTCTTAGCAAAAAGGACCCCCAAAGAAAGCCTAATTGGTGGCGAAAAAAAACAAGATATAGATGGTTTCGTTATGATATGTAGTAATAGTTATAGGTGAATGAATGGAAGGAGCGTTGACAGATGAAAATTGCTTTGGTTTTTTTTTAAGGGGAAAAACCTTTTGAGGTGAAGTGGTTAAAGGTTGGAAGCGATCTCGCCATGTATAGGCGCTGTCTCCACTTTCTTTGCTGAAATGGCTCATTTGAGTGCTCCAGCCATGTGGGTAGAAGGCAGGCAGAACATGCAGGGCATGGGCATCCAATGCAAAACCATCATTTATTGCAGTGTCAGTCCAGCAAAATCCACCTTAACCAGACAGTTACCAACAGCGATATGTGCTTGCGTCACTGTGCCAGATTTATCAAAGCATTACTGGCAGTTTTTTCTTCTTGAACTGTTCTAACCAGCAGAGGGACTGTTCTGCATGATAAGAATATTCTTAAATCTTGCTTAATAGCGGCATTTTAGCGTGCATTTCTAGAACTGCACCACAGTTAAGAAAAGTGCAAATCCATTCCTAATCTGTCACAGATTAAGAAGTGCTTGTGCAGTGCAGGTTAGGCATTATTTGTGAAATGCTCCTCCCCACTGCTGAATCCGGTGAAGCTGTTCTGTACTGGGCTGTGATGCTACACAGCAGATGCATTGGTTACCTTGGCAACAGCAATTCCCCTCACACACTGCACTCCCTGAGAGACCTTCCTCTTCCTATTTTACAACAGTTTTAGAAGGAAACTGCACTATCTCTAGTTATTTCATAAAATGTCTGAAACAATTCTGCACTGATTTCTAAAAACCTACCAAGATTTTGTCGGACACTTGATAAATGTCTCCCACAGTACCTTAAACGTTGGTGCGGAGCTGGGTGGTGGGGCATTAGGATAACCGGCAATGTCGGTAGAGATGTGAAACTGCCCTCACCTCGTGCCTCCGCACCAACGTTAAAGACACAGCGACACAAGCACATGGTTGAGCTGGAGTCTGCTGGACTGACATTACGATAAATGATTGTTTTGCATTGGTTGTTGCCCGTGTCCTGCTTTTGTGTATTAGGATCCTTTCACATTAGCCCGAACGGAGCGCAAGTCTGGGTCCTGCCCGGGTTCTGCGGATCGGCCGGCAAAGCGGATGCTGGCGGAATAAATGATGGCCTATGAGAACGACACTGTCCGTACATTTCGCCATATTCATTTTTTTTTTTTTTTTTTTTTTTTTTTTAAATTATATTTCTCTGCTGCCGTCGCATTTGGGTCTTTTTGCCGCCTCTTGGATCCACTGCACAGAAGTGCAGATATACACGACCGAGCCCCAGCAGAAGCATCAGGCAACAGACCAAGGAGAATGCTTTCTGGTTTGAGGATTCCCATTGGTCAGTTACAATCTAATAGGGAGCATCAATGCTTCTGCTGTGGCGCCAATCTGTATACCTGCGCTTCTCCTGTGTAGTGGCTCCGAGCGGCGGTACCAGCATCGGCAGAGGAACGCAAGTGTGACAGTGGCAGATATACCAGGCGGGTGGCGAAATGGGGAAAATGCACATGAATAGCTGTTGCCCAACGTAACAAACAGATCTGTTTGAAACTGAAAAAAGGAATTTACAGGGTCAATATTCCATCTGTCCAGTGGGAGTTCAGCATAAGGCAACTGAGCAGAAAAGTGTGAAGATGGCTTAAGGGCTCGTTCATATCCGATAGCGCAGAATGGGTGTGTGATCAGAAAGCAACGCGTACGATTGCATGTCATCTGCGCCCGCTATGCGCTGCTGATCCCATTCACTGCTGCGCAGAGCATATGGGCACACGTCAGCTGAATGGCAGAAGTGCTGTCTATGCACCTCTACCATTCTTGCATGTCGCACACGCTTCGCGCTGCTGAAATGCGCACGGCAGCGCATATAGTGAGAACGAGCCCTTAGAGGTGGGGGCTTTTTTTTTTATCGCCCAGACTGTTTGTGTATTGGTGTAAATTGCAGCTTTTTATGTATGTTTCTTTCTTTGCAGAAGCTGAACCTGTGGAAGAATATACTGAGCCCAGTGAAGTGGAATCCACTGAGGTAAGGCCATCAGGGAGTCTCCGGCAGGTGCAGATTGTAGACTCCCTGCAGTTGGTGTGCTCAGCACACATTTTATTTGCTTTTAAACAATGCACATTGCCTGGCAGCCATGCTGATCTTCTGCCTGTAATACTTTTAGCCATAGCCCCTGAGCAAGCATGTACATCAGGTGCCCTGACTGAAGTGTGACTGGATTAGCTGCATGCTTGTTCCTGGTGTGATTCAGACACTACTGCAGTCAGATCGGCAGGGCTGCCAGGCAACTAGTATTGTTTAAAAGGAAATCAATATGGCTGCCTTTCTATATTTCTCGCTTCAGATGTACTTTAGGTTTCCTTCTCTAGAATTTGCGCATGCGTGTAAAGTCACATTCATGTCTGCTTTTTTTTTCCTTTTAATTAGTTTTTTATTTAACCTCTTCAGGATCTCTGCTACGCTTATCTACGCCCCTGCAGGGGAGTAGATAAGCGTACTGTTTGTTTACTGACGCCGCTGCAATCCTGTCCCTCCGTCATCGGGGAATGGATAACAGCTGTTTCCATCCCCGATCACTGAGTCTCCAATGACTCGGAGCTTCCAGCAGCGTTGATCAGAAAAAAATCCAACAGAAACAGTATGTAAACATTGGTTCCGTGTTAGATTTACTCAACACGGAACACAGTCTAGCGCCAAAAAGTAAAAATACATCCAAATACACTCTAAACACTAATCCATAGTAGAATTAAATAGTTTTTTATTATATTTAACTCCTACCTCCCCTACACCATAGATATCAAAACAAAACGCTTTTAAAAATACAAAAAAATGACACCATTTAAAATGATATATATATAAATAGTTACCTTAGGGAATTTTTTAATATGCATGTCATTACTGTGGATTTTGTAATTAGTCTTGGAATTCTTATAATATAAAAAACACTAAACGGAAAAATAGACACCTTTATTTCCAAATAAAATATTATTGCCATACATTGTACTAGGGACGCAAATTAAACATTGTAATAACCGGGACAAATGAGCAAATAAAATGTCTGCACAGAGAATTTAAATGTGTGCATTAAACACCAAGTGAACACCTGACACAACTGGCTGAGCAAATTTGGCCTGATTGGCTATTCATGAGGCAATGCTCATGCAAATATGCATTTGCTTTCGCATGCCAACTAATGCAGGGTCCATTGAACCAATGCCGCAAAGCGGTTTGCCCTGCGGGAATTAGTTCATGCTATACAGCACTATCCAGGAGCGCCTCGGGGAGGCTTCCCAATGCCCCCATACAACCGGGGGACCGCGGGGTCCCAGGCGCTCTCACTGCCTGGGAACCACAGCAGCACCCCGGAGGGGGGAGGCTGGGTGGCGCAGGCGGCCCCCCAAGCGTGGCCAGCGCCGGGGAGAGCCATCCGCACCTTTCACCTCCCAATATTTAAAAACAGGCACTTACCTTGACGTCCATTGCGTTCTGCTGCTGAGCATAGCTTGGGTGCAACACATTTGAAAAGGAAAGGAATGAAGCATGGGTCGCACCGAGCTTTGGAGCTCAGGGCTGGCTCACACACTGCACTCCAAGGGGGGTGGAGGACAGGCACTGACAGCCCACTCCAGGACTCACACTACCTGGAATGAGCCATCCGCCACCCGCCTCCAAGGGAAAGAAATTCACAAATCACTGCACAGAGAATTAAATGTGTGCATTAAACACCAAGTGAACACCTGACACAACTGGCTGAGCAAATTTAAGCTTGTAAATAGTGATGGATGCAAAACGGAAAAAATGCACCTTTATTTCCAAATAAAATATTGGCGCCATACATTGTGATAGGGACATAATTTAAACTGTGAAATACCCGAGACAAATGGGCAAATACAATACGTGGGTTTTTAATTATGGAGGCATGTATTATTTTAAAACTATAATGGCCGAAAACTGAGAAATAATTTTTTCAGTTTTTTTTTTCTTATTCTTCCTGTTTAAAATGCATTTACAGTAAAGTGGCTCTTAGCAAAATGTACCACCTAAAGAAAGCCTAATTGGTGGCGGAAAAAACAAGATATAGATCAGTTAATTGTGATAAGTAGTGATAAAGTTATAGGCTAATGAATGGGAGGTGAACATTGCTCGGATGCATAAAGTAAAAACCACTGAGAGCTTAAGTGGTTAAAATCACTGAGTATTTACTTGCTTGGTGGTGCCTTAAAAGGCATTTTATTGAGAAGATGTGAAAATAGGAGAAAAAGTGGATCGGTCCCTAAATCTCTAAAAACGGATAAAAATTTGGCTAGTGGAAATAAGCCCCAAATCATAACCATGGTCTTAGGTCAATTTTGGGGAGGACCATTTACTCCCCTCTGTTTTGGTTTGTTTTTTTGTTTTGTTTTTTTGGTATGTGGAAGAAAAATTGAGTCTTGGAGGAGGCCGGACAAACCCCATGCAGATAGTGCCGTGATTTAAATCTGATCCTGGGAGCATAGTGGATAACTTTTCCCCTCCTTCAGTTTGTCAACAGGCAGTTTATGTCAGAGAGCCAGTTCAGCAGCGGTGAGAAGGAACAAGTAGAAGAATGGACTGTAGAAACCGTTGAAGTAAGCTTCAGATTTTTTTTTTTTTAGAGCATTAAAAATGTAAAGTGACAAAGTTACATACTCGCCTATGTAGAGGGAATGCTCTGGATGCTCTAGAGCAGGGGTGTCAATCACTCATATTTGAAGTGGGATGAAACTGAACAAGTCGCGGACCAACCTCAATTTCTAGTGGCCACTTACTACTTTCACTTATAAAGTTCCCTGGTTTCTAATGGCCCACCCTTCCTTCCCATACAGTTCCTTGATGTCTAGTGGTCCCCTCTCCCCCCATGCAGTTCCCTGGTATCTAGTGGTCCTCCTCCCTCCCTTATAAAGTTCCTTGGTGTTTAGTGGCCTGACTCCCGTATACAGTTCCCTAGTGGCCTCCCTTCAGTGTTCAGTTCCCTAGTGTCTAGTGGCCTCCCTCCACTGTTCAGTTCCCTAGTGTCTAGTGGCCTTTCTCTCCCATATGCAGTTCCCTAATATCTGGTGGCCCCACTTTGTTCACTAAACAGTTCCCTGGTGGCTAGTGGCCCTCCTCCCTCCCCTATGCAGTTCCCTGGTGCCTAGTGGTTCCCTTCCCACCCCTAAACAGTTCCTTGGTGTTCAGTGCTTTACCCTCCCCCACGTCTAAGGCTTTACCCCCAGTTTAGCTTGCCTTTGCTCTACAGTGGGCAAAACAATGCAAACTGGGGAAACCACTTGAGGGTAAAGTGGTTTTTTTTTTTTTTTTTTTTTATGGCTCCGCTGGCCAGAGTTTGACATGTATGCTATAGAACCTCCCTGGTCCTCTCTCCGTGCCCTCGTTCCACCACTGTCCCCCTGGGAGCCCTTGGACTGGTTGCTCTGTACTGCACAGCATGGAGCCCACCTGTCTTCTGAAGCACTTGGGGACGCAAGAGCTTCTGAGAATTCCCAAAGGCGTATTCCATCATACAAGCAACGGGGGTGACAGCGCTGGAATTGAGGGGACCAAACAAGGACAGGGAAGACTCAATGAGATCCAGAGCCTGCCCTCTCCATACACCTTTATTTCTAAATAAAATATTGGCGCCATACATTGTGATAGGAACATCCTTTAAAGAGAACCCGAGGTGTGTTTAAAGAATGTTATCTGCATACAGAGGCTGGATCTGCCTATACAGCCCAGCCTCTGTTGCTATCCCAAACCCCCCTAAGGTCCCCCTGCACTCTGCAATCCCTCATAAATCACAGCCACGCTGTGAGGCTGTGTTTACATCTGTAGTGTCAGTCTCAGCTGCTCCCCCGCCTCCTGCATAGCTCTGGTCCCTGCCCCCGTCCCTTCCCTCCAATCAGCAGGGAGGGAAGGGATGCAGGCGGGGACTGGAGTTCTGCAGGAGGCGGGGAGAGCAGCAGACTGACACTACAGAGATAAACACAGCCAGCTCTGACAAGCTGTTTGTCAGCAGCGTGGCTGTGATTTATGAGGGATTGCAGAGTGCAGGGGGACCTTAGGGGGGTTTGGGATAGCAACAGAGGCTGGGCTGTATAGGCAGATCCAGCCTCTGTATGCAGATAATATTCTTCAAACCCACCTCGGGTTCTCTTTAAATGTAATAACCAGGACAAATGGGCAAATAAAACATGGGTTTTATCTGTTGTTGCACATTTTATTTTAAAACTATATTGGCTTAAATATTTTATTTAAAATGCATATAAAGCAATTCTCAGTAAAAAGTACTAAAATAATGATGTATAGATCATTTTGATGTGATAAATGGAGATAAAGTTATTGATGAATGGGAGGAGCGTGAAATGTGAATATTGCTCTGGTTTTTAAAGGGAAATGATCTGTGGTAGGGAAATAGTTAAACAGAAAAAACAAAATGCAGAGTGGTTTTTATTTATTTTTTAATTTTGTCCCCCCCCCCCCCCCTTTTTTCATAAAGGTTGTAAATTCACTCCAACAGCAAGCAACGTCCCCGACTGTCCCCGAGCCCCTATCGTTAAACGCTATTCCCCAAGTTCAGCCTGACCCCGTTGTACGAAGGCAGAGGGTTCAGGATCTGATGGCCCAGATGCAAGGTCCCTATAATTTCATGCAGGTGTGTATGACGGTAGGTCTTTATCTGTCTCACTATATATAGTTCTGTATGGTGGGCTTCTGGAGGGTAACTGCACACCCTGTTCTTGTAGGACTCTATGCTGGATTTCGAGAACCAACCGATCGATCCCGCCATCGTGTCCGCACAGCCGATGAACCCCGCTCAGAGCATGGAACTGCCACAGATGGTTTGTCCACCTGGTAAGTTCTACCCGATCCTCTGCTGTCCATTCTTGGGGCTTTACCAGCCAAATAAGTATGATGGAGTCCTCCGCTTTTAGCGAGGTGTGGTCTGGTGTAAGGAAGGGTCAACAGCATCCTAGTGATGCCAAATGTAGTGTCAATCTGATATCTGTTGTACCTCTTTATATGCACTCTCTCTTTTTTTCTTTTCCTTCTTCCTCTTTCTATGCACTCTTCCTGGGCCATTGTATTGTGCCAAAAACAATTCCGGGCATGTCCCCTCATGCTTGGCGAAATGATTCTGATTCTGAAATGTATGCTAATTTTATGCAATTGTATGCTCTGTACTGCTGGAGGTTGTGGAGATGACTCCGAGACATTTTATCAAAATTAGGGCCAGTGCACAGTAGCGCTAGCGTAATCACAAACACTCAGCGCTTTCAGAAGTTTATTTTCAGAGCTAGGCATGTGCCAAGCGATTTTTCTTTTACAAACATGCCTAGCGATTTTTTTTCTTTTCTTTTTGGGGGCCCGTTTTAGCGTAGCATTTTTTATTTTTTGTTGCAGTAAAGCTGTAACTGGACAGCTTCTGTAACAAAAACACTTGGAAAATTGTTCTGATCTAGTGATTTTCCACTTTTCTATACTTAACATGGAGGCAGAATTGCCTCAGAAATCAGCAGAAATGCTGCACGACCCATGTTTGCATTTGGGAGAAAATCAGATCACTCTGGTGTGCTCCATCCCATTCAAATACTTTAGCTAAGTGCTTTTTAAAGCGCTAGCGTTTATAAAAGTGCTCAGAAGCATGCTTGGTGTGTACCACCCTTAACAAACGTTGCTGTAGAGAAGACCTTCAGCGATTCACTATGGATGGTTTTCTTGCAAGGTTAAAGTCAACCAAGCACCATTTTTATCACCCAGGGCATCTCAATAGCACAGTAAATATGCATGCCAACAATGTGGCTCAATCATAAAAAACTTAATTTTCTCTTCTGTTTACATGAAAAAGTTTAGCTGAGGGTTTTAGTAGCCTGCTTCCGATGCTTGATGGACTGCTGAAGTTTCAAGCAGTTGAGGATTGATGTCATTATTATATTACATTAGCAGAGAGTAAACAAAGTTTTCATCAGCAGGCGGGTGGGTAGATTGGACACTGTGCTCCGTGATGAATATGCAAGTTTGTGATTTGCTGTGATCACATTCTGCACATGATCATGACTAGCAAATCAGAGACTTGCATATCCATCACCTGACCAAGCTGATCACATGCTTCTCCATGAGTTCTCCTAGTCATGTCCATCACTGCTGGCGATCACTTTATTGATTTTGTATTTTTCACTGTATGAGGCCTCTGGAACACTACATGTGATTCCTATTATTATTATTATTATTATTTATATTTTTTTTTCATCATACCTTGGCTGGTGATGTTACAACTAAATTGGTAATTTTTTAGAAATGGCTGGCCAGTTCACACTTTGGCCGACTTCTGGCTTTGGCTATATACAGTACTGTTATATACAGTGGGATGCGAAAGTTTGGTTGTTACGATAAAAAATGTCAGTTAAATATATCATATAGGAGACACACAGTGGTATTTGAGAAGTGAAATGAAGTTTATTGGATTTACAGAAAGTGTGCAATAATTGTTTAAACAAAATTAAATTTGGGCACCACAAAAAATAAATTCATATTAAGTAGATCCTCCTTTTGCAGAAATTATAGCCTCTAAACGCTTCCTGTAGGTTCCAATGAGAGTCTGGATTCTGGTTGAAGGTATTTTGGAGCATTCCTTTTTATAAAACCTCTAGTTCATTCAGGTTTGATGGCTTCCCCGAGCATGGACAGCTCTCTCTAACTCACACCACAGATTGTCAATTATATTCAGGTCCGGGGATGGAGATGGCCATTCCAGAACGTTATACTTGTTCCTCTGCATGAATGCCTTAGTGGATTTTGAGCAGTGTTTAGGGTTGTTGTCTTGTCGAAAGATACAGCCCCAGCGCAGCTTCAGCTTTGTCACTGATTCCTGGACATTGGTCTCCAGAATATGCTGATACTGAGTGGGATTCATGCGTCTCTCAACTTTGACAAGATTCCCAGTCCCTGCACTGGCCACACAGCCCCACAGCATGATGGAACCGCCACCATATTTTACTGTAGGTAGCAGGTGTTTTTTTGGAATGCTGTGTTTTTCCTCCATGCATAACACCCCTTGTTATGCCTGAATAACTCCATTTTAGTTTCATCAGTCCACAGCACCTTATTCCAAAATGAAGCTGGCTTCTCCAAATGTGCTTTAGCATACCTCAAGCGGCTCTGTTTGTGCTGTGGGCAGAGAAAAGGCTTCCTCCTCATCACTCTCGCATACAGCATCTCCTTGTGTAAAGTGCGCCGAATGGTTGAACGATACACAGTGATTCCATATGCAGCAAGATGATGTTGTAGGTCTTTGGTGCTGGTCTGTGGGTTGACTCTGACCTCACCATTAGTCGCTTCTGTTTATCTGAGATTTTTATTTTTCTTCCACTTCGAGCCTTATTTGAACTGAGCCTGTGGTCTTCCATTTCCTCAATATGTTCCTAACTCTGGAAACAGACAGCTGAAATCTCTGAGACAACTTTCTGTATCCTTACCCAAAACCATTGTGGTGAACAATCTTTGTCTTCAGGTCATTTTCATTTGAGAGTTGTTTTGAGACCCCCATGTTGCTACTCTTCAGAGAAGATTTAAGAGGTGGGAAATTTTCAATTGACTCCCCTTACATATTCTTTCTCATAATTGGATTCACCTGTGTATGTAGATCAGGGGTCACTGAGCTTACCAAGCCAATTCGAGTTCCAGTAATTAGGTTAGGTTTTGGAATAAATAAAATAACCCTGCCCAAATTTATGCACCTGCCTAATTCTATTTAAAGAGAACCTGAATTTAAAATAAAAAGTCAAAATAAGCCATACACAGGTTATACTTTCCTCCTATGTAGTCTACTCCTCAAACTTTTTTTCTCCTCTCCCGTGTCCCATTTGTCCCCTGTGATCATGGAATTCTCTGGCCTCCATTTTAAAAATGGCCATTATCCCCTAACAACTTCCTGGCCAGCACACTGTTAAACTGTAATATCACCCACTTAAACCATAGGGAACATGGACATTACCTTGCACATTCAGTTGTAACTGACAGCTGCTGATATATAACTGACAGCAACTGACATATTTCAGTTCAGGCAAAATCTTGTCAGAACTGGAAGGGATCACTGTAAGAAGAAAATGGTGAGATTCTGAGAGGAACTGACGGTGAGGTAAGTATGTAATATTCATTTGCTACGTCATGTGTTTATTTTGAATAAGTTTACTCGCTTCCGGTTCCCTTTTTATTGCGCACTTTCTGTAAATGCAATAAACATCATTTCACTTCTCAAATATCACTGTGTGTGTGTGTCTCCTATATGATATATCTAACTGGCATTTGTTATCGTAATAACCAACGGTGTATACAGGAAATTCATGACGATAAACAAGGCTGCCGAAACTTTCGTATCCCACTGTATTACTACAACAGATGGTGCAGTTACATGGCCATTCTTTCGTCTGCTTAGTACTTGTTTAAATAGTACGGTACACTTCCTGCATGGAATAAATAATGGAATATTCTTATTCTCTGCTGAAATCCTCCTTTAATTAGAAAGTAACCATTTTTATTTTTCTGTTTTTGTGCAGTTAATTCTGACCTCCGGCTATCTCAGCCCAGCCAAGTCCCCGACAGTACACAAGTAAGTCGCTTGTCCTGTACATCGTAATGGAGATCGTATTTCACTGGCATTAAAGTGGCCTGAAGCTCAGCATTTTATTTTTTTTCTTTGCTGAAAAAGATTTACAGCCTTAAAACCACCCTGGCTTTCTATTGATTGTGCCAGGGTGGCTGTGCAGCACAATCAGGTAGCTAGCCTAGCGCTAGCTACATGATAGCCGCTGAGCAGCGGCATCCCCCCGCCCCTTCCGATCGGCAAACAGGAAATCCCGTTCAGAACGGGATTTCCTGTTTAGCTTCCTCCGTCGCCATGGCGACAATCGCGATGTCAGGGGGAGTCCCGAACCACCCCTCAGCGCTGCTTGGCCCTGATTGGCCAGGCTTGCGCATCGGCGGCGATCGTCCCCAACACGCAGCTAGCAAAGTGCTAGCTACGTGTTTTAAAAAAAAATAATTATGAAAATCGGCCCACCAGGGCCTGAGCAATCCAGCGCGGCGGTCATGGTGCGCAGCTGGTTAATGGACAGGTCAGAGGAATGAAGAAAAAAAATTACTTACCTGGGGCTTCCTCCAGCACCTGGCAGTCTACCTGTCCCTCGCCGCAGCCCTGGGGTCCCTTCCATTGCAGATGGAGACCTCTCCAGTAGGGATGATCAATGAGATGCGAATTGTTCAGAAATTATGCTAATTTTTATGCAAATGTATGCAGTTTGAAAATGAACCAATCAATTTATACCCAGGTTTACATTGATTGGTCCATTTTCAAGCTGCATACAAATTTGCATCAACTCGGGACAATTTGCATATCAGTGATCATCCCTACTTGCCAGGTCGGCACCTTCTCCGTGAGTGAGTGGCCGTGATGCTCATGATCGCACTCACGTCACCTGGAGCGTTCTGCACAGCCGCAGGACTACTGCATCTGCACAGAACTCTGCGGGAGCGGAAGCGGCGCACTTGCTCAGGTGCAGAAAATGGTTTTTCATTCCGTGTGTTCTGTCTATGAACAGGTCCCCCTGGTATCTTCCACTAGTGAAGGCTACGCCGGATCGCCGCAGCTCTACCAGCCTTCCCACCCTACAGAACAACGATCACCGAAAGACGCCATGGAGCAGATCCAGGTGGGTAACCGCGCATGATTCACTGGAACGCTCACATTTCAAGGCTGGACAATCCGATTCGGCTAAAGTGTGATGGGGGTTATCTCCCTGCTGTCTCTTGTGGGAGGACTCCTCCCCTTCCCGTCCCCCCTCCCCCTATAATGGCGGGTCTTGTGGGGTGTCACCGGTATGCAGGGGTTACTACCTCTGGTCATTGTGATGCTAAGAAGTCTGAGGCTTGATGCAAATAACTGAAGCTGTGACATGTGCCGAGCAAATGCAGCTGCCGGAATAAACCATCACCTCGTCACGCTGCCCACATTCATCCCCCCCCCCCAATACGCCCGCTGGATATGCTTGCTTTACTTTCAGACCTGGTACACACATCCAATTTTGATTGCCCAATGTTACCACCTCCTTGTAGTATGAGCACTTAAAGAGAATCTGTATTTAAAAACTGTAGCAAAAAAAATATACCTATGTGTTCGGGGACATCTCCTATTACCCTCTGTCATAATTTTGCAGCTCCCCACTGCATCAAGCATAATTAACCACTTGAGGACCTAGGGCTTTCTACCCCTTAAGGACCGGCCACTTTTTTTCCATTCAGACCACTGCAGCTTTCACGGTTAATTGCTCGCTCATACAACCTACCACCTAAATGAATTTTGGCTCCTTTTCTTGTCACTAATAAAGCTTTCTTTTGGTGCTATTTGATTGCTCCTGCGATTTTTACTTTTTATTATATTCATCAAAAAAGACATGAATTTTGGCAAAAAAAAAAATTTTTTTTAACTTTCTGTGCTGACATTTTTCAAATAAAGTAAAATTTCTGTATACATGCAGCGCGAAAAATGTGGACAAACATGTTTTTGATAAAAAAAAACCCATTCAGTGTATATTTATTGGTTTGGGTAAAAGTTATAGCGTTTACAAACTATGGTGCAAAAAGTGAATTTTCTCATTTTCAAGCATCTATGACTTTTCTGACCCCCTGTCATGTTTCATGAGGGGCTAGAATTCCAGGATAGTATAAATACCCCCCAAATTACCCCATTTTGGAAAGAAGACATCCCACAGTATTCACTGAGAGGCATAGTGAGTTCATAGAAGATATTATTTTTTTGTCACAAGTAAGCGGAAAATGACACTTTGTGAGAAAAAAAAAAAGTTTCCATTTCTTCTAACTTGCGACAAAAAAAAAAATGAAATCTGCCACGTACTCACCATGCCCCTCTCTGAATACCTTGAAGGGTCTACTTTCCAAAATGGGGTCATTTGTGGGGTGTGTTTACTGTCCTGACATTTTGGGGGGTGCTAAATTGTAAGCACCCCTGTAAAGCCTAAAGGTGCTCATTGGACTTTGGACCCCTTAGCACAGTTAGGCTGCAAAAAAGTGCCACACATGTGGTATTGCCGTACTCAGGAGAAGTAGTATAATGTGTTTTGGGGTGTATTTTTACACATACCCATGCTGAGTGGGAGAAATATCTCTGTAAATGACAATTTGTTAATTTTTTTTACACACAATTGTCCATTTACAGAAGTATTTCTCCCACCCAGCATGGGTATGTGTAAAAATACACCCCAAAACACATTATACTACTTCTCCCGAGTACGGCGATACCACATGTGTGGCACTTTTTTGCACCCTAACTGCACTAAGCGGCCCAAAGTCCAATGAGTACCTTTAGGATTTCACAGGTCATTTTTGTTTCAAGACTACTCCTCACGGTTTAGGGCCCCTAAAATGCCAGGGCAGTATAGGAACCCCACTAATGACCCCATTTTAGAAAGAAGACACCCCAAGGTATTCCGTTAGGAGTATGGTGAATTCATAGAAGTTTTTATTTTTTTGTCACAAGTTAGCGGAAATTGATTTTAATTGTTTTTTTTCACAAAGTGTCATTTTCCGCTAACTTGTGACAAAAAATAAAATCTATGAACTCACCATACTCCGTACGGAATACCTTTGGGTGTCTTCTTTCTAGAATGGGGTCATTTGTGGTGTTCCTATACTGCCCTGGCATTTTAGGGGCCCTAAACCGTGAGGAGTAGTCTTGAAACCAAATGTCGCAAAATGACCTGCGAAATTCTAAAGGTACTCATTGGACTTTGGGCCCCTTAGCGTACTTAGGGTGTAAAAAAGTGCCACACATGTGGTACCGCCGTACTCAGGAGAAGTAGTATAATGCGTTTTGGGGTGTATTTTTACACATACCCATGCTAAGTGGGAGAAATATCTCTGTAAATGACAATTGTTTGATTTTTTTTACACACAATTGTCCATTTACATAGAAATTTCTCCCACCCAGCATGGGTATGTGTAAAAATACACCCCAAAACACATTATACTACTTTTCCTGAGTATGGCGGTACCACATGTGACACTTTTTTGCAGCCTAGGTGCGCTAAGGGGCCCAACGTCCTATTCACAGGTCATTTTGAGGCATTTGTTTTCTAGACTACTCCTCGCGGTTTAGGGCCCCTAAAATGCAAGGGCAGTATAGGAACCCCACAAGTGACCCCATTTTAGAAAGAAGACACCCCAAGGTATTCCGTTAGGTGTATGGCGAGTTCATAGAAGATTTTATTTTTTGTCACAAGTTAGTGAAAAATGACACTTTGTGAAAAAAAACCAATAAAAATCAATTTCTGCTAACTTTTGACAAAAAATAAAATCTTCTATGAACTCGTCATACACCTAACAGAATACCTTGGGGTGTCTTTTTTTCTAAAATGGGGTCACTTGTGGGGTTCCTATAACGCCCTGGCATTTTACAGGCCCAAAACCGTGAGTAGTCTGGAAACCAAATGTCTCAAAATGACTGTTCAGGGGTATAAGCATCTGCAAATTTTGATGACAGGTGGTCTATGAGGGGGCGAATTTTGTGGAACCGGTCATAAGCAGGGTGGCTTTTTAGATGACAGGTTGTATTGGGCCTGATCTGATGGATAGGAGTGCTAGGGGGGTGACAGGAGGTGATTGATGGGTGTCTCAGGGGGTGGTTAGAGGGAAAAATAGATGCAATCAATGCACTGGGGAGGTGATCGGAAGGGGGTCTGAGGGGGATCTGAGGGTTTGGCCGAGTGATCAGGAGCCCACACGGGGCAAATTAGGGCCTGATCTGATGGGTAGGTGTGCTAGGGGGTGACAGGAGGTGATTGATGGGTGTCTCAAGGTGTGATTAGAGGGGGGAATAGATGCAAGCAATGCACTGGCGAGGTGATCAGGGCTGGGGTCTGAGGGCATTCTGAGGGTGTGGGCGGGTGATTGAGTGCCCTAGGGGCAGATAGGGGTCTAATCTGATAGGTAGCAGTGACAGGGGGTGATTGATGGGTAATTAGTGGGTGTTTAGGGTAGAGAACAGATGTAAACACTGCACTTGGGAGGTGATCGGACGTCGGATCTGCGGGCGATCTATTGGTGTGGGTGGGTGATCAGATTGCCCGCAAGGGGCAGGTTAGGGGCTGATTGATGGGTGGCAGTGACAGCGGGTGATTGATGGGCGGCAGTGACGGGGTGATTGATGGGTGGCAGTGACAGGGGGTGATTGATGGGTGATTGATAGGTGATTGACAGGTAATCAGTGGGTTATTACAGGGGAGAACAGATGTAAATATTGCACTGGCGAATTGTTAAGAGGGGGTCTGAGGGCAATCTGATCGTGTAGGCGGGCGATTGGGTGCCCGCAAGGGGCAGATTAGGGTCTGATCTGATGGGTAACAGTGACAGGTGGTGATAGGGGGTGATTGATGGGTGATTGATGGGTAATTAGTGGGTGTTTAGAGGAGAGAATAGATGGAAACACTGCGCTTGGGTGGTGATCTGATGTCGGATCTGCGGGCGATCTATTGGTGTGGGTGGGTGATCAGTTTGCCCGCAAGGGGCAGGTTAGGGGCTGATTGTTGGGTGGCAGTGACAGAGGGTGATTGATGGGTGATAGGTGATTGGCAGGTGATTGACAGGTGATCAGTGGGTTATTACAGGGAAGGCCAGATGTAATTAATGCACTGGCGAATTGATAAGGGGGGGGTCTGAGGGCAATCTGAGCGTGTGGGCGGGTGATTGGGTGCCCGCAAGGGGCAGATTAGGGTCTGATCTGATAGGTAACAGTGACGGTTGGTGATAGGGGGTGATTGATGGGTAATTAGTGGGTGTTTAGAGAAGATAACAGATGTAAACAATACATTTGGGAGGTAATCTGACGGCGGGTTTGCGGGCGATCTAATGGTGTGGGTGGGTGATCAGATTGCCCGCAAGGGGCAGGTTAGGGGCTGATTGATGGGTGGCAGTGACGGGGTGACAGGGGGTGATTGATGGGTGATAGGTGATTGACAGGTGATCAGTGGGTTATTACAGGGAAGAACAGATGTAATTAATGCACTGGTGAATTGATAAGGGGGGGTCAGAGGGCAATCTGAGCGTGTGGGCGGGTGATTGGGTGCCCGCAAGGGGCAGATTAGGGTCTGATCTGATAGGTAAAAGTGACAGGTGGTGATAGGGGGTGATTGATGGGTGATTGATGGGTAATTAGTGGGTGTTTAGAGGAGAGAATAGATGTAAACAATGGATTTGGGAGGTGATCTGATGTCGGATCTGCGGGCGATCTATTGGTGTGGGGGGGTGATCAGATTGCCCGCAAGGGGCAGGTTAGGGGCTGATTGATGGGTGGCAGTGACGGGGCGATTGACGGGTGATTGACAGGTGATTGACAGGTGATCAGGGGGGATAGATGCATACAGTACATGGGGGGGGGGGGGTCTAGGGAGAATCTGAGGGGTGGGGGGGTGATCAGGAGGGAGTGGGGGCAGAGGGGGGGGGAATAAAAAAAAATAGCGTTGACAGATAGTGACAGGGAGTGATTGATGGGTGATTAGGGGGGTGATTGGGTGCAAACAGGGGTCTGGGGGGTGGGCAGGGGGGGGTCTGATGGGTGCTGTGGGCGATCTGGGGCAGGGGGGGGGGGGGAGAATCAGTGTGCTTGGTGCAGACTAGGGTGGCTGCAGCCTGCCCTGGTGGTCCCTCGGACATTGGGACCACCAGGGCAGGAGGCAGCCTGTATAATACACTTTGTAAACATTACAAAGTGTATTATACACTTTGTATGCGGCGATCGTCGGGTTAACATCCCGCCGGCGCTTCCGTATGGCCGGCGGGATGTTGCGGCGGGTGAGCGGCGCCAGGCGGAGGCGGAGGATCCGCCCATGCCCATACAAGGACCGCCGCATTTTGTCAATACGGCGGTCCTTGCGGCGTCCACTTCCCGGCCGCCAATTGTATATACGGCGGTCGGGAAGTGGTTAAAAACAGTTTTATAAACTTTGTTTATAAACAAAGAAAATGGCCGCCAAAACGGGAAGTACGTCAGCAGAGCTTCTTTTCCCCTGCAGCTCTAATCCACTGAAGTGTGACAGGCTGTTGTTTCTTCTGAGCCTGCAGACTCCAGCACTCTGCCTGTTACTGGGATTGCTCAGCATGTGACAGTCCAGGCAGCTCATTTCACTGCCTCACAGAGGACGATTTATCCTGGTTACAGCTTGTTTTTACAAGCTGTAAAAAGCCTGCTCGAGTCTGCAGGCTCAGAAGAAACAACCAGCCTGTCACTCTATATGCAGCTCTCTCCCTGGTCAGCCTCAGAGGCAGCTCTCGCTGATTTCAGAGAGCAAAAAGGCTGCCCAATCTAAATAACACACATGGCAGTGTGCATGGGGGGGGGGGGGGGCGTGCATAACAGATCAACAACACTGAAGAGTTGGCAGCCTTCCAGACACAGGGCGACAAATCCGACAGGGGAAAGATAAGTTGATCTGTTACAGAGACGGTGATAGTAGAAAGTGCTGCAGTAAGCCAGAACACATTAGAATAGGTTTAGGAACTTGTAGGATTGTAACAAAAATTTCATCCATTTTTCTACCGAGTCTCTTTAACACCTCTGTTCATAGTATTCAAGATCTGTTGGCCTTCGTGCTTCGTGGAGTTGGTAAAATTGGTCAGTGATTGACCAATCAAAATTGCATGTGTAAGCACTCTTAAGGGGCCCATACACTGGTCGATTTCAGCGATCGATTCAATAGAATCCATTCATTGATCAGAAATCGATTCTATCAAATTCTCCATTCAATCGATTTGCAGCCGATTTTGATCTATCTGACAGGATGGAAAATCTAGGTGGATCTGTTGCTGGCAGCAGATCAATGGCCCATAGAATTGCATTGGATCTAATGGTCCAATAATGCATTTAGATCGATTTCCAATATATTTAATTCTGAAATCTATTGGAAATCTGTTCCTAGTGTGTGGCACACATCAGATACATTCCTGTCAGATTGGACTTGACAGGCATCTGACAGAAATCTATCTGATGGTCGAATCTGCTGCAAATCTATCAGTGTATGGCCACCTTTAGGGTACCTACACACATCCAGTCATTGGCCAATTTAACCACTTCCATGTAGTGTTATAGTTTACCTACGCAATCTGTATTGAGGTGGTAAAATTGGCCAAAGATTAGCCAATAAAAAGATATGTACACCCTCCCTAAAGCCTGGTACATACCTTAAATTTTGATTGGCCAATTTTATCCCCTCCATGTAGTTATGAGTGTCAACAGATACTGAATACTATGAGTAGATTATGTAGGTATCACTTTTACTACATTGAGGTGCTAAAATTTGATCCGTGATTGGCCAATAATAATTGCGTGTGTACCAGGTGTAAGTTTCCATCCATGAAGAATAATCTGTGCAGCTGCCTGATCCTTTCAGCCAGTCTACAGGATCAAGCGATGAGCTCGTAAGGTCTTGAAATGTCTGCAGCTTGTGTGTGTTGTGATGTTTTGTGTGTATGTGAAGTTTCTTGTTTTTATGTTTTGTTTTTGTTTATGTACCTCTCTTACTCCATAGTACTATTTTTTGTAATTTGTTGGTGAAGTTATCCTTGTTGAGTGATTTAGGTTTGGATGTTTGCCTTGTACATTGTCATGTGAGTAACTTGCATTTTCCCCTCTTGCTTTTCAGGCCTCTCTGTCTCTAAGTTCAGATCCCACACAGAATTCTTCATCACTTCCTGCTGCTTCCCCGCCTCAGGTGTACCAGACCGGGTCCAATAAGCCGCTGCACAGCAGTGGTATCAATGTGAATGCTGCTCCATTCCAGTCCATGCAGACCGTAAGTACTGCCCATGGCTGGCTTGTTAATAATGATGGTGATGTGTATTGTGGTGCTTGACAGCCTAAGGCACGATGGGGTGTGTTTATAAACCTAGGAGGGGCAAGGAACAGCCAGTCAGGTTTCATGTTCTGACTGAAAGGATTCCGATTGGTCGAATTGAGAAACTGCTCTAGTTTTTTTACACCTGTCATAAATCACCTTTATTTAGATTGGTCTTTATTCCAATCCCAAACTAGGAATTTACTGACAGACAGGAAGAGTAACAATAATAATTCTGAGCATCGATTCCTGCAGTTTCATAAGTCATTAAAGGGAACCTTAACTGAGAGGGATATGGATGTTTCCTTTTAAACAATACCAGTTGCCTGGCAGTCCTACTGATCTTTGGCTATAGTAGTGGCTGAATCACACACCTGAAACAATCATACAGCTAATCCAGTCTGACTTCAGTCAGAGCACCTGATGATGCAATGGTGCTGCTGACCCCAGATGGATACACATCGCTGACAGCAAGTGTTAGAGGAGCCAGACTCCCAACTTCCTGTGCAGAATCTTTTGCACAGCAGCAGACAGATCTTTGCCTCAGAGCAAATATCGCCCTGATAAAGGGGTCCTACGCGGCTCTGAAACATTGGCCAGAATTTTATGCTTGGGTGGAAACTCACCTCTCACGCTGCAAGGTCTGGGACGCCCAGGGTATGGAGGAAAGAGATCGCGCTGTGCCCATAAAACACACCTCTTCCACCCGTCTGGCCCGCCCTATCCTGTTACCCCCTCTCAGATCTCGCTGCTTAGGGCTATAGTGAAGCGGCGCAGGCGCACATGTGCGAGATCTGAGAGGCAGAGAGGGAGGTACATAGGATACAAGGGCGGGGCCAGAAGGGTGAAAGAGGCGTGTTTTATGGGCACAGCGCAATCTATTCCTCCATACCGCTCTGATAAACGGGGAGAGCTGACCAATCCAACCAGTCAATCGCCTATGTACTGTTATATACTGGGGACCACATACAGTACAGCACCAATATCAGTTCATACATAGCACCAGTATAGGATTTTTTAAATTTTTTTATTTGGTGTGCGTTGGAAGAGTATATGCAGCGAGTATATCCCCAAACTCTATATTTTAACTGGAAAAGTTGAGGCGTCGTCTTATAGCCAGAATATACAGTATTTCCTCTTTTGTGTCTGATACGACTTGCCCCCTAGTGGTGGGAGAAGTTCCTAGAGATGCATCAGCCAGTAAATGGCTTTAGTAAGAGAAGATGAGCACTAGGAATAAAGACTGCATTTGGTTTGTTTCCTCTCTCAGGTTTTCAATATGAATGCCCCTGTCCCTCCTGTGAATGAGGCCGACCCGCTGAAAGCCAACCAGTACCAAGCCAGTTATAATCAGAGCTTCGCAGGTCAGCCGCACCAAGTGGAACAAAGTGATCTTCAACAAGAGCAGCTACAATCAGGTGAGGACCCACTGAGGATTCTTATGCTAGGTACACACCATACAATTTTCTGTTATGCTGGGAATACACTGATCGTTTCTGCTCTCGATTCTCATTTTTCTTATCTTTTTCCATTTACTTCTATCAGAAATCGAGCGGCAAAACAATCGAAAGGGAGATTGGACATGTCAGAAATTATCTATGGAACCATCTAATCAGCTACAAAACGAACCGTGTATTCCCAGCATTAAGGGGCCCATACACCTAACGATTTTCCTGCCGATATACGGCCGATTTGATCACAGTGATCAAATCAGCTGTGAAATCGCCGCGCACACCGCTGACAGAACGATCGATTTCCGTCTGAAATCGATCGTTCCCGTCGATCCGTCCGTACGGAAGATTTTTCTCGATTGCCGGCGGGTCGGGAGTGTGTCGATAGCGGCGTTCGAATGCCCGACGACCGACGCAATACAGCGGGTATACATTACCTGCTCCGCCGGCGCGAGTCCCCCGGTCCCTGCTGTCTTCTCCGCTCTGGTCTGGTCTCCGGCATGCTTCACTTCTTCCTGCCCGGCAGGAAGTTTAAACAGTAGAGGGCGCTCTACTATATGCGGGGGGGTGGAGGTCTGGGGGTGGCAGCACCACCACCACAGATTGTGAACGGTTTCAGGCTGAAATCGGTTCACAATCTGTTTGCAGTAAGGTGGCCATACGATCCCTCTCTGATCAGATTCGATCAGAGAGCGATCTATCTGTTGGTCAAATCTGTTGGCAAATCGACCAGTGTATGGCCACCTTTATGCTAGGTACACACCATACAATTTTCTGTTAGATTCTTCTGTTAGCTTTTTTCCATGTTGTAGGTAAATCTAACAGAAAATTGTATGGTGTGTACCTAGCATTAGATTTACCTGCCAGATAGATCATTTCCAACATGTTGGAAATGATCTATCTAACCATCTATCTGCCGAGCAATTAAGCATTGTTCCACTCAGCAGGAGATAACCAGAAGACAATGCACCAGAGATAATGACCAGTCTCTACAGAAAAAAATCTAACAGAAAATCTAACTGAAAAATCTAACTGAAAATTGTATGGTGTATACTAGGCATTTCATCTGTGGATACACTAATCGAATTTTGTCCTTTCATTGTTCAATTTTAACACCTCCATGTTTAAGTGTTCTCCCCAGATCTTTTAAAGTGGATCCGAGATAAACTTTTACTCATTGCATAATTGTGTTCCTTGCATATAGTTTATAGGGCATTCCTCAAGCCAAATACTTTTTTGTTTTTGTTTTAATGCCCTAATTCCCCATAAACTGAACAAGCCGCTCCCACAGCTCCTCCAGCGCCTAGGCATTCTGAGTCCCGTATAGCAAGTGCTCATGGGAGCTCAGTCTGGGGGGGGAGGAGGAGGCTTTTCCTGAAGGAAAAGGAGGCGGCGTTACCAGCCAGAGATTTCAGAGGCAAGGGGAAGGAGAAAGGAGGAGGGGAGTGAAGTGAAGTTTTTTCACAGGCTGAGAGCTGGAGATGCAGATCAGCTTGCCTGTGTGTAATGATCACAAGCAGAATATGGCTGCTCATTGTATCACAGGATGAAATAATCATATACTGTTGAAGCTGTTTGCAGCTATATTTGCTGTGTAAACTATCTCTAAACTTTAGATACGATATATAGACAAGTTATTTGTTAGTTTTTCATCTCAAATCTGTTTTAAGCCCTGCGCACTGCCCGGCTTATTTTGGTGAGCGCTCGGCTGTCATTTTCACCAGTCTCTGGACTTTCCTCCTCACTCTTATGTGGCGCTCGCTTGTGTCCTGCTGCTGCCTGCCCGCACGCCCTACCATGCTAATGAGACCTGCTCCACTCTCCACCACAAAGATCCCCACACCCGCAGCAATGCCTATGCAGACTGGCAGTCAGACTTCAGCCAGAAACGCCTGATCTGCATGCTTGTTTATGGCTATGGCTAAAAGTATTAGAGGCAGATGATCAGCAGGACAGCCAGGCAGTCTGCATTGTTTAAAGGATTCTGAAGAAAAAAAAAACCTACGCACCTAAGGAGAGGGAAAGCTCTGGGTCCTATAGAGCCTTCCCATACCTCCTACGGTCCGCTCGTTCCAGTGCTGGCTCCCCGGTTCAAATCCCACGCCACGGGAGTCCGGGTGCTCCCAAAGACAGGCGTCTCCATACTGCACGAGAATGTGCGCTCACACAGGCGCAATATGGAGAGGCCTGTCTTTGGGAGCACTTGGACTCTCGAAAGCCTCCAGCAGCGGCAGAGAGCCGTCTCCGACCCATCGGTTGGAGACTAAAGGGAAACCCCGCGCTAGAACTAAGGGTCCGTAGATGGAGCAGAATGGCTCTACAGGACCCAGAGCCTCCCCTCTCCTTAGGCGAGGATCTGGTTAGTTTGTTTTTTTTGGTACTTACTTATTATCCCATCTGGAAAGTTTTGCAGCTTTTTGTTAAAGTTCTGTTTGATCCCCTAGTCAGATCTAACCATTTTTAAAAAGCTGAAAGTCCCAGCTTTCCTTTGCACTGGGTCCCGAGTCAATGCGATGCCCCATTCCCAAGTTGGGGGACGGGTGTCCCCTGCACTTTGCTGCACAGAGCACAGTGGAATTGAGTCTCCTGCCCATGCCAGTAAGACAGAGAGGAGAGGAGGGTGCATAGCTGCGCTGCTCCTTCATCTGTAATGAGAGACCCGGGGCACTTGACATAAGTTTTGAAGACACAGACTTATGCTTCGAAGGAAGAAGACCTACCGGTTGTGCTGCTTATTATCATGTCAGGTTCCTCCCGTACTTCTGTAGTTGCACTTTCTGCAGCCAAGTTCAGGGGACACCCCTTCTTTACATCCCCATAACTTGGGAACTGAGCATCAAACCGACTTGGGATCGGGTGCAACAGATAGCCGGGACTCCAGAAATGTCAGATCTTCCTAGGGGAGCAAACTGAATTTTAACAAAAACCTGCCAAACCTTCCAGACGGGATAATACGTAAGTACTGTGTTTGTTCGTTTTTTTGTTTTTTTTCCTTCAGGCTCATTTTTAACATTAAATATGTCAGCCTCCATATCCCTCTCACTTCAAGTTCCCATTATTAGATTTGCTGGAGCACTTGCGTTCTTCAGAGATCTCAGGCTTTCTGGGATTATGTGTCAGGAGTGTGACTGTGTCTTGTCTCTGTTTCAGTGGTAAACACTTACCATGCGGCAACGGACCAGTCTCTCCAAGCTACCGCTGGACATCAGCAGCAGACGCAACAGAACGCCGGCTTCCCCCGCAACAACCAACCTTTCTACAACAACCGAGGCATGGCCCGAGGAGGACAGCGTGGCGGCAGGGGCATGATCAACGGCTACAGGGGGCCATCCAATGGCTTCAGAGGTAAGAGGATGAAGCACGGGCTATTTACTGTATGAGCGGCTGGAGAGCAGTCAAGGCTTGACGTCTTTGTTGTTTTTTGTTATGCTCTGCAGGAGGATATGACGGCTACCGCCCTACCTTCACAAACACTCCAAACAGCGGTTACACACAGGCCCAATTTAACACACCCCGGGATTATACCAACAACTACCAGCGGGTAAGACATCGCTCCGGCTTGGGCTTCTTTGTGAAGATTAGGAGTACTTTTGGCTCAGATGGCTCTGTACAGTAGAATCATTGCATTAGATACTGCCTCTGCCTGTGAAGCATGAGTTCAACTCCCGAGTCAGAGAGGGGAATCTCCTTATTAGTAAATGCAGATATAGTAAAACGCATTCCCCAGGTTCCTACGTTGAATATACTATTTTTAGCAAATCTTGATATAGTAAATTACTTGCCCAGGTCCCTTCAAGTTCATTATGAAGGGATTTTACTGTGATGCTGTAAAATTACTAACTTACTTAGAGAGCTTTACCCAAAGTGTTAGGTCTCCCAGAGTCAGTTATAGGGGATTCTAGACCAATGGCCACAATATATAACAGTTACCTCTCTAGAAATACTCACCTAAAGGGTTATTAGGAACACCTGTTCAATTTCTTATTAATGCAATTATATAATCAACCAATCACATGGCAGCTGCTTCAATGCATTTAGGGGTGTGGTCCTGGTCAAGACAATCTCCTGAACTCCCAACTGAATGTCAGAATGGGAAAGAAAGGTGATTTAAGCAATTTTGAGCGTGGCATGGTTGTTGGTGCCAGACGGGCCGGTCTGAGTATTTCACAATCTCTGCTCAGTTACTGGGATTTTCATGCACAACCATTACTAGGGTTTACAAAGAATGGTGTGAAAGGGAAAAACATCCAGTATGCGGCAGTCCTGTAGGCGAAAATGCCTTGTTGATGCTAGAGGTCAGAGGAGAATGGGCCGACTGATTCAAGCTGATAGAAGAGCAACGTTGACAGAAATAACCACTCGTTACAACCGAGGTATGCAGCAAAGCATTTGTGAAGCGGATGGGCTACAACAGCAGAAGACCCCACCGGGTACCACTCATCTCCACTACAAATAGGAAAAAGGAGCTACAATTTACACGAGCTCACCAAAATTGGACAGTTGAAGACTGGAAAAATGTTGCCTGGTCTGAAGAGTCTCGACAGTTAGAATTTAGCGTACACAGAATGAGAACATGGATCCATCATGTCTTTTTACCACTTTGCAGGCTGGTGGTGGTGTAACGGTGTGGGGGATGTTTTCTTGGCACACTTTAGGCCCCTTAGTGCCAATTGGGCATCGTTTAAATGCCACGGGCTACCTGAGCATTGTTTCTGACCATGTCCATCCCTTCATGACCACCATGTCCCCATCCTCTGATGGCTGCTTCCAGCAGGATAATGCACCATGCCAAAAAGCTCCAATCATTTCACATTGGTTTCTTGAACATGAGAATGAGTTCACTGTACTAAAATGCACCCACAGTCACCAGATCTCAACCCAATAGAGCATCTTTGGGATGTGATGGAACGGGAGCTTCATGCCCTGGATGTGCATCCCACAAATCTCCATCAACTGCAAGATGCTATCCTATCAATATGGGCCAACATTTCTAAGAATGCTTTCAGCACCTTGTTGAATCAATGCCACGTAGAATTAAGGCAGTTCTGAAGGCGAAAGGGGGTCAAACACTGTATTAGTATGGTGCTCATAATAATCCTTTAGGTGAGTGTAGAACTGTTAGGTCAGAATATTTCATATAAAAATGTATTCCTGTAGTTGTATACAAAAATTACATAGAACATATTTTTATTGCTCATTCTAGCGCTATCAACAAACCTAAGAAACGTATTGGTTAATAAAGTTACATTAGCAAACCTATTATATCGTACATTACCTGAGTGTATTTAGTTTTCTGAATTCAGCAAATCCCCAACCGAAACATGCTATCTTTATACTGGTAAAAAAAAAGACTTGCTCCTCTTCTGATTCATACGTATGCCCTCAGCCTTGTCCATCACCACCAGAATATGGTTTCTAATAATAGCCCGACTACTTTAATTTCTCTGATTTCCCAGACATTTATTTAGCTAGCAGTGTTTTTCCCAGATTTGTTTTCCAGCCGGGTGGCACAAAAAAGTAGCCGGGTGGGGTACAACAGGGGAATGGAGGGCCAGCACATCACTGCTTACAACATAGGAGGCAGATGAGGAGGTGAGCAGATTATAGCTGTGTGGTTACCAAAATTAGCCGGATAGAGCACCTGGGGAGAACACTGGTTGTGAGTCCTACAAGAACTGTCTGGGAAGTACAGAACTTTTTTTTTTTTTTGTCGCTGGCTAGAACTTCAACAATATTATCTTGAAAGAAGAAATGTCTAAAACAAAACAATAAAGAAAAATAAGGCCAGACGCCCTCTTGCATTTGCAAACCTCTCTCAAAATGCTGAGGGCTGGTTCACACTTGGAAGCTTTTCAGCGCTTGGCTGAACAGGGATTGCAAATCGCGGTAAAAATGCAAATTTTTGTAACACAAATTTGTGATGTGCGCTCCCATTGTAAACTAGCCCTGATAGTGATTGTGCAACTTAAAGAAAACCTGTAACGAGAAAAAACCTCCCCTGGGGGGTACTCACCTCGGGATCCTATCGAGGCTTCCCCCTCCTCCTCTGTCCCACGGCGGCGGCGATAAAGCTCCTCGAACAGCGGGGATGTAAATATTTACCTTTGCGGCTCCGGTGCACTGTCTGCTCTCCACTCGGAGATAGGCGGAAATAGCTGATGTCCGTCGGGCCGCTCTACTGAGCAGACGCAAGTCTCCTGCACCTGTGCAGTAGAGCGGACCCGACAGATCGGCCATTTTCGCCTATTGCCGTGTTGAGAGCCGCAACAGCGCCCCCGCTGGAGCCGGGAAGGTAAATCAGCGCTTGTCAGGCTTGTGGAGGGAGGATTCCGGGACACTTCAGGGGAGCCAGCGCTGGATTGCCTGCAGCTACAGGGGAGGGGGAAGCCAGATTGGGACCCTGAGGCTTCTCCCTACTGAGGTGAGCACCCCCCCAGGGGAACTTTTTATTTGTTACAGGTTCTCTTTAAAAGTGGAGCTATTTTTGGGCCCTGCTTTCCCCTGTGAAATAGCTTCGAAAATGCTGCATGCAGGACATTAACTTTCATTAGCTTAGCTTTCCAGAATCGCTGGCGATTTGGAATCGCGGCTGAAAGGGGTGGGGCTATAGCACTTACAAAGTATTTCTGATCTTTGCTGTTCTGCAGAGTGTATGCTAACCATCTCCTATTGTTTCGTTTTTTTAGGATGGATATCAGCAGAATTTTAAGCGAGGCACGGGGCAGGGCGGGCCTCGGGGGGCACCTCGAGGTAATGCTCAAGCGATGCACTCCTAACAGCTACAGCAGGCTTCATGGGGCACGGGCCTGAGGAATAGAAGGAATATTTTTACCCCCCTTTTCCCCCTCCCTCAAATAACAATGCCTAGATTGTGTCGGCCACACTAATCTCCCCGCAGCACCTAGAATGGGAAGCCCCCCGGCCTCGCTCGGGTGCTGAGTGAGGGGTCCGCTCATGTGAATGATCCATGCCCAAGTAGCCATTAAATGCTCGACTGGGAATAAAAAAACAAAACAATGCTTTTCGCTAGAATGACTCGCCTTTTTTTAACCACAGAATTTCTCCTGAAAACTTGAAGTTTAATTTATTTTTCTTTCTTTCTTTTTTTTTTTTTTTTTCTTTTCAAGCTTTACTACCTGTCGCTGCCTTTTTCTTTTTCCACCCACACAGAGTGTGTAAAACTTCATTTTTTTTTTTTCCTCCCCTTCTTTCTCTTTACTTTTTATTTTTATTTCTTAAACTTTTTTGCAAGCAAAGCTTAAAACTGTTTTACCCACCCCTGCTACTCAACTTCCCAGGAAAAAAAAACTCTGAATTTGTGAATCGTTGCTTGAGTTTCAATAAAGTTGTGTTAAGTCAACTGCAGCTGGTTGCGGAGTTTTTTTCCGGTGTGGTCTGTTAAACACGGCACGTTTCGTTGGCTGGGCCATCTCCATGGTGACGGTATGAATCCTGACGCCAATAACAGGCCGTAAACCTTGGTGTTGTGTGATAGATGGGGGTTCTGTGACTTGTTTCCTGGAAGTGGCTGGGCCTGTGGGCGCCAAAGCACAGTGTGCACTCGTGTTTTTATTACTGTTTTGAGAAGAGATGCAGCAAGTCTTTTGAACATCTTTGTTTTTGAATGCGGACAGGTTGTCGTTTAGCTTGTACGCATAGTATTTTAGTTGGTGGTTTAGTTGGTTGGCGTGTGTACGTACTTGTCAGGTCAACAACTCGCTGCGGCCAAATGTATCAAAAGTGAGTTAATTAAATGAAGCAGGCGGCAATGTAACAGATGAAGCCGCCGGCTTCGGCTCTCTCTCCTACCCCTGCCTCTCTCCTATACAATACTGGCAGCCAGGGACGTGCGTGTCCCCCCAGAGTCGTTCGTCGTGGCAGGGAACCCTGCCGTTCATTCTTGCAGAGCGAGTGTTGGCAGAAGCAATGTCTGCAGCCTCCCCGCTCTGCTTGTTTCTTGCGACTAACGACTCTCGGGGACACGCGTGTCCCCCGGCTGCCAGTGTTCTATAGGAGAGAGGCAGGGGGAGGAGAGGAGGCAGAGCCGAAGCCGGCAGCTTCATCTGTTACATTGCCGCCGGCTTAATTTAACTAAATTAACTCACTTTTGATACATTTGGCCGCAGCGAGACGGCCAGTAAAAACATGAATCGGTACATTACTTAGCTCAGTTGCACCCGGCTAATGGAATAGTACTGAAAAATCATTCAACCAAAACGCCGACTCCTCCGTTTATGAAACCATCGACTCCAACTCCAGGTACTCAAAATCGCTTCGACTCGGACACCACAGCCCTGGTACACACACAAACGTGTCAACATAATAAATGGACAGCTAAGTTACGTGTCTGGGTGTGTGTGTGTGTGTGTCTGGGTGTGTGTGTGTGTGTAGTGTGTGTGTAGTGTGTGTGTGTGTGTACAGTGTGTGTGTGTGTGTATACAGTGTGTGTGTGTGTGTAGTGTGTGTGTGTGTGGGTGTGTGTGTGTGTGTGTGTGTATATAGTGTGTACAGTGTGTGTGTGTTGTGTGTGTATATAGTGTGTACAGTGTGTGTGTGTGTGTGTGTGTGTGTGTGTGTGTACAGTGTGTGTGTGTGTGTGTGTGTGTGTGTGTGTGTGTGTGTGTGTGTGTGTGTGTGTGTGTGTACAATGTGTGTACAGTGTGTGTGTGTGTGTGTGTGTGTGTGTGTGTGTGTGTGTGTGTGTGTGTGTGTGTGTGTGTGGTCATGTTGTACAGTTGGTTGTGCGTTAAAGGACACCCGAGGTGAAAATAAACTAATGAAATAAACGATTGTATCTCTCTTCCTTCTCCTAAAAATCACTTTTTAAGATATTCCACAGTTTTATTTTATGTTTAAATCTACTTTAAGTTTTAACTGTCTTATTGTTTTTGCTCAATGACACATTCATTGAAGTATGCCAGAGCTAAAATGTATGAACTAGTGACCCTTTTTATCTCTTTCCTGTTCTCAGAAGTCATTTTCTGCTAGAAAGGTGTTTTATAGTTTGAATTTCTTATCAGTGAGGGTCACACTGTAGTCACTTCCTGTCTGAGTCAGGACTGAGTCAGCCACTTACATATCTGATATTTAACTCTTTCAGGCAGAGAAAGAAAAAAAAGAAACCCAGCATAGTCATTTGTGTGCTAGGAACCTGTACATAAACAGGTCTATCTCATTATGTCACATCTGGTACCCTTTAAGTTGGATGTATGTATGAAGCCTAAACCCCAGGGTCATGTAGGAGACCAGAAACCCAATGATGCCGAATTGATTTATACATCATTTAATGTAGCTATATGTGTATTCTCACAAAAATGAGGGAAAAGAGGTGCCCAGGAATGATAAAATACACTAAAAGCAAAAATAAAATGAGAAATGAGGTGGCTTACCTCAATGACGACAATTCATATACAATTATTTATTAGTATAAAGCGCAAGCAACTTGTTTCGTGGGAACTCGCTCACTTCCTCAGGCCAAATAAAGTGCCTACAAGCTACATGTTGTACATTAAGTTGGATGTGTGTATGTGCCCCAGGGTCATGTAGGAGACCAGAAGCCCAATGGTGCTGAATTGCTTTTATACAGCATTCAATGTAGCTATTTGTGTATCCTCACAAAGGTGGGTTGCAAATCTTTGCAATTACTGCCAGAGCGTACGGGAAAATAACCGTCCTTGTTCGGTTTTCCAGGTCTGTGGTACAGGGACTGTTTGGTCGCACTTCCCGGATTTTTTTTGAATGAAGCTAAAAAACGAACACCTCTGAAGAGGCCTAACAATGTCAACAATGAGTGAGACGGCCAGTGCATAAAAAAGGTCTATAAAATCGCATGAGAAAGGAGAGGTAGTGTATCAACTTGGTGGCTGATCGACCATCTGATTCGATGATTATCAAATCGAATGAAAATTAGTGCTTCCAAGAGCATGCGCGATCGACAATGTGACCAAATTTGGGCTGGAATTGATTGTATCGATCAGACAATGCTGCAAGATGTCTGGCTGTTGTGGTCAATATTGGGAGGAGCGTTGAAACCCCCGGCAATGTTCCCCCTAAGGTCAAATGTTCTTGCCCAGTGCATTGTACCTGTCCTTGTCTGCCGCTGGCTCTGTGCTCTGACTATATACTCACCCCACTTGGTTGCTAGCATGCATGTGGATGTCGCGCACACACCCTTCTCCGGCCTCCACATGGGACGCATGTATGGAAGGACCCCGGAGCCGGCGGCGGACATGGACAGGTAAAGTATACTGCACGGGGGGGTTGGGGTTCACATTTTGGGGGGGAGGGGGCAGTGGCAGATGCGGCTTCACAAGGCTGACCCCCAATGGATTTCAGTGAGGAATCTGCCTGCAGTGTATGGGGAACTGTTTTTTATGCATTGGGTGCCTCTACCCCGTTATTGACACTCGGGAGGAGGTAATCTAGCCCACCATGGGCTCCAATCAATAGTGTTTTTTACCCCTGATTCAGAGGACCTGAAAGGGTTGGAGAAGATGAGGAAGTGGGAGGGAGCATTGTGGAAGGCCTGCCTCTTCCTGTATGGAAATTTAATTTATCCAAATTTCAGATTTTTTTTTAAGGAGTGATTACCGTGGGGGGGGGGGGGGGGGGTTTAACAAGGAGAGGAACGGACAACGCACAGCGGTATATAGATCCAGCATGGACGCACCTCTGTGCTTATTTTAGTAGCTTTGCCTCAGGTCAGGTGTCCTTTAAATGTTGCTGCAAGCCTAAATAGCTAGCATCTAATTGACAATCATCTTTAGTTACTGTGAGAGGGGGCGGAGTTTAAGCAGTCAGGGAAAAGGATGTAGAATATTTGTTCCAGCAGATAATTAGAATTTTAAGATTGCAAAAACCAAACAAAAGTACCTGGGTGGAGACCAACTAGGGAATGCAGGGCCGGGTGCAACCCCATTTACAGTATAGGAGGAGGAGGCGACAAGCCAATGACAAAGACGGGTGCTCACCAAAATTAGCTGGGTGTAACGCCCAGCTAAAAGAGCTTGGGGAGAACAGTGCATTGAAATTTCCCATGCATATTTTTTTTTTTCTCGAAACCTTGCCTGTATGATGGATGCAGGCATGGGCTCTGGATACTATTGTCATTTAGATCTGAGTGATGTGTCCATGTAAAAATTGCGCTCGGTAATTTGAGTGTCGGGTATTTGAATATTAGTAATATGAAATACTATGTCTAACACTAACCTCTCCTCCCTACCTACTAACACTACCCTCCCCTTAGGCTTTGATACATGCACAACACGAAACATACATAGACATATGACTATGGCAGGGACTAGATTGTGAGTTCTTCTGAGGGACAGTCAGTGACAAGACCATATACTCTGTACAGCACTGCAGAAGATGTCAGCGCTATATATAAATGACATAAGTGATGCAACAAGCCTGGGCTGAATTTTCTTGCTGTTGTCAAGGTGGTCAAATTTTAGTTTTCGTTGAAAAGACATTCGTCCATCAAGTCAAACCAGAAAATAAATAAGCAATAGCAAAACAATATAGCTAAAAGTTAGAAAATGGGGTGGCTTGCAACTGCGGCCATGATGCACAGCCCATGCACTGACCACTTTAGAGGCCCTGCAGTGACCTATAGTAAAATGCAGTAAATTACTCACACATTTTTAGTGGTAATTTTCCTGGTTGTAGCATCAGAAACCCTTCCTATATCTATATATTAGTATGTAGCCCCTTCCAATGATGCTGTGTGCCCCCACAGAACGCTAGACGCCAGGAGACCGTGCTCATGGTCGTTCTGAAATGTTGGATTAACTATTCTATATCACAATAAACCTCATGCAAAATCTTATTTCTGTGCCGACATCTGTTCACTGGATTGACTATTGATGGCGTGGTTGTACATCGTATTGTTTGAGCACTTAGTCTACATCCAGGCTTATACCCTATGGTGTGCAGGGTTGTACTTGGTTCTATGTGTGAGAGTCCTTTCCTTAACACACTTGCATAGGGTGAAGTGGACTCCAAGTTGAGTCACGATGTCGTACAAGATGTTTGGGCAGAGCTGAAGTCCAGGAAGAGGATCCTTGCATAGGTGTCCATTTTTTTCAAGGTGTTCCATAATGTATTCCAGGCTGATGTTGATGGCATCATCAATGGAACTGTATGCAAACAGGAGTGGGTCGATGAAGTCTGTGGTCTTTCAGGTGTGACAGGACCTGTCTTTCAAGGATCTTAGCATCAGTGGATTTTAATGCGATAGTCCTGTAGGTGGTGAGACATGAGGCATCCTCTCTGTGGGAGTCCCCAAGGCTCGGGCCTTGGCCCCCTACTGTTCTCCCTATATACATCCTCCATTGGCAAGGTTCTCTTCTCCATGGGTTTTAACTATCATCTGAATGCAGATGACACCCAGATCTACCTCCACACCCCTGACACATCCACCACTAGCATGGACAAGGTCTCCTCCTGCCTATCGGCCATATTCTTCTGGATGTCCGCGAAGTTCCTGAAACTTATCCTGGGCAAAACGGAATGTATGATATTCCCGCCCCGGCCATCCCTGACCCTCCCAGATGTGCATGTCACTGTTATCCACACTACCATTTGCCCTACCTCTCAAGCCTGCTGTCTGGGTGTCACCCTGTACTCCGCACTCTCCTTCACTCCCTACATCCAAAACCTCACAAAGTCCTGCAACTTCCACCTCGGTAACATCTGCAATATCCGCCCTTTCCTGACCTCTGCCACCACCAAACTCCTCATCCATGCCCTCATAATCTCCCGCCTTGACTACTGTAATGCCCTTCTGTCTGGTCTCCCTATGACCCAAGTAGCCCCACTGCAGTCTGTCATGAATGCAGCAGCCAGAATTATCCACTCCTTCCATTGCTCCACCAGGGCGGCTCCCCTCTGTGAATCCCTCCACTGGCTTCCTATCCAGTCCAGAATCAGATTGAAGATACTGTGTGAGGCCTACAAATCTGTCCACAAATCCTGTCCAACCTACATTTCGTCTGCCGCTCACTCCGCTCCTCCAATGAACTTCGCCTGACCGCCTCCCGCATCACCCAGTCCCATGCACGCCTCCAGGACTTCTCAAGAGCTGCTCCAACACTATGGAACTTCCTATCTCCACCCATTAGGGCAGCCCCCTCCTTCAACATCTTCAAGAAGGCCCTCAAAACGCACCTTTTCACTCTGGCCTACCACCCCTCACAATTGCACTAAACCTACAGCTGTACTCTGGTCCCCTACCTTTTGTGTCCCTACCTCTCCCTCTAGATTGTAAGCCTTCAGCACAGTGTCTTTGTGTCTCCTACCTGATCATGCACCTCCATTACTGTGCATCCATCCTATAGATCTGAGTGAACTTGACTTGCCTAATCTCCATGCTCCCCTCCAGTGACTGACTAAGCATTACCTTGTACTCCTACTGTGCTGCGTGATCTGGTTTGCATGTATTCCTGTATTGTCTTATTGCTGTATGTCACCCCTAAATATTGTCTGTAACCCTAACTAATGTCCAGCGCTGCGTAATATGTTGGCTCTTTATAAATCCACACCTTCTAGAGATTTGGTGACTATGGAGGTGAGTACAGGAGCCAGCTGGCTATCACAAGTTTTTGCTGACACCCCATCTGTGACTGAGGCTTCCCTAAGGTATAGGTATATCACATGCTCTAAAAATCTTAGTGAATGGTCATGCAGTTTATTGGTAAGTTACCGAACTATTACTGCATGGGTGAAAATCTTAGTGAATTTTGAAAAAAAGTCTTAATGGGAATCTGAAGCGAAAATAAACAGATATAATTTATATGTGTAGTACAGCTATGAAGTAGAACATTATTAGCACAGATATGAGTTTTATATTGTTTCCAGTACATGAAGATTTAAACTTCAGTTATCTATGCAAAAGAGCTTCTCTGAGCTCTCCGACCAAGCTTGTTACAGTGCTGTTTTCTGAAGCACTCATCTCAACCTGCCTCTCACCGTTTCTTGTTTAAGGTTTTTCTGACAGGAAGTTCAAAGCTTCATTAGTGCTGCTCTGTTTCATCATTTAAAATAGTGTGATTTGTAAACTGCAAATATTAGAAAATGATGCATTGTTATAAAAAAAAAAAAAAGCTATATGACAATAAAAATGACTCTCTTCTTTGCTACTAATGTTCTTCATCTATCCATACTAGATATATAATTCATTATATAAGTTCTTTTTTTTCTGCTGCATTGCCACTTTAAACCTAGAATGCGGTAATTCTTCTGACTTTATTTTTTGATGACCGTGTCTTAGTGACTGCTAGCTGTTTTAGTTGGTGTGTGTATTATGCAGTGTTCTCCCCAGGCTCTAGTTTTGGTGAGCACCCGGCAGTCATCGGCTCATCTCCTCCTCTGTTGTAAACAGAGTTGTGCAGAGAAGCACCTGCCCAGCATTTTCTCATCTCACCCCACCCGGCTACTTTTTCATGCCACCCGTGTGTGTGTGTGTAGGTGTGTGTAGGTGTGTGTGATGTGTGGTGTGTGTGTGTGTGTGTAGGTGTGTGTGTGTGTGTGTGTGTGTAGGTGTGTGTGTGTTGGGTGTGTGTGTTGGGTGTTCTGAATGTTATACACTGCTGCTGTCTTCTGTTCTACCTTCAGCGGTTTCCTCCTCCCGGGTACAAGATTTATCCTGCTCAGATTCTGCAACTCTTTTCTGCAAGAAACTGATTTTTTCAGAATCAGTTTTATTCGCCAAGTGCGATGGGAGTCGTACTCGGAATTATTTGTGGTTCACATGGCATAGGCAAGTTCAAAAACAGGCAAACATAAACACAGGCAGATGTGACAAGTCATTACAAGTGTACAAAAGTATATAGACAATATCTACAGTGTGAGCAGGCCTGGGAGGCCTGCGTACAGTCATTAAGATCAAAGAGTTTATAAAAAGTGTCGATAAAGCTGGCTGCGTGGCCTGGGAGGCCTGCGTAGAGTCATTAAGTTCAGTAGGTATTGGAGACCTGGCTGCGTGGCCTTAATGTCCCGGCTGGAGTGAGGCTCAGACCTGAAGTGAGTACTTCCCTAGTTTAGCATCCGGACCGCTTGATGGAAGAAGGAGTTCCTGCGCCTGGTGGTTTTGGATGGGATAGTTCTATAGCGGCGACCCGACGGGAGAAGATCAAAGTAGCGACTGCCAGGGTGGGAGGGATCGAGAGAGATCCTGGTGGCCCTTGTCTTCATCCTAGCAGCGTGGAGGAGATTGAGAGCTGGCAGTGGAGATCCGATGATTCTCTCCGCATCAGTGATTACTCTCTGCAGCTTATACCTGTCCCTGGCCGTCGCGCCAGCGTACCAGACAATGATTGAAAAACAAAGGATGGATTCAATGGTTGCAGTATAGAAGCTGATCAGCAGTTCCCGTGGTATGCCAAATTTTTTCAGCTGACGCAGGAAGAACAACCTCTGCTGTGATTTCTTTAGAATTTTGCTTTTCCTGGAAGACACAAAACTCTGAATTGTAAATCAAAATTCATTTTATCAGATCTCTCCTACTAGAAATTTAGTATTTTTAGAGCGCCAACTTCCATAGAGCTGTACAGAGTATATTATCTTGTCACTTAAAGGGACACTTAAGTCAAACCAAAAAAATGAGTTTTACTCACCTAGGGCTTCCAATAGCCCCCTGCAGCTGTCCGGTGCCCTCGCCGTCTCCCTCCGTTCCTCCTGGCCCCGCCTGCAGCCACTTCCTGTTTCGGTGACAGGAGCTGACAGGCTGGGGACGCGAGTGATTCTTCGCGTTCCCAGACACATTAGCACCCTCTATGCTGCTATATGGTATATGATATATGCTATAGCAGCATAGATGGCGCTATTGTGGCCAGGAACGCGGAGAATCACTCGCGTCCCCAGCCTGTCAGCTCCTGTCACCGAAACAGGAAGTGACTGCTGGCGGGGCCAGGAGGAACGGAGGGAGACGGCGAGGGCACCGGACAGCTGCAGGGGGCTATTGGAAGCCCTAGGTGAGTAAAACTCATTTTTTTTGTTTGACTTAAGTGTCCCTTTAAAGATGAACTGTAGTGAAAATGAAGTAATGAATGCGTTTGCTTATTGTTTACAATATTCATTTATAGATTTAGTCAGTGTTTGCCAATGTAAAATCTTTCCTCTCCCTGATTTACATTCTGAAATGTATCACTGGTGGTGACATACTTAGTTCTGCCAGGTCATCTGTACGGAATGTTCGTTTACTTAAGAGGAGCTGTTAGGTATAGGGTCTCAGAGAAAAAAACATATCAGTAGCTAAATATTGGCTGTACTTACATTACATATGCATTTCACTGTCCACGTTTGGATTTTACAGAATTTTTATGTAGTATTTGTAGAGAATGATGCTCCTGACAGCTAATGGCAGGTTCCATGTTTGTCTGTCTCCTATGAAGCCAATTGTGTGGTCATGTCCTCCCTGCTTCCTGATGATTCCACTCACAAAAAAGATCGTAATGGACAACACTACTGTGCAGTGAATATTAATTAGCCATGTGGCTAGGAACAATAGCGGACTCATGCAGTATACTCTAACGGAACATGTGCCCTGTGATTTTTCAGTGCTGTGAATTAGGCTGCTGTTACAAGCTGCTGTAACATGAGCCTGTAACGTCTCACTGTGAAAGCAGCCTTAGTGCAGGATAGGGAAATGAAGGAGGAGGACCCAAGGTAGTGCAGTGGGGAGAAGCAGCCCCAGAATGCTTTGCAGTATCTGTTATGCGTCCTGCCGGCCTCCTTAGGAGCTTGGGAATAACGAGCCCTGCTGTTCAGCAAACATCAAAGTAAGAGAGATTTTTACCTTCAGTATTGCCTTTTTGGCTTCCTTCTAAACTGTTTTAACACAGGAGAATAGAGGTTTAAATTAGCTTTTGCAGCCTGACAGTTACTCTTTAGAGTTCTATGCACAGAGGAGGAAGATGCTGGTTGCTTGGCAGTTGTAAGCAGCCATTATGTCCCACAATTCGAGGTTCACAGATAGCAAATTGTCAGGACCATGGTTATGACATCACACTGTGGGAGGGTTTTCACCTCCGTATTGGGCACAGAGGCCACACACTTAAAAAAAGGAGCAGCTTCCTCGGAATTAAGCTCAATCCTTGGTTATAGTACATCTTTACATGTCCCTCAGAAGAGCTCACAATCTAGTCCTTACCATAGTCCTATGTCTATGTATGTATTGTGTAGTGCATGTATCATAGTCTAGGGCCAGTTTGGGGGGAAGCCAATTAACTTATCTGTATGTTTTGGGGATGTGGGAGGAAACTGGAGTGCCCAGTGGAAACCATAGGCATGAGAAGAACATACAGTAATAACTTCCATGCTGATAGGGCCCTGGCTGAGATATGAACCAGGGACCCAGAGCTGCAAGGCAAGAGTGTTAACCACTATGCTACCTGCTCTTATCTGTATTGTTCCAAAAAAAACAATAAAAATGTTAACCTCCCTATTTGCAAAAGAAATAAGACCGCTTGTTATGTGCTGAAGGGTTTAGCCACATTGACCTGAATACTAGGAGCACACTAGGCAGAATCGCTAGCGCTGCAGAAAACGCGTGTCCTTGCCCATAATGAAAGTCTGTTTCCACAGTTAGCAACATATTGAGGAAATGAAAGAGCACAGGCTCAGTTCAAGTTCAGGCTCGAAGTGGCAGAGCAAGAAAAAACAGTCATTCAGCCCGCAGACCAGCGCCAAAGACCTACAACATCATCTTGCTGCAGATGGAGTCACTGTGCATCGTTCAACCATTCAGCGCACTTTACTCAAGGAGATTCTGTATGCAGAGGAATCATTTTCTCCGCCCACAGCACAAACAGAGCTGCTTGAGGTACGCTAAAGCTCATCTGGACAAGCCAGCTTCATTTTGGAATAAGGGGCTGTGGACTGATGAAACTAAAATTGAGTTATTTGGGCATCACAAGGGGCGTTATGCATGGAGGAAAAAGAACACCGCATTCCAAGAAAAACATCTGCTACCTACAGTAAAATATGGTGGTGGTTCCATCATGCTGAGGGGCTGTGTGGCCAGTGCAGGGACTGGGAATCTTGTCAAAGTTGAGGGACACATGGAATCCACTCAGTATCAGCAGATTCTGGAGACCAATGTCCAGGAATCGGTGACAAAGCTGAATCTGCGCCCAGGCTGGATCTTTCAACAAGACAACCACTCTAAACACTGCTCAAAATCCACTAAGGCATTTATGCAGAGGAACAAGTACAACATTCTGGAATGGCCATCTTAGTCCCCAGACCTGAATATAACTGAAAATCTGTGGTGTGAGTTAGAGAGCTGTCCATGCTCGGAAGCCATCAAACCTGAATGAACTAGAGATGTTTTGTAAAGAGGAATGGTCCAAAATACCTTCAACCAGAATCCAGACTCTCATTGGAGCCTACAGGAAAGGGGTTTAGAGGCTGTAATTTCTGTAAAAGGAGGATCTACTAAATATTGATTTCATTTCTGTTTTGTGGTGCCCAAATTTATGCACCTGCCTAATTTTGTTTAAACCATTATTGCGCACTTTCTGTAAATGGAATAAACTTAATTTCACTTCTCAAATATCACTGTGTGTGTCTCCTATATGATATATTTAACTGACATTTTTTATTGTAACAACCAACGATTTATACAGGAAAATTATGACGATTAACAAGGTTGTCCAAACTTTCGCTTCCCACTGTAATGTATTTCAATGGAGATGCAGAGGATGTGTTTTTACATGCATTTTTATTTCTTAAAAATATACCGGGAGACGTCTTGGTAAAAAAAAAAAAAAAAAAAACTGGGCTTACCGACATCACGCCACACGGACCAGTCTCTCGCTGTTTGCTTCGCTCTCCCATCGCTGCAGCCCGTTCACTCTGCTGTCCATACTGAGCGGGTCAGGAGCAGTTTTCATTGGCTCCTGACCCTGTGATCACTGTGAGCCAATCACAGTGATCACAGTGTCAGGAGCCAATGAAAACTGCTCCTGACCGGCTTACGTAACTCTGCTGCCACACTGACAGCAGAGCTTGTGGGCTGCAGCGACGGAGAGCGGTGGGTGCTGTAATTGAAATCTACGCCCTGGCAGGGATAACCGGTCCCAAACAGGGCATAGATATCAATTACCGTGGTTTGAAAGCGGTTAATATCTGCAGCCTGTGCCAATCATTTTGTGGATGAGGAATGAGGTTGTGATATTTCTGAAAATGATCAATTTGCTTTCTGTTTTTCTTTCCTACGCCACTTCCTCTGGCTGCTCATTTGATCATGTGACTGTTCTTAGACCTGAATGGGACAGCAAGTTTTCTTTACGGCAGAGTCTGCATTCCATAATGCATACCAAGCTGTGGCTTAATGATAAAGAGAACCAGAGATGAAGCACCTTCTCGTATTTTACCTTATAAATCAGTGGGAACATGACAGTAAACACCTAATCTGCTCTTTGTTTCATTGTTCTCTGTTTAATCTGACTGTTATCACCTCTGATAAGAATCCCCGACTGAGCACTCAGTCTAGCTTTGCTACGGAAAGATTATAGCGGAGTCTGTCTTCTCTGGTGTCTTTTCAAGCCCAAGCCTGCCCCCTTGTGGCTGTGCTGTAATGACTCAGCTATAATTATTCCCTGCAAAGCCAGACTGAATGCTCAGTCCGGGATTCTTATCACAGCTGATAACAGACACTTTTAGCAGTGAGGATGAAACAGAGAGCATGGTAAGTGTTTTCTCTAATGTTCTTACTGATATATATGGTAAAATACACAAGGGTGCTTCGTCTCTGGTTCACTTTAAGCGCTGGTTGGCAGAGCCACAGAGACCAGGGTTCCTTGTGCTCTGAACACCGCCCTCCACTTGCCAGCAGATTCAAGCTGTAAAACTTCTTGATAAATGGGCATAGGTTATGATTAAGAAGCCAAATGACCTTCCTAATATAAATATATATATATATATATATATATATATATATATTACGGTATATAAATAAATATATATATATATATATATATATATATATATATATATATATATATATATATATATATATATATATATACACCGTATTTTTCGGACTATAAGACGCACTTTTTGTCCCCCAAAAGTAGGGAGAAAAAGTGGGTGCGTCTTATAGTCCGAATGTGCCAGCTTACCGTTCTGGTGCTTGTTTCTTTTGTCATGTAAATCAATGTAATGACGTCTGCGGTGGGGAGAAAGCAGCAGCAGCGCGATCCAAAGTCCTTCTGAGCGGCATAGCAGCAGCCACTGTGTAACATGGCAGTACAGTACTTGTCCTGGCCGGGCCGCCCCCTCTCAGCGCATTAGCCTTGTATCAGCGCCATGGAAAGTGCTTGTGAGCGGCATAGCGGCAGCCGTAGTGAAGAACGCGTCCTGGCCGGCCCCTCTCCGTTCAGCAGCCCTGTATCAGCGCCATCCAGAGTGCTTGTGAGCGGCATAGCGGCAGCCGCTGTGATGTCCGGGGATGCTGCACGTGGTTTTGATCCTCATGTCAGCGCGAACCTGGCAGCGTTGCGCGGCTTCGGCCGCTATGGCAACAGTGTCCACACAGGCTTCCGTATTGCCCTGGTGCCCTCTCATGACGTCATGAGAAGGCGCCAGTAAACAGGGCAATACGGAAGCCTGTGTGGACACTGTTGCCATAGCGGCCGAAGCCGCGCATCGCTGCCAGGTTCGCACTGACATGAGGATCACAACCACGTGCAGCATCCCCGGACATCACAGCGGCTGCCGCTATGCCGCTCACAAGCACTCTGGATGGCGCTGATACAGGGCTGCTGAACGGAGAGGGCCGGCCAGGACGCGTTCTTCACTACGGCTGCCGCTATGCCGCTCACAAGCACTTTCCATGGCGCTGATACAAGGCTAATGCGCTGAGAGGGGGCGGCCCGGCCAGGACAAGTACTGTACTGCCATGTTACACAGTGGCTGCTGCTTTGCCGCTCAGAAGGACTTTGGATCGTGTTGCTGCTGCTGTCTCCCCACTCCAGATGTCAGAATAATTTACAGCATGAATACCCACACGTGACTACTTTGTGAAGATGTCATCCAGGCTGGTGAGATGTGAAAGGTCATTGTAGTGGTTAGTGTAGTTGGGGAGGGGGGAGCAGGGGTTTGTGTAGTATAGTGCAGAGTAGCTGAGGGGGGAGGTGGGGAAGGTATCAGGGGTTAGTGATTTGTGATGTAATATAGTATAGTTGGTGGGGGCAGCAGGGGTTAGTGTAGCTGGGAAGTGTAACTTAGAAAGGTACATCTTGGGGAGAAAGGTCTATAATACACTCCTGGACTATGGATGCACCTAGATTTAGTATTTTTTTTTTTTTCCTGGTTTTTGCCCTCTAAACCTAGGTGCGTCTTATAGTCCGGAGCGTCTTATAGTCCGAAAAATACGGTATATATATATTTATTTTTTTTTTGAAGTCTCATTTCATTTTTTTTTCTTTTTTAGGTCGCGGAGGGTTCCCGAGACCGAATCGAGATCTGCCACAACTGAACGGTCAAGAATTCAATTGAAAACCCGTTAGAGTGACCCTTACCAAGTTACCAAGTTTTCATTTGTCTGTTCTTTCCCCCCCCTCGCCAGAGAATCTTATCACGAGGGGACTGCTTATAGTTTGCTGGTTTAACATGAGATTGCGATTTTCAGCTTTTAATCTTCAAAACTAATGTGAACTTAAGAAAAAAATATGCACTTACCTATGCAGAGGGGAAGGCTCTGGGTAATATACAGCCTTCCCGCTCCCCTTGTTAAGCGCTGGCTTCCCGTTTGAATCCCCCGCGGTGGGAAGCTTTGGGAGTCTGAGTGCTGCTGAATAGGGGCGGCTTAATACTGCGCATGGTGGGAGAGCGTGCTTGCGAGTGCGCAGTATGGAGCTGCCTGTCTGCAGGGCACTTGGGCTCCCAAAGACTTCTCAAGCCTCCTTCAGCGGCACAGAGCAGTATTTGACCAGTTGGTCGGAGAATGCTACCGGGGGGAGCCAGCGCTGGAATGCGGGGATCTCGGGAAGTCTCAATAGGATCAAGAGCCTTCCCTCTCTTTAGGAAAGTATCTGGTTGATTTTGTTTTTTTAAAGAGACTCTGTAACAAAAAATGGTTTCCCCTGGGGGGTACTCACCTTGGTAGGGAGAAGCCTCTGGATCCTATTGAGGCTTCCCCCATCCTCCTCTGTCCCACGGTGGTCTCACTGCAGCCCCCGGAACGCACAGCCCACACTTTTTGTCAGGCTGTGCAGTATTGACCTTCCCTGGCTCCAGCGGGGGCGCAGTTGCGGCTCTCTGCTTGGAAATAGGTGGAAATAGCCGATCTCTGTCGGGTCTTCTCAACTACGTAGGTGCAGGAGACTTGCGCCTGTGCAGTAGAGCGGACCGACAGCAATCGGCTATTTCCGCCTATCTCCGAGCGGAGAGCTGATACTGCGCCTGCGCTGGAGCCGGGAAGGTAAATATTTACATCCCCGCCGTTCTGGGAGCTTTATCACTGCCGCCGTGAGACACAGGAGGATGGAGGAGCCTCGATAGGATCCGGAGGTTTCCCCCACCCGAGGTGAGTATCCCCCAGGGGAGCTTTTTATTGGTTATAGATTTTCTTTAAGTTCCCTTTAAAGAGAACCCGAGGTGTGTTTAAAGAATGTTATCTGCATACAGAGGCTGGATCTGCCTATACAGTCCAGCCTCTGTTGCTATCCCAAACCCCACTAAGGTCCCCCTGCACTCTGCAATCCCTCATAAATCACAGCCGTGCTGTGAGGCTGTGTTTACATCTGTAATGTCAGTCTCAGCTGCTCCCCCGCCTCCTGCATAGCTCCGGTCCCTGCCCCCATCCCTTCCCTCCAATCAGCAGGGAGGGAAGGGATGCAGGCAGGGACTGGAGTTCTGCAGGAGGCGGGGAGAGCAGCAGACTGACACTATAGAGATAAACACAGCCAGCTCTGACAAGCTGTTTGTCAGCAGAGTGGCTGTGATTTATGAGGGATTGCAGAGTGCAGGGGGACCTTAGGGGGGTTTGGGATAGCAACAGAGGCTGGGCTGTATAGGCAGATCCAGCCTCTGTATGCAGATAATATTCTTCAAACCCACCTCGGGTTCTCTTTAACTGGATTTGCAGAAACCTCTGCAACTGCGTGTTCCTCCTTTGCAGTGGCGCAGTGTTGCTCTAATTTCTGCCTTGGAAATATGACCATTTGGGGCGTAAAGCTGGGCGATGGGTTCGCTAGCTAAGTTAGGGCTGTGAGTGCGTGATGCGCAGTGCAGCAGGTTAGTACAATCGGTTTTAAGACATGATGGCTGAATTTTTGTGTCTCAGACCATCTCTAGTATCGTTTGAAGGATGTTCTAGTTCGTTTGGTCCACCAGGTGACCTGTTCCTCACCTGTCGCTTGTTCCAGAATTGGCTGGACAGGCAGACCTGCAAGTTAACCGCCTGTTGGTAGGTAGACCCATGTTGGCTGTTTGGTCTGCAGATTTCCATCTGATGGCTGCCTATTCAGATTTAGAGCTCCCCCCTGCCTGTTGGTGGATCCATGTTGACTGTTTATTCAGATCAACAGCTCCCCGCTGCCTGTTGGTGGTTCCATGCTGGCTGTTTATTCAGATCAACAGCTCCCCCCCCCCCCCCCCCCCCCCCCCGCATGTTGGTGGATCCATGTTGGCCGGTAATTAAGATTCACAGCTCCCCCCTGCCTGTTGGTGGATCCATGCTGGTTGTTTATTCAGATCAACCGCTACCCCCCCCCCCCCCCCTGCCGGTTTCATCAGATCACCAGCACCCCCTTCCTGTTAGTAAATTTATATTGCCTGTTGGTAGATCCATGTTGGCTTTTTCCTCTGCAGATTTCCAGCTCCTCCCTGCCTGTTGGTAGATCCATATTGGCTGTTAGTGGATCCATGTTGGTTGTTTCGTCAGATTTCCAGCTCCACCCCCTGTCTGTTGGTTGATCCATGTTGGCTGTTTCTTCAGATTTCAGCTCCACCCCCTGCCTGTTGGTTGATCCATGTTGGCTGTTTCGTCAGATTACCAGCTCCCCTGCCCACCTGTTGGTTGATCCATGTTGGCTGTTTCTTCAGATTTCAGCTCCACCCCCTGCCTGTTGGTTGATCCATGTTGGCTGTTTCGTCAGATTACCAGCTCCCCTGCCCACCTGTTGGTTGATCCATGTTAGCTGTTTCTTCAGATTTCAGCTCCACCCCCTGCCTGTTGGTTTATCCATGTTGGTTGTTTCGTCAGATTTCCAGCTCCACCCCGTCTGTTGGTTGATCCATGTTGGCTGTTTCTTCAGATTTCAGCTCCACCCCCTGCCTGTTGGTGGATCCATGTTGGTTGTTTTGTCAGATTACCAGCTCCCCTGCCCACCTGTTGGTTGATCCATGTTGGCTGTTTCTTCAGATTTCAGCTCCACCCCCTGCCTGTTGGTTGATCCATGTTGGAATTAGCAGGGCTGCTATAGATTTGCTGTAAAGACATCAGGTTTACTGCTCACACTGCCATAAATGTCTATGAAGGAATCAAGTAGTCCTGCAATGTTAAGTTTTAATCATTTTGAAAGAAGGTAAATAAAAACCTTTTGTAAGAAGTGTGTTTTTCTTGATTTAGCTGTCATGTATGTGAATAGAATGGTGATGCACAAATTACATTTAGCATTAAAGGATAAGCACTGAATATAATTTTGCATTCTTAAAACAGAAAGTGTTTGCAATAATTCAGCTTTAAGTGAACATCTGTGGTTACCCACAATGCACTGCAGAATATGCAAATGCTCTCTTTGCAGCTAGCCAGGCTAGCATCCAGAACCGCTGGTGTATAGTGAGCCTATAGCTTATACATGTTACAGAGCCACATCAACCAACATGCAGACAGCCTGTTTCAGACTTTTGGTCCTCCTCAGTGCATGGCAGGAATTGATGTGGCTCTATGGGAGAGGGTTTGGACCAGCTCTACAGAATACTTCACGTTGCTGTTCAATAAGAGGTCCTTCTGGTCTCTTTTAGCCCCTTATACTCTCCTGGTGGTTCTGGGTCACCCTGAGCTTTCTGGGGATTCTGTATCAAAGGATAAGCAACACTGAACTGACCCCAAAATTGATAACTACACAACATGTATTGTGGGGTCCTAATATGTCTCACATATGTATCATCTCTATTTACAAGTGTACCTGTAAGCATTAGAACCCGATAGTGCATGTGGTCAGTTCAGGTGTCCCTTAAGTGTGTCTGTCCTTGCAGGTGTCCACACAAGGTGCCCATACATCACTCGATATTGCAACCCGATCGGCCACCTGATTTGAGAAGAGAAACGATGCCATAACATGGTTGTCTGATCAGTCTTTTGATCGATTTTTAAATCGGTTGAATTGATCGATTGGGAATGGTGGAAAAAAATCTCTCAAGGAATCGATCGGCTCCGTGGCGGTAACTGCATTCAATATTGCGACGACCGACGTCCCCTCCCCCCACATGACTGCTGGCCTGCTCTGGTGTCTGGCATCCACACAAGCGCCTGTTCCATGTCACACTGCTGCAAGTTGTGACATCAAAGGACACCTGAAGTTAGAGGGATATGGAGGCTGCCATATTTATTTCCTTTTAATCAATACCAGTTTCCTGGCAATTCTGCTGGTCTATTTGGCTGCAGTAGTGGCTGAATAACATCAGAAACAAGCATGCAGCTAATGCAGTCTGACTTCAGTCAGAGCAGCTGATCTACATGCTTGTTCAGGGGCTGTGGCTAACTATTAGAGGCAGAGGATCAGCAGGGCAGCCAGGCAATCTGCATTGTTTATAGCAGGAGGAGGAGGCAGCTCATCCTAAGACAGGCTGCATCTGATTGACCAGCAGCATGGATGTGCAGAGCCTGATTATAGGCAGGTTACACAACTTGCATTCAAAACAGATGCACCAAAATGGAGGACGTTAGCTTCCAAAAACAGTTTGCGCTCAGTGTTCCGTACTAGACTCTTCCACCACATTGAGGTATCCTCATGGAAGAGACCCTAACCTCTAACAAAAAAAACAGTGTGAACCTGGGGGCACAGCTGGCCATAAAATGGTTTACACATTTTTTTTTTTAGGGAACGGAAAAATTGGCAGTGCTGCCAATTTCTCCCTGTTCCGTAAAAAAAAAAAAAAAAAAAAAAAGCATTGTGTAAAAGGAAATGAATAGGGCAGCTTCCATATCACTCTCACCTTAGGAGTCTTTTAACCTCCTGGGCGATACAATAATATCGCAAGGGGGTGGCACAGCACTTTTTTTTTTTTTAATCATGTAGCTAGCGCTAGCTACATGATAGCCGCTGTGCAGCGGCATCCCCCCACCCCTTCCGATTGCCTCCAGCGATCAGAGCAAACAGGAAATCCCGTTCAGACCGGGATTTCCTGTTTGGCTTCCCCCGTCGCCATGGTGACGATCGGGGTGACATCAACGACGTGACGTCAGAGGGAGTCCCGATCCACCCCTCAGCACTGCCTGGCACTGATTGGCCAGGCTGCGCACGGGGTGGGGGGGCGGCACGGCAGGTAGCGGCGAATCGGAGCGGTGGCGATCAGTATATACACGCAGCTAGCAAAGTGCTAGCTGCGTGTAACAAAAAAAAATTATGCAAATTGGCCCACCAGGGCCTGAGAAATCCTCCGCGGCAGCTTACCCCGAGTTCAGCTCGGGATTATCGCCCAGGAGGTTAACTCAGAACTATATACATCTCATTGACCATCATGAATAAAGATCTGCCCATAGGCACACTGCACCCCTTCTGGCCACATCCCGGGTGCTGCATCCACCCAGAGGCATTGCTGCGGTCATCACATACATGTCCAGTGGTGGACGAAGAATCTCTGTAACTTTTACCAGTAACTGCCGACCTGCATGACAAAGTAGAGCAGAGTAATCCCCATACACGTGATAATTACCTCAATATACATCAATTCACACAGAATAGAACCTGCGGTAAGTCGGTATCACCAGTGAGATGTTTGGTGTCTCCAGCCTGGAGCTGTCAGTAACAATCAGTCATTAGGGAGGTTATAGAAGGGAGGAAACAGCAGGGAAAAGAGGAATTGCACTATTCGGAGGAAATAAGAAAATTCAGCTCGCTTCACTTTAGGACGTTGCGTTGTAAAGTCTTTTAACCCTCCTGGCGGTTAAATTTTTCTGCCAGATAGGCAGAAATCCTTCTTTTTTTTTCTTTTTCTTTTTTTTGGTTTCATGTAAAGCTACCAGAGTGGTAGCTACATGAAACACCACTAGAGGGCGCATGTGTCCCTTTAGTGCGATCGTCGCCGGCATCAATAGCAAACGGGAACACGTACATAACGCGTTCCCCTGTTTGGCTTCTCCTGTCGCCATGGCGATGATTGGAATGACGTCATGGACGTCAGCCGTCGTCCTGACGTCAGACGCCTCCGATCCAGCCCATAGTAGAGATGCGAAGAAGTTTGGATCTTTTCAATGATCTGGATGATTTGAATCGGATCATTGAAAAGATCCGGATCTTTGATCCGAATCTCGGATTATTTTACAACGGAAGCATTCGGGGTGAGATGACTAGCAGGACAGGTCTTTCCCTGCGGTGGGCAGAGAAGGGGAGGGGGGTGGACACACAGAGAAGGGGAGAAGATGGACACAGGGCAGGGAGTGGACAGAGAAGGGCGGAGGGACGAGCAGAGAGCAGAAATGTTTGCTTGCACACAATACCCACATGCTGCAATCATATGCTTTACATATATTTCACCTATATGCTCATCTGTATATTTTGAATGCAAACGTCGCACAGTGAAAGAAAGCATTCCCAGAAGTGTGCAGCTGTTTGGAGCAGTGCAGGAGGATCATATTGCACAGCAATCCCACGCTGCCTGCAAAGAGCTGAGCCAAAAGATTCCAATTTGTTCACTGAGCACAACTACGGAACAGCCAGCCTATAATGAGCAGCACATTGCAGCCAGTATGTGTGCTCTACACATATCTGGCAATGGCACCGATGTCCCCTCTCTCATCTACATGTCCCTGCAAGGCTGCCTCCCCTTCAACAGAGTGATCCATCTCTGCTCTGCTTCCAGGACCCCGCTGCCAGCTTAGAGGGGGGAGGGGGCGTGTCGCTCCTGGCCCTGCCCCCTTTGCGATCCGAATCACTCATTTTGATGATTCGGATGATTCGACTCACAAAAGAGATTCGGATCAAAGATCCGAATCGTTCATGATCCGGACAACACTAGCCCATAGCGCTGCCTGGAACTCATTGGTCCGGGCAGCGCAGGGCTCTGGCGGAGGGGGGGGGCCCTCTTGCGCCACTGCGTGCGGCGATCGATCAAGCTGTACGCGCGGCTAGCAAAGTGCTAGCTGCGCGTACAGCAATTTAAATGGGGCAAATCGCCCCACCAGAGGCTGAGATATCTTCCTGCACGGCATAGCCCGAGCTCAGCTCAGGCTTACCGCCAGGAAGGTTAAAGATGCACCTTCAGGGCTCAGACCAATGAAACGTTACCTGTGCTAATACATTTTGTTGACCTATGTGACTGTTGTTGTCGAGGCAAGCCACCTCCCCTTTTCAGTTAGAGTGTTTTTTTTTTTACCAATTTTAAATATCCCTGTATATACCCCCAAACTTTCCATCTTGGAGGGGTACTTTCTTTACACCACATTGGTCCTACCAGCGTGCAGGCAAATGTTTTTTTTTCTTTTCTTCAAGAGAGCGACCACATCCTGTCCAGTCAGACATCCCAAGTGGAGTCAGGTTCAAAATCGCCACCTGCTACCAGTTGCCCCTCATGCAACCCACCTTTGTATTTTTCAATCATAATATTACATCGTTTGATCCTTACGTATTGAGCTATTTGGGCTCCCATTGTCTCTGTTCTTTTTTTAAAGGACACCTGAGGTGGAAATAAACGATTGTATCTATCTTCCTTCTCCTAAAAGTGACTTTTTAAGATTTTCCACAGTTTTACTTTATGTTTAAATCTACTATTTAAGTTTTAACTGTTTTATTGTTTTTGCTCAATGACACATTCATTGAAGTGTGCCAGAGCTAACATCTATGAACTATTGAGCCTTTTTATCTCTTTCCTGCTCTCGGAAGCCATTTTCTACTAGGAAAGTGTTTTATAGTTGGAATTTCTTATCAGTGTGGGTCACACTGTAGTCACTTCCTGTCTGAGTCATGACTGAGTCAGCCACTTACATACCTGATATTTAACTCTTTCAGGCAGAGGAAGAAAAAAAAAAGTAACAGTATAGTTATTTGTGTACTCGGCACTGTACATACCCATGTCTATCTCATTATGTCACATGCCCTCTCTGGTATCCTTTAAAGCAGGGTTTCTCAACATTTTATTGGTATGTACCCCTTTTAAAACCCTGTACTCACGAAGTACCCCCTAGCATAGTAAACATTATCACACGTACCCCTTGACAAATATATATTTAATCGTAGTACATTATAATTGGTTTTAAACCATTTCCAAGCTTTTACTATTGCTTATAATTAGCTAAAATACTAACTTGGCTTTGTTTAAATAAGAATTATAATTTTCTAAAACTCTAAATTTGTTATTCTTGGTTAAGTATATCAAGCCCGAGTACCCCCTGGAGCCCTCAGAAGTACCCCCTGGGGTACGCGTACCACACGTTGAGAAACTATGCTTTAAAGGAAACATCAGGCTAAAAAAAAAATGTAAAATCAGCTTTACTCACCTGGGACTTTTTTCAGCCCCTTGCAGCCGACTGTCGCACGCTGATTGCTCCGCTCTCCACCGCCGTCCGGGGCTCCCAGTCCCCGCACGCTGTTCAGGCTGACCTCGAGGTCGTCCTTACTGCGCCTGCGTGAAGCGCCGTTATGTATATAGTATGTATATAGTATGTATGTATATATACATACTACAGTACCTCGGGGTCGGCCTCTGCACCGTGCAGGGAGCCTGGGACGGTGACGGAGAGCGGAGCAGGCCAGCGTGGATCGGCTGCAAGGGGCTGGAAAAAGCCCCAGGTGAGTAAAGCTGATTTTATGTTTTTTAGCCTGATGTTTCCTTTAAGGTGTCAGGACACCCCATACTGTCATGTATTTGCAGTAAGAAGGTTCACATATATTTGCATAGATCTATTCATGAAAGAGGGACACATGAGGAGGAAAGTGCAGGGCTGTATTTAGGGTTTGGGCTCCCCTAGGCACCCCAAACCTACGGCACCCCCCCAGGAGAACGTTGGCGCCGTGGCGAATAATGGGCGTGGCCACAGAATGCAGTGGGTGTGTCCATAACACAGTGGGTGTGGCCAATTAAAATATCCTAGTAAGAGTGTAGCCCAAAGTCAGTGGGGCCATGGTTTCTCCCTGGGTATGAGTAAAGTGACCTTAAAGAGAACCTGTACTGAGTAAAATTATTGAAAATAAACACAAGAGGTAACTTCAAATGAACATTACATAGTTACTTTGCCATCAGTTCCTCTCAGAAGCTCACCATTTTCTTCTGACGATAATCCCTTCCAGATCTGACAACATTTTGTCAGAACTGAAATATACCAGTTGCTGTCAGATATATATCAGTTGCTGTCAGTTACAGCTGAGAGGAGAACTGATGTGTCCATGTTTCCCTATCGCTCAAGTGGGCGATGTTACAGTTTAACAGTGTGCTGGCCAGAAAGCTGTTATGGGGTAATGGCCATTTTCAAGATGGAGGACGGAGAATTCCATTGCTCACAGTGGTCAAACAGGACGCACACACACATTAGCCAGTGTTCTCTCGCACAAAATAGTGGTAGGTATTAGAGTGTGAGCTCCCCTGAGAAAAGTCAGTAACATGACTGTTCTCTGCAAAGTGCTGCAGAATATGCCAGTGTTATATAAATACATAATAATATGGTAGGACATTAGACTATGGGAGGATTAGATTGTAAGCTCCTCAGAGGATAGTCAGTGACATGACTACGTACTCCGTGAAGTACTGCTGAAGATGTAAGTACAATATAGTACAGTAGTATGGCAGCATGATGGCGTAGTGGTTAGCACTCTCGCCTTGCAGCGCTGGGTTCCTGGTTCGAATCCTAGCCAGGTCAACATCTGCAAGGAGTTTGTATGTTCTCCCTTTGTCTGTGTGGGTTTCCTTAAGACACTCTGGTTTCCTCCCACATCCCAACAACATATGATACAGATATGTATAATGTTAATTGGCTTCCCCTAAAAATTGGCCCTAGACTACGATACATACATAGACATATGACTATGGTAGGGATTAGATTGTGAGCCCCTCTGTGGGACAGTTATGTGACAAAACAATACATACTCTGTACAGCGCTGTGTAATATGTTGGCACTATATAAATAATTAGTATAAGTACAGTAGCCAGGTCTATAGGTGTCCACATGTAGACATACTATAGGTGTCCCCAGTATAGATATCCAGGTCTATAGGTATCCCCAGTTTAGGTAGTAGTCAGGGGCGTAACTAGAAATCACTGGGCCCCCTTGCGAGAATTTGGATGCCCCCCCCCCCCCCCCATAGGTGCCAAATAATCATAATGGGGCAGCGTTTCACCATAAAATAATTGCAATGTGTGCAGCATTTCAGCAGAGAATAATCACGAGTGCAACATTTCAGCAAAGAATAATCGCAATGTGGGCAACATTTCACCAGAAAATCGCAATGTGGGCAACATTTCACCAGAAAATAATCGCAATGAGTGCAACATTTCAGCAAAGAATAATCGCAATGTGGGCAACATTTCACCAGAAAATAATCGCAATGTGGGCAACATTTCACCAGAAAATAATCACAATGAGTGCAACATTTTAGCAGTAAATCACACAGTGGGCAGCATAACACCAGTGGACTGGCTGAGTACCTGGCTGGGTGAGCAGGTAGTGGGCTGGCTGGGTAGCTGGGTGAGCAAGCAGTGGGCTGGCTGAGTAATTAATTGCAGTATTTGTATAGCGCCTTTCTCCTGTCGGACTCAAAGCACTTGCGAGGCAGCCACTAGAGCGCACTCAGTAGGCAGTAGCAGTGTTAAGGAGACTTGCCCAAGAAACTCCTTACTGAATAGGTGCTGGCTTACTGAACAGGCAGAGCCGAGATTTGAACACAGGTCTCCTGTGTCAGAGACAGAGCCCTTAACCATTACACTTTCCAGCCACTGCCTGGCTAAGCGAGCGGGCAGTGGGCTGGGTACTTGGCTGGGCGGGCGGGCGGGCAGTGGGTTGGCTGGGTACCTGGCTGGGCGAGCGGGCAGTGGACTGGCTTGGTACCTGGCTGGGTGAGTGGGCTGGCTGGGCAAGCTGGCAGTGGGCTGGCTGGGTACCTGGCTGGGCATGCTGGCTGGCTGGATACCTGGCTGGGCATGCGGGCAGTGGGCTGGCTGGGTACCTGGCTGGGCATGCAGGCAGTGGGCTGGCTGGGCATGCAGGCAGTGGGCATGCGGGCAGTGGGCTGGCTGGGTACCTGGCTGGGCATGCGGGCTGGCTGGGTACCTGGCTGGGCATGCGGGCTGGCTGGGTACCTGGCTGGGCATGCGGGCTGGCTGGGTACCTGGCTGGGCATGCGGGCTGGCTGGGTACCTGGCTGGGCATGCGAGCTGGCTGGGTACCTGGCTGGGCAGCGGGCTGGCTGGGTACCTGGCTGGGCATGCGGGCTGGCTGGGTACCTGGCTGGGCATGCGGGCTGGCTGGGTACCTGGCCGGGCAGCGGGCTGGCTGGGTACCTGGCCGGGCATGCGGGCTGGCTGGGTACCTGGCTGGGCATGCGGGCTGGCTGGGTACCTGGCTGGGCAGCGGGCTGGCTGGGTACCTGGCTGGGCATGCGGCTGGCTGGGCATGCGGGCTGGCTGGGTACCTGGCTGGGCAGCGGGCTGGCTGGGTACCTGGCTGGGCATGCGGGCTGGCTGGGTACCTGGCTGGGCATGCGGGCTGGCTGGGTACCTGGCTGGGCATGCGGGCTGGCTGGGTACCTGGCTGGGCATGCGGGCTGGCTGGGTACCTGGCTGGGCATGCGGGCTGGCTGGGTACCTGGCTGGGCAGTGGGCTGGCTGGGTACCTGGCTGGGCATGCGGGCTGGCTGGGTCCCTGGCTGGGCAGTGGGCTGGCTGGGTCCCTGGCTGGGCAGCGGGCTGGCTGGGTACCTGGCTGGGCAGCGGGCTGGCTGGGTACCTACCTGGCTGGGCGAGCTGGGTCCTGGCTGGGTAGCTGGGCTGCAGTTGCCAGCGGCTCCTTCGCTTGTCTCCCGGGCTTTTCCCGACTCGCTCCTGCCCTCCAGCAGAGTGGCAGCGGCCGGCCAGGACGTGATCCTGAACTCTGCATGCCGCCGCCTGGTCTAGTGACGTCACTAGACCAGGCGGCGGCATGCAGAGTTCAGGATCACGTCCTGGCCGGCCGCTGCCACTCTGCTGGAGGGCGGGGGTGAGCGAGCTCCCCTCATCAGTAGGTGCGCTCTCCGCCGCTCCCCCCCATGCCCCCCCGCCCAAAAAAAGAAAAAAAAAAGAATAAATGAACCATAGGTGGCCGCCCCACCCCAAGGACCCGCCCATGGCACCGGCCGGGTGCCTCTTAATAGATACGGCCCTGGGAAAGTGGGACAGAGGGATTTGGTTCCCAAACAGGGATGATATAACTTTTTCAGTGGGACAGTCCCTCTTAGGCGACCCAATGCCTCTGTTCCTCTTTCTCCCTCATTTGTCCCTCTTTCGGGACTCCTGTACAGATCTGTGTAAATATAGTTTTCCATGGAAGAATGTATTTATTCCCATCCTTTAAAGGATACCCGAAGTGACATGTGACCTGATGAGATAGACATGTGTATGTACAGTGCCTAGCACACAGATAACTAGGCTGTGTTCCTTTTTTTACTTTCTCTGCCTGAAAGAGTTAAATATCAGGTATGTAAGTGGCTGACTCAGTCCTGACTCAGATAGGAAGTGACTACAGTGTGACCCTCACTGATAAGACATTCCAACTATAAAACCCTCTCCTTGCAGAAAATGGCTTCTGAGAGCAGGAAAGAGATAAAAAGGGGAATGTCTTATCAGTGAGGGTCGCACTGTAGTCACTTCCTGTCTGAGTCAGGACTGAGTCAGCCACTTACATACCTGATATTTAACTCTTTCAGGCAGAGAGAGAGAGAAAAAGCAACACAGCCTAGTTATTTGTGTGTTAGGCACTGTACAACACATGTCTATCTCATCATGTCACTTCAGGTATCCTTTAAAAGACAACTGGCTGTCCTGCTGATCCTCTGCCTCGAATGCTTTAGCTATAGGCCCTGAGCAAGCATGCAGCAGATCAGGTGTTTCTGACATTGGCTATCATTCATAAAGCATTTCCGCATGCGGAAATGCTTAAAACAGCTGACTTTACCGACCACTCGGCAAAGTCAGCATTCATAAAGGCTCTTTCCGCATGGAAAAATGACACTACCGAGCAGAGTGATAAATCACCGCCTTGTGCGGTGATTATCGGTACAAATGTAGCAAAATGTTCATTCATAAATATCACTGCAAGCGGTGTGAGGTCGGGAAGTACCGCTCACTCTGATGTGGCGATAACAATGTAAGTGAATGGAGACACACAGACCTCCCAGGCAGCTGCAGCAGAGCGGAACACGGAGAAATGTATCAACTCGGCAGCTTCCGTGTCTCTGCAAGCCTACCGCCTGCCTACCGCCTGCTTAGCTCGGGGAATCTCCGCACTGCTTCCGCACACGGATACATCTTTATGAATGCCCACCCAGAAGTCTAAAACACCGCCAGCTGTGTTTTCCCGCACAGATTCTCTTTACCGACAGCCTGTTCATGAATGATAGCCAATGTCAGAATGCAAACTCAGCTGATATGTGACCCAGCTGTGACCATGTGACATCACTGAAGTGAAGCCATCATATGTGGGTCTTAGGTTTGCATCCTAGTTTGATTTTAGCAAACCAATTTTGTCAGATCTAAAAAGATTAGCTGCATGCTTGTTGCAGGTGTGTGATTCAGCCACATAGATCAGCAGGACTGTCAGGCAACTGGTATTGTTTAACCCCCTTGGCGGTATGAAAAATACCGCCAGGGGGAAGCGCAGCAGTTTTTTGAATTTTTTTTTTTTTTATCATGTAGCGAGCCGAGGGCTCGCTACATGATAGCCGCCGCTCAGCGGCATCCCCCCGCCCGCTTCGATCGCCTCCGGCGATCACCGATCAGGAAATCCCG